>NW_025767358.1:227500-626875 GCF_003918875.1 Haliotis rubra | reverse complement strand
ACTTCGTTGATGCCGAAGTAGAGGCGTTGCTCGATAGATTATGCAGATGATTGTAGCAGAATGGAAAGAAATAGTCCAAGTGATCAAGAGACATGTCCAGAAACTTAGCAGTTCTCTTCAAGAGCTGAAGTTGTTTCATCTGATTGTCGTAAAGGCCATACTCGTGTATGATGGTCAGCAACTTTCATTCCAAATCTTGATTTCCAGTTTGTCTGCAACAGCCCTGTGAGTATAGTTTACATTCGTTTTGGGTCAATATACTGTTCGTCCCAATCAGGTTCATTGATGACTTCAAAATAGCGGGAAGGCGTCCTCCTGTGTAATCCTTGCAGCTCTGGACCATCAGCGACACAAACTCTGATGCAGCAGCAACATTGTTGGGAATTTACCTTGGTGGTGGGGCTATCTATCAGTTGGGCCAATTACAGACCTGAAGGAGAAACCACAGTGACAGAATTTAAGTCAGGGTTAAAGTCTTAAACTGCAAAGCGCTGACCGAGTGTACATAGAGCGTTTACTTTTGGGACGGATTGGAAATGTGTTTGTGTGTGACAGTGTTATTCAGAGATTTCCGGATTCCCGCCACTGATCGATGAAAGGCTAAAGGTGGGCTAGCCTAGTGGTTAAAGCGTTCGCTCGTCACGCCAAAGACTTGGATTCGATTCCACACATGGGTCAAATGTGTGAAGACCATTTATCTGGTGTCCCCACCATGATACTGCTGGAATATTGCTGAACGCGGCGTAAAATCCAAACTCGCTCAATCACTCAACAATAATTCGACTAAGAACTTGAAGCGCTGTCATTTTCTTTCAACCAAAAACATAAAACTTTCTCTTCACCTTTCATTTCCCAGATCATGTTGTCGATCTGATGCCCATAGTTTTGCAGTTGTCGGAGATATGTTAGAAATGTCCTCCTCTGGGTAATTGGTCCCTGGAGATACCCAGGGTTGAGACCATGGTGACTTGGGCTTTGAGGCCACTGCATTAAGAAAATAATATTGAATAGAATGTTCAAACACTTAGGAAAAAAGTAGACGACAAACGGTTAGCTATTTTGTTACAACGTCCGTTTTAAATAATTTGTATCAGCATTGAATATTAATGACAGTAACATTTGGCAAATGTATAACACGTTTATCAAATATAAGCTGTGTGTTCTCTGTTTAGTACACCCTTGTTGACTATAATCTCTTTTAGAAACCACTTACACATAAATTATCTCATTTCTAGTTTGGAGAAATAAGTGAGTGAGTGGGTATAGTTTTACGCCACTTTTAGAAATGGGCTTCACACGCGCCAACACCCGTGTAGGGAATCGAATCCGGGTCTTTAACGCATTGACAACGAAGGCGGTTTTAACCACTAGGACTACCCACCGGCCTGTAGAAATAAAGCTTCTGACAATATCTCTATTCAGTGATTTTGCACGATGACATAAGCATTGTGTGCACGATTGTAATTTCAAAATCCAGATGTTTTCGCTTCATGCGTACATTTGGAAAGAGACTTTCCCTGTAGTCTCTGTTCACCACACCGTCCAGGAACAACTCCGGATAGATTTCATATTTGGAATTGAGGTTAATTTTGGTGAGGCGACATTAACGTTGTTCCATCGTTCAACTTCATAATTGACACGTCCACCCTGGGAAAGCCACTCGTTGTAGATTAGCTGACGGTTGTGTCAAGAAAACGTCGATCCCACAGCAGAAGTGTACGCACAGAAGATGTGGAAACATTTGCAGTGATGATATATATTAGTATTGCTTTCAATCAACATGACATTTTAAGTGTTTCAAATCTGGGCCGTAGTCTGCTTGTTGAATTAGCATGTGACAGCGCTCAAATAATCAGTAAGCGTTTAAAGGCCAGAATGGACCAATATTATTAGCCATGTCGGAAGATTCTGGAGAAAATCTGCGCCGCCATTAATCATCAATATGCATGAAAGTTTGATATTTCGATTCTGTGTGAATGAAATGAAATTGAAGAGTTAAAGATTTTAAGTCAATGTTTCAGCCATATCGTGACTAAATCAAGTTATAGTGAGGTGAGTGAGTTATTATTTAGCTAACGTTATATCGACAATATTTCCAGCCATATCGTGACGAGAACGTTTGACATTGAAATAGAATATATATATAGGATTATTATAACAACACGCAGGCGAAGGACTTAGTAAATGCTAGATAATCCGGAATGAATATAAAACTAGTGAACAAAGCTAAAACATTCCAATAAAAGAAGACAATACAATATAAAACACGGGCTATAGATCGCCAACAACTGAAGATAGATCACCATACTAGGAACCATGGGGACTTACATTACTTTCGCTACTACCATGTGGACCCTGGTTGGATGTATCCCTTTAGCCATTGGCGACAGAAGAGAAATCTAGCCATAAATTAAAAGCACACATATTCTACGATTAAAAGGTTGGGAAGCTATATTATTTGCTTTGAAAGTTTTGGGGACTTACATTACCCTCGGGGAGGACAATAATTTTACGCTACTTCAGCCCCCTTTGAGGATACAGCCACTAACAATGCAAGCTGAAAATCTGAACTACCAATTATAAAACCTTATCTGTTTACAAAACATATATCAAAATTCATTTAACAAGTCTATCTCTTTTAAAAATCAATGATTAAACGATAATTAACATTACTAAAAGGTCCTATACTGTTTTGACATTAAAATATCCATCCCTTATGATGGAGAATTCAACACAGTCTAACAGGACATGCTTGACCGTGGTTCCTCATCACAAAGGGATACAAAACGGAGGATCCTCACCTTTAAATAGGTACTTATGAGTATATCTTGTGTAGCCAATACGACATCGCCGTATGATGACCTCTTCAAATCTGGACTGACAACCCAAGTAGGTGTAAGCGAATCATAATATGTTAACAATACATGACAATACAAAATAAAAACAGGCTATAGATTACCAACGACTGAAGGTAGATCACCATGTACTAGGGACCATGGGGGTTACAGTACATTTGCTTCCTGCATGGGCCCTAGCTGGATTTACACCATCCCCTCAACCGTTAGCAATTTAGACACATCTAGCCAAACATTTAACAATACACATATACTACGATTAAACATAGTGGAGAGTTTGAATTACTTTGATTGTGTTAGGCTAACGTACCCTCTCAGGAGGCGGTGGGATAAATTAGTGGTTAAAGCGTTCGTCCGTACGCCAACGCCCGGTTCGATTCCCCACATGGGTACAATGTGTGAAGCAAATTCTGGTGTCCCCAAAGTGATATTGCTGGAATATTGCTAAAAGCGGCGTAAAACTAAACTCACTCACATTATCTCCGATGCATCACTTTAATAAAGGCAGCTGTAAAAGTTGTAATGTAAATGATATTTTTTGATAATAGAGTTACTTTCACATTTAGATATACACTAATATATGGCGCTATATGGCGGCGGTCTGTAAATAATCGAATACATCTGTAATGCTTCTGAAACAAACATATGCCCACGACATAGTCACCATTGTACAATCAACGCTGCTTTTGGTAGAGATTTCTTATGAATGTACCGCCTCCGTGGTGTAGTGGTTAAGAGCGTCCGCCCGGAGAGCGGAAGGTCGCAATTTCGATCCCCGACCGCGTCATACCAAAAGACGTTAAAATATGGTACTTGTTGATTCCCTGCCTGGTGCTCGAAATTAATGGGTACAACAAGGACTGGTCGAACTCAGAGTCAGTATAATGTGTCTGAGTTGGGGTATTCATGCTTCACTGCGTCATGGTATCTCGGTGGGCTAGCACTATAAAACCAGCTTCAATCTGGGCTAGTACAAGCAGCCGCACGTACACATACACGCATGCACGTCGTCATATAGGCGAAATATTCTCCAAGCACGACGTAAAACCCAATTTCACCTCACGTCACCTTTGTTAGGAAGGTACTGTATCGGGATACGCATAGTATCTCACCCATATAATATTGGCTATGAAACGTATCGATTCTCGTTACACCTACTAGGGTCAATTGAATGCCTTCACATCTGAATAAGAGAACTGATTGAACTGCATTTTGATCCACAACTGTCTGGTTTCGTGAAGAGATCTTCAAAATCAAAATAGGGAATGAAGAAGAACCTGCTCATTGTCTTATAGAATGGATCGAGGCAGCGTGCACAAAGAGAAAACACTATTGGCAGAAACATATACTTTTTTCCAAACCAGGTGCCAACTTGCCCTACATGAGAAGCGTATGGCTGTTCCCACTGACAAGGGCTTCGAAGAAGATATTTTTTAAGATAGTATCACTTGATCAACTTTTTTTTAACGAAGACGTTGTTCATGGGCAAAAGGTTGAGAACATATAGTAATTTGGGTCGCTAAGGACCACGTTTAGTTTCCACCTGCCAGGTAACACATATGCACGACAGTTCAATACCACAGTCCATATCAACAATATACAGGTATATTAGTTTCCTAATGTAAAAGTAAAGGTACATCTGGCGGAGTACTCACGAAACATACTGTTCGAATTAACTGAAAATGCGCGTAGTTCCGAGCAAGCTATATTGGTCAAAATTGATTGGCTTGGTTATTATGTGTGTTTCGGTGTGAGCCGTGGCTTCTTTTTGTCAGCAAGGGATTTGTCTGGTCCAGGCCATATTATGCACAGGCGACAGGATGAGTTTGGCGTTAAACGGAAAGCAGTATTGCACTGAATTAATATTGGAATATATCTTATCATAATGAGCAGTGATCACGTTTGTCTTGATAACGGTGTCAGAATCTACATCAAAACATCGCTCTGTGTAATGGACACAGTGTGGTTTCCTTAAATGGTTAAACTTTGTGCCTCACGAACATAACTGTATCATCTTGGATCTGTAATATTTGGCAACTTGTCGCCTTTTCCGATTCATACCATTCGTCATATGAATCAAAGCAGAGTATTCGTCTGGAGAATTTATTCTTGCTGACGTTTTCCTGCAACGAGTGCAACAAATGTCACATTGCCACAATACGGTACGACAATACGATGACACATCAATCAAGTCACTGTGAGTGACGCTTGAGGCAACAAATCGCTACTTATGGATTGTAAATATGCAAGTAAGATTTTGTTTGACTGACCATTTTGTCATGAGACATCAAGTAAACATTATGGCAAAATCTGATTTGACAATGTTTGAGCAAGGTGGTGTCTCGGTATGTACTGGACATTGGGACATATGCCCATGTGTGTTCAATGTAAATTTGTCTGTTAATGAGAGCGGTTTCGGTTTGGAACAAACGGAAGCATTTATGTTTTATATTTCGTTTAGTTTTGCTTGTTCTTACTTGATAAAAACTACATTTTCCATTAGACAAAATCAGTGTGCTATCAGACATTACATTTACAATATACCACCTGAAGAGTGAGTTGAGATTTTTACATCACATCGGCAATATTTCAACCATATCGTGACGAGAACATATATGATATTGAAATGGAATATATGTATATTATAAAACCTGTCGGCGAAGGACAGTAAAACAACTAGAATATCACAATTAGAATTAAAACTAGCGTGAAAGTTAAAACTAATAGCACTATTTGGACAATATAATATAAAAACAGGCTATAGATCGCCAATAACTGAAGGTAGATCACCATACTAGGAACCATGGGGACTTACATTACTTTTGCTACCTGCATGGAGCCTAGCTGGATTTACACCATTCCTTCAGCCGCTGGCGATTGTAGGATAATTTAGCCGAAATTTAAAAAGAACAAAATACTACGTTTAAAAACTTGGTACGTGAAAATTGTACTTTGAAAGTTTTGGGCACTTAGGTACCCTCTCAGGAGGACAATAATTTTACGCTATTTCAACCCCCTTTGAGGATACAGCCGTATCACCTAGGAATGAATTTCTGCAATGACAGATGATGCAAAGGAGCATTTAAAATATTATCGCTGAATTGTAGAGGCTTAAATAATAACTTTAAAAAGGAAACAATTTTTTCAGATTCTTGAGAAAAAAAGGCTCAAATATATTGTTTACAAGATGTTCATTTTACAGCTGATCAGGAACAACTAATAAAACAACAATGGGGTATAGTGAATGGTACATAAGTTCATTTAAAAGAATGCAAGGGGCAGCAATTTTATTTAACAATAAGTTTCAATTTAAGGTCATGCAAATAATAACTGACAAAGATGATGGCAACTATGTAGCATTGGATGTGATTATCAATGATAAGATATATACTTTGATTAACTTATATGGGCCAAATTCCGATAAACCAGAATTCATAAGACACATTAGAGAAATAGCTGAATAATAAACAGGTGAAAATATTGTTATATGTGGTGATTGGAATTGTTGATTTATCCTGATAATGATACCTTCAACTTTAGACATATAAATAACCCTAAATCAGGCCAGGAATTGTTAGAGACAATGAATTTCCTAGATCTCAAATACCCATGGCGAGAATTGCATCCTTCTACAAGAAGGTTTACCTAAATACAACCAACACCACTAAAGCAAGCTCGATTAGACTATTTCTTAGTTTCCCATAATGTTCTCAATTCCGTAGAGGAACCAAGTATCAATTCAGATCACTCGATAGTGCCACTCACAATTATGTTTTCAGATATACAAAAAGGGAAAGGCTTCTGGAAGTTCAATAATTGGCTGTTAAAGGATACGAAATATGTGGAAATTATAAAAAAAAAATAATAAGCGATACCCTGGAACAATATCAAGACAAAACTATAGAAGATGAAAGAGTGTTTACAATTAATGATCAATTACTATGGGAAATGTTACTGTTAAACATAAAGAAGCGTCAATACTTTTCAACTACATTGAAAAAGAAAACCTCTTGTGACACTGAAAAGGGGGTTGCAAGCCTATTTACTAAAACACCAAGCTTAATCATCTTTTCAGCAGTATACCTACTCCACCAAAACATATAATAGAAATTTTCAGAAAAAATGTTTTCAATTTATCTGGAAGTTCAAACCAGACAAGATCAAGAGGGAGGTAATGGTACTACACTAATTGTGGCATTAGTGTACCTGTTGTAGAAAAAGTAATTGCAGATCAGAAATTAGGATGGTTAAAAGATTATTTACTAGTAAACCAAAGTGGGCAATCATATTCTTTGAAACTGCAGTGAATACAAATGTCATGACTTTGGCTGATAGTTCATATATCTATGAAAATATTGCTCAAATATTCATAACACCTTTTGGAACGAAAACTGCTATTATGGAACTTATATCTGAACTGTGATGACACTAAAAAACAACTATTGAAGACATTATGAGCAAATCAGTTTGGGTATAACAATTCCATAAAAAAATGATGGTAAGCCCATATATATTGCACAGTGGCATAAAAAGGGTATAACATTTCTGAATGATTTTATTAATGAACATGGTAAAATATATTTGATATATTTGATGAATTTGTTAAAATATAGAATTAGAACCAATTTCGTGACTTATCGAGCAATAAAACAAGCTATGTTGAGTTATTTACAAAATATTAATAGGAATTATTTAGTGAAAATTCCTCAAGGACCAATATTGCCAAAATACATAATAAATCTGGATGTAAGGTACTTTATAAAATCTTGCATGAGCCTAATTTTACAAAACTTAAGACGTATTACACAAGTGTGGAAAGCTACCTTAGGAAAACATTGACTGATACAGAATGGATAAACTATAATATGATGGTAAAAGATGTACCCAGTAAGTGAATTAAGATGGTTTAAGTTGAAGGTTCTACACAATATGCTGAGTACAAATAGTTATTTATTTAAGATTGGTTATGTACCATTTGCAGCTTGTACCTTATGTAACGAACCAAATGAAACAATTTCACATATCTTATGTAAATGTTTATATTCTGTTGATATATGGGAAAAGCTACTAGAATGGATTGGAAATTATACAGAGGGCAGAATCACCTTTAGTGAAGATCATATATTGTTTAAAGGGTAAACATAATAATCCGTTGAATGTTGTTATCATGATAACAAAACCTCTCCTTTATACATTTAATAGAAAAATGACTAAACCAAGCTTTATAACCTTTCAAAAAACAGTAAGATATTACCAATCCTCAAGGTTTATTGCATATTCAAATTGTAACTTTGCAAGCTTTCATGCTTTCTGGTCTTCTTTCAATTTACTGTTTAGAAATCCTCTACACTAATTCCTGAAAATTGAATACATTATAAAATTATATATATACATACATGTATATGTGCATGTGTGTGTGCGTGTGTATCTGAATGTGTATGTATATATATATATGTATTCTATGTGTGTATGCATGTATGTATGTGTGTATGCATGTGTGTGTATGTATGTATGCATGTATGTATATATGTATGTATGTATGTATATGTGTATGTGTATATATGTTTGTGTTGCTATTACATTTACAACAAGTCAGATGAACTTATGAATGTTCAGAATGGATGGGAAAATGTAGCTTCAAAAGATCGAAAAAAAATATCAAACAAGTCAGGGTCTGTATCCTCTACTACCTTGTCACCAATTTGTTACTTATCATGTGGGAAATGAATCAACACAAACGAAGTATTTTTCTGGAGAATTTATTCACTGCAGTTTTCCTGCAACAAGTGCAACGGATGTCACGTTGCCACCGTCCCCATCAAAGGTCATGCTGACGGTGTTGGTTGTTTTTATCAGTGTTTCAGGTACCAAGAACTCCCATACGTTCCATGTTGTAGTCCTCCTTTTTGCATTCTTCATGGAATCAAACAGCATGTAGCTTGGAGACAAAGTGCGACCATTGAACACAACTGCCTTAGGTTTTGTATTGTCTCTCATGCCACGGCTAATTCCAACTCTAAGATGAGCCTCATGGTAGCCAGAGCTCGGTACACTGATGGTTGTCTTCGCACGTCCATTGCTAATGGGGACGAGCATTTCCTTGCCATAGTATGTGTTTTGATTATCTGTTTGTAATCTGTTAAAGATGTAGTTGGTTTGAAATTTGTAGAAGCATGTTGATGATCCAGGCAGACCGACGGTGCCATTAAGCTTAGATATGTCGAAATGGGTATTGGGATGAACAGCTGGCTTACCCTTTTCGAACAGAATACATGTCTGTTCACCTGTAGAAGGGTTAAGCCAGTTGTTTGGAAAGTCCAGTTTTACGTTCTCAAATTTGTTGCCAAAGTTGTGGAGAAGAACTACTATCTCTTTGTTGTGGGGGTTTGCAAGAGCAAGTGGTGACACTATTTTCTCCTGTCCATCGTGTTGACTAGAAACCCGGAGAAACTTTTGATCATCAATAAAGTTTTTCCAGAACAGGAAGAATTTGGTTGGCTCAAGGCTATGACCGTCAGTTGTAAATAAGGAATTCCGAAGAGAAGTATGACCTGGGTATTGCTCATTTGCGAGGAGATATATTGTAGCTCTGTCCATGAACTCTCTCAGGTTTAGGAAAGAAAACATGAAACCGTTCGCCTGATAAATTGTCTCAAAGTCTATCAGTGGATTTTCAAAATCGTTCGCCACACCCAGGGAAAGTAAGCCTACTCCAAATTCAGTGTTGACTAATTGAACACTTTTTCCTTTCTTGATATGAGAGTAATTCTCTACCATGTCAAGGGAAGCAAACAGACGATCTTCATTGATGCCATAGTAGGATTTACTAGACGTATTGAACATATGGTTGTAGGAATGAAAAGAAAAAAGTCCAAGTGATCAAGAGACATGTCCATAAAGTTAGCAGTTCTCTTCCACAAGCTAAAGTTATTTTCATCTGCTAGTCGTAAAGGCTTCACTCGTATAGGATGGTCCGGCAACTTTCATTCCAAATCTTGATTTCAGTTTGTCGGCGACAGCCCTAATGGTAATTTATATTCGTTGGTGGATCAATATACTTTTCATCCCAGTCAGGTTCATTGATTACTTCAAATATGTAAGGAAGGCGTCCTGCTGTGTAGTCCTTACAAGCCTGAACCATCAGTGACACAAACTCGGATGCAGCGTCAACATTGTTTGGGAATACATCTTTATGCTGAGACTTATCTATCCAGCCCGGCCATGCCAAACCTGAAGGGATGCAAAATATATTGCAAATGAAATTTTCATTTCCAGCATATTTATCGGGTGTTCAGTTATGAAACGCAAATGAGTGTGGATGTATTAGTGAGTGAGTCAGTTAAAATTTAAAGTCACATCGGCAGTGTTTCTGCCATATCGTGACTAGGAAAGTTGTAAATTTATAAATAAAAAACCCCAAAACTGTGGAGTATTAAGTCCCGTTGCATTTCAACTGTCGGTAACATTAAAGATCAGATAGGTAGCAAAAGTACTGGTCCCTACGGTCCCTAGTATGGTGATCTACCTTTAGTTGTTGGCGACCTACAGGACGGTTTTATGTTGTATTGTCTTCTATAGTTAAGGTATTTTAGATTTAATTACTAGTTTAGAATTTACTTTTAGTTATTATAAATCTATAACATGATTTAGTCACGATGTGGCTGAAATATTGCCGATGTGACATAAAATCTTAACTCCTTCACACACTTAAAGACCAGAGTGGGACTCCCAATACCGACCAGTGAAATGTGAATATTCTCAGTTCAACTTTAAACACAGTGAAATACGTTTGACACCTTTCCTGTCTTCAGTTATGACTGAAACAAAAACGTAAAAAATATGTTTATAAACTTTAAAAAATGATTATGTGACTTTTCAAACCTTTCATTTCCCACACCATGTTTGTGGTGTGAGGCCCGTAGTTTTGCAATTGTCGCAGGTATGTTAGAAATGTCCTTCTCTGGAGAGAATGGTCCTGGAGATAGGTGGGATCCGGATAACCATGGTGACTTGGGCTTTCAGTCCACTGAATAAAATATATCAATATGGTAGTAAAGTGATGGGTTGTCTCTATGAAGAATTAGAGGATAAACACTTACGTCTTGTACAGCATCACTTTAAATGAGTTTGCTGCCGTTGAAAGACAATAAACTCTGAAAAGTTTCGACATGTCATTGACATTGTAAGCGAATCAACAGAGCGAGTGAGTGAGTTTGGTTTTACGACGCTTTTAGCAATATTCCAGCAATATCACGGCGGGGGACACCAGAAATGAGCTTCACACATTGTACCCATGTGGGGAATCGAACCCGGGTCTTCGGCGTGACGAGCCAACGCTTTAACCACTAGGCTACCCCACCGCCCCCATTATTGTAATAACATTGACATGTATATATATTCGATGCAAAGGGGCGACTTATCACTTTATATTCGATTAGGTAACATTATCAACTTTAGATTATGGAAAATAACTAGTTACAATTCAGTAAGCTTTAAGTTAGTACGTTAAATTATGTCTACTCTATTCGAGCTTGGATGTATAATTATTTGTGTTTATACATTATGTTTCAATATATGAAACATGACAACGTAATATTATCTAAAAGTAAATTCAAATTATTCTATTGTGTTTGATTTCTTTGTATGTCCTTGAAATTTCGTATATTGTTTCCTATTTATTAGGAAGTTGAAGAAAATATATTCTTCAGTGACCTCTGAATCAGGCTACCCCACCGCCCCACGAATCAACAGAAAAAGTGATTTCATGGCACACTCTTTGACCATGTGATGTGATGTGGCTTAGATCGGATTTGCACTTGAGATCAGCTGTACCACACCAACGCAAAATAGGCAGCACACAGGTAATCATTTTCGTTTTTCCATTGACAAATTATTCCTTTGTTATATATCTTAAATGTTCAGAAAAAGACGGTTATTTTTTTAACAGCACTTATTCAGATACTGTCCTTAACTCCTTTCCAAGGAATTCATCTGCATTGACCCATCTGAGCTGACAGTCATGGCGGCCAGACTCGTTCAGAGGAGGTTTCCACAAATAATTACGTTGTTAGCAGTTACAACAGACTTGGCTATTTTAACATATATAAAATAACGCTGGCATGGACGTGTTTGGATTATGAGCACTGAACTGCACCGTGAAAAATACAGATACAACAGCTCATACATTCCATCTGTCTCATTCTGATTTTAAGACAGAAATAATGCTCCTTACAATATACTGATTCGCTAGGCATACAAATCATGTACGAATCATATCACATCAAGTCCAAAATCCTTTTTGCATTGAAGATGGCTTTACTTCATACGTACATTTGCAAAGAGATCTTTTCTGAGGTCTCTGTTCACCCAACGCCCAGGAACAGCTCCGATAGATTTCATATTTGGAACAAGGTAGTATTGGGTGAGTCCATTAACGTTGTTCCATCGTTCAACTTCATAATTGACACGTCCACCCTGGGAGAGCCACTCGTTGTAGATTGCGACGGTTGTGTCAGCCAACGCTGCCCCACACAACACGGAGCACAGAAGCAGTAACAACATTCTGCAGTGAAAGTATGATACTTCTTATCACCAGCTTGGGCTTTTAACTGTTTGCTGAAATCTGCATGTGACAGTCACAGGTGTAGCATTCCTCAAGTAATCTTTGAAACATTTTTCAGATAAGAATAGTGAGTGAATGAGTTTATTTGTACGCCGCTTTTAGCAATATTCCAGCAATATCACGGCAGCGGACACCAGAAATGGGCTTCATACATTGTACCATTCGTATGCTTTAATCACAAGGCTACCCCACCGCCCCAAGATAAGAGTCGAGAAGTACAGGTTTCACAGACTCAACACAATGCTCCTCCCAGTTCGTGTTACAATTTCTAAACGTTTAACAATAGACATCACGTTCATTTTATAACAATGTGCTTTTATAAATTATATCAAGAGACAACATATGCAAATATATCAGAAATATGTCCTGTTATGGAGATCTTGCTGTGCCATGACACCGTTGTTCGTACTGTGACTCGTGTTCTATTCCATGCCATGTACATATATCATACATGTCTGAAAGGAAAACTTAATCTACACAAGCAAACTCTCTACCCACTCGGTTACAACAATGCCCTTATGGAGCTTAACCACACAATCCCTTGTAATGTAAGTGAAACCAAAAACAACTCCGCCAAGGTAGGCCTGTTGAGCTTGCTACTTTTAAAACAAAATATTCAATCTGTTTCTAATTTGTGACAAACCTAATAAATGGTGTAAGGAAATATAATTTTATCGTTTGAAAACATATATGTAAGATATTACTATATCAATTCCAGAAAGTATTTTGCGCCAGTAAAGACATGTAACCCTTCTACGTTACACAATAAGAGCATTAAAAGTATTTTTCTGTCATTGTTGAAATGATTTACATTTTTTTAGAAACAGTGTTAATTATTCTTTTAAAAATAGTGATCAACGTTACATGAATATGTTATTACAAATTAGAACAAGATTTCCACTAGATGCCGAGGATGTATACAGAAATAGACAAATTAATAGAATAACTAATTTTCAGTCCTAAAAGTATTTATTTTGTTTAACCAATAAAACCCAAAACAAACAAATAAATTCGAGTCCCACTTGTCTGTTTCCTTTTCTATTCAGCCCATGACGATCCGGGTTAGAATTGGTCTTCAGTAACCAATGCCTTTCGTAAGTGTTGACTTAAAGGATCGGGTGGTCAGGCTCGCTGACTTGGTTGACACATGTCATTGTATCCCAATTGCGTAGATCGATGCTCATGATGTTGAACACTGGATTGTCTGGTCCAGACTTGATTATTTAGATACCGCCGCCATTTAGCTTGAATATTGCTGAGAGCGGCATAAAACTAAACTCACTCACTCCATTTCTATTCTGTCCAAATCCTTAACTTTGCCTACAACGAATAAAAAATCTGACTTTTGTAGTTTTCTAGAGTTTCTGTATTTTCGTTTTCCATATTTCCCCAATCAACAGTTGATGTTTGGTCATTGCGTGCCCTAGGAACATAATTCTAAACGTCTATTGTTTTCTTATTTAGGTTCATTTGGTTTGTCTTTGGAAGACTTTGTTATTTACAGTTTTGGATCCTTTGTCTTAGCAGATTGACCCATCTAGCTGCAGCATGTACGCAACATTTAATATCATGCACAGAAGAGTCCGCATTGTCAGTGGCAGAAATAAGGTCCCGCAATTTATCAATCCCAGTGAAAAATATTTGTGATATCTAAATTGGCTCCTCATTCCTCTAACCTTAAATCGCAAACATCATCTTTGAATGCAAGAGTAGATTGAAAATGACAAACACATGTTCCAGTTTATGGTAGAAACGTGACCCATTAATACGTTGTTCAAGAGAAAATATGTGTGACAATTTGTAACTCAGCATGTGGCAACAGTGCAGAGAAAGGTAAAGGTTTTGCTGCAAGAGATCTTCAAGGTCAAACCCAGGTAATGGATGTGGCAGAAAGTTATTTGAATCTGCTGGTGATTAATGTGTACTATGTACAGAAAGAAGATTGTAGGTGAGATATTATAAGTTGTTCACTGGTCTGGAGGGGGACATGGGTTCATGTACCCTCGATGTTTGTTTATGTTCCTAAAGAACATAAAGAAACATCGAGGGTACATCAACCAATGGGCCCCGAGGGACCAGTGAAGAACGTATTTATCTCACCAAACAACTCAATGGTAATTTTTAACTGTTTGAAGCACAGGAATCAGATCATAGTATGAAGGACAGGACGACAAGAAAAACAAATTTAGAGTGATCTCTCTTCCATTGATTTGCATTCGCAAAACATCGGTAATTTTCGTAGATCATACGTGATTCAATGTTATTTGAGATAAAGAATTACTACTACGAAGTACCAAATGAGTTCGGCTTTCTCAGCGAGGTACATAGAAACTGTTACTCGCTTGTAGGCGGGGTACATTGAATATAATGGATTAGTGCTCAGCCAATCAGAAAACGACATTTATGTGTGAGGCAAGAACAATTGCAATTATGCACATACTGCCATCATTATTAAATGAGACAGACTTCACGCACTTTTCGGGATTCCAGTTATGTGATAGCAGTCGGTAACTCTGTTCAGGATCAAGATAGTTTATTGTATCTGATACATCCAGCCTGTCTATATATATGACACAAAGACTATAGCCACACTCTGAAACTTTGGAATTAGTTGTCATCCGAAATCAACCTCAGCATGTTCAGTTTCGTCTTCTTAAGATACACCTCTGACAAGTGTTTCCCATTTGGAGTTGGGATAATGTTCTTGTGGAGTGCACTCTTTTCTTTAATCTTTAGGTACCCTTGAAGAGCAACCTCCTCGTGGTGGGTGCTGGGTAACGCTATTCGCCCTTCACCCCCGTTGGGACCAGGGATCAAATAGGTCAACGGTGCCCCAATGCTGGTCATACCAGGCGACCGAATTGGGCACCCTGTTTGTCGTGGGTTGCGCCCCTGTGTCGGTGGAGGACGGAAGTCTGGTGGTTGAGGGCACACGAACCAGGACCAGGTGTTCCTGTTGCCCAACACACCACTTTGATTGGTAGAATGGGCCCGATTCTATCAATCGGCTGGTCATGCTAAGCCCTGTGCATGTATATTTTGCTGCACAAAATGTAAAAACTATTTCATTGTTTTGTCAGTTATCTTGGCTTAATGACCATATATTTGCATTTGGATTGTATAAGTCCAATTGAATAATTTGCTTAGAGTCCTATGTCATGGGCCAACCTGGTGGAATGGTTACTTTTTGATTATTCTGCTGCTTGAATACATCACCTGAGTATCCTGGGCGCTGCAGGCTTGAATGCCGCCTGTTTTTAGCATTGTCCTTCTGATATTCCGTGGGGGGTTTGGGAGCTCGGATGACAAATCAATACTGACTCACTATGGAATACCAAACCCCAAGCAAAAAACGACACGTCCACTCGACAATGATGACGACGAACAGCGACCCTCGAAGCCCATTGATCACTTTTTCTGATTCTTGAGACTCTTGAGACTCTTGAGACTCTTGAGAAGACTCACTTGTCCACGGAATAGCAGGAGACATTAAAGGCGTGAAACGCTTGCGTTCAGGATTTCTATTACTTGAATGTAATGCAAAACAGCAAGCAACCAACTTGCTGTCCACAGACATGTTTGTTGGATTTCCGGCTATGGTATCTGCACATAGAACTCTGAACACCATCAGTTAAAGTACTGTAAAATTATTGCCCTCCTAAAATGGTACGTAAGTCCCAAAACATTCAAAGTAAATGTATACCTACTACCATTTTAATCGTAGAATATATGTTCGTTTTATTTCTGGCTAGATTATCTAAAATTGCTAAAAGCTGAAGGGATGGTGTAAATCCAGCTAGGATCCATGCAAATGTACTGTAAGTCCCTAGTATGGTGATCTACCTTCACTTGTCGGCAATAATATAGCCTGTATTTACCTTGTATTGTCATATATAGTTAAACTGTTTTAGATTTAGTTACTAGTTTTAAATTCGAATCTGTGATAATCTAGTTACTTTACTGTCCTTCGTTGACAGATTTTAGCAATTTACCATTACTTACTATGTATAAAATTAATTGTTCTCGTCACGATATGGCTGAAATATTGCCGATGCGACGATACATTTAACTCACTCACTCACTGAACACCATCAGCGGTATCGTAAGAGATCGAAATCGTCTGTTCGCAGATATGATGGAGATTGACATTGTATTAGAAATGAACGATCAGGGAGTGGTAGATGTAAAGATATTCTCAACCCGGAAAAATAATGAGACTGTGCCAACTAACACGTCTCTTTTTTTCTTTTTCTGCGCCGAATCCGCCAAAATCAATCAGGGCAGGTTAGTGCAATGTGTACACCCCCAATCCTCTGTGGTGTTTTAAATGCCAAATGTACGAACATGGTGTGAATACTTGCACATTGTCTGTTACATGTGCACTTTGTGTTGAGAATACACACCCTAAATATAAACAATATATCTTCGAGTAAATAATCGAGTTATATAATGATCTTGCTATTGGCGAATTCCACACCGTCTTCTGTTGGCTGGCCCGTCATGTTGTAATTTCTGGTAACACAAGGGCCGATTTTGCCGATAAAGAAGCACTCGGTAACTTCATATTCCATACCCTGATTATAAAGATATGATTAGATCGTATATACGTTATCTAATGCAAAAGACGTCGGACACCCAAGTAGGTATCAATAAATTCAAACCAAGTATCGGGTACACGTATTTGGGTTGTCTGTCCAGATTTGAAGAGGTCATTTTAAGACGATTTCGTATTGCCCACTGTAGATATACTCATGAATACCTGTTGAAAGTTTAGGATCCTCCGTTTTGCATCCCTTGTGATGAAAGATGTTTCCATCACATGGGATAAATGTTATAGTGTCAAAACAGCAAAGGACCTTTTTAATGTCGTTCATTCTCATGTAATCTTGGGTTTTTGAAAAGAAATAGATCTAATTCATAAATTCTGATATACATAGTTATGATTTTTACAATATTTGGAAGGACATAATTATTAACAGAGATTGAATAAGGGGTTGAAGAACCGTCAAATTATTTTCCTCCTGAGAGGGTACGTAGGTCCCATTTCATCTGAAGTATTTTTATATCTTGATGTTGAGTTGGGTTTTGCGTCACATCGGCATTATTCCAGCCTATTTTTATATCTACCACCGTTTTAATAATAGGATATTTGTTCTTTTAAGGTTAGGCCAAAATTCACTAGAGTCGCTGACACCTGAAGGGATGTTGTAAATGCAGCTTGGGACCATGCAGGTAGCAGAAGCCCTGCAAGTCCTCATGGTCCCTAGTGTGCTGATCTGCCTTCAGTTGTTGGCGATCTACAACCTGTTTTTAGATTATGTATTGTCCAAATAGTGCTATTAGTTTGAACCTTACATGCTTGTTTTAATTCTAACTGTGATAGTCTAGTTCTTTTACTGTCCTTTGGCGACAGGTTTTATAATATACACAAATTCATTATCAATGTCAAATTTGTTCTCGTCATGATATGGCTGAAACATTGCCGATGTGACGCAAGTAATAATTACACCGGATCAGATAATTACAGAGATCACATATAAAAGTTTATTACACAATGATCATGTAAATTGCTTAGAAATATGACATATCACTATGAAACTTTCAACAGCTTGAACACAATGCATGAAATACCTTTATATGGTTTACTTGTAATAAGCTATTACATTACTTCTATCTATGTCTAAGAATTTTGAATTACCAACTCTGTTTAGTAACAAACGTAGAACAAGATTTCAGTGTTGTAATAACACTGACATGTACATATACATGTATTATGTGTCGATGCAAAGGCGCGAGTTATCACTTTATATTTGATTAGGTAACATTATCAACTTTACATTATGGAAAGGAATAGTTACAATCCAGTAAGCTTTAAATTGGTAACTTAATTCATGCATAATCTATTATTTTCGAGCTTGCATGCAGATATTTGTGTTTGCGATTCATTATATAAAATATGACAACGTAATAATACCTAAAAATTAAATTCAAACTATTGAGTTTGAATTATTTTTATGTCCTTGAAGGTTCGTACCTTTTTTCGTATTTTTTAGGTAGTTGAAGAAAATATATTCTCCAGTAACCTCTAAACCTTTACATCTAATTCAATCAATGTGTATAAAAAGTATGTTAGTATCCCAGCAAAAATAACTTGGTTTCCGCAATGCGGAACCTGATGGAAAGTGGACTGAAAGTTAAGTTTCCAACTAGAATCCAGTGAGTTTCCGTTCTTTTACATTCAGTTTCCACAATAACGGAAACTTACAATATATCCACTCCCAATGAAGAGTACCAGACACTTACCTCTGTACAAACATCTCATAATCCCGTGTTCATTTACAAAACGTTGTATAAGCCTATGATAATAATTAGGAATTGCTATCAAAACACTCTAAATTCTTCCTGTGATCCACTAAGGGCAGCATCTCACGTAAGAAATGTTAATCTTTGCTCAGTACTTCTAAATTCATTGAAATAATAGCTACAATAATGACACTCGCTGAATAGGAAGTGCTTCGAATATATGCGGCTCTCACTGTGAAAAACTCTCGATTACCTGCCTCATAAACTCGTCACTCTCTGTGAGCAGCTGATTAATTTGCCCCATATATGCGGCTCTCGGCCTTAATGAGTTAACTCACTCACTCACTCACCCTTTAATCTTTATATGCAACAGATGGCAGTAGTCAGTAAATTGTACCTGGATCATGAGCATTGGTTTTTGTAATGGCAATAAGATGACATATCAACCCGATCAGGATATGCATCCTCCATTCCCTATCACAAATTTTTTGCATATCATGTGGCACCTGGATCAATACAAACAAATTATTTTTCTGGAGAATTTATTCACTGAAGTTTTCCTGCAACGAGTGCAACCGATGTCACGCTGCCACCATTCCCATCAAAGGTCATGCTGACGGTGTTAGTTGTTTTCACCAGCGATGCTGGTACCATGAACTCCCACACGTTCCATGTTGTTGTCCTCTTGTTTGATGTCTTCATAGAATCAAACAGCATGTAGCTTGAAGACAAAGTGCGACCATTGAACACAATTGTCTTAGGTTTTGTAGTA
The DNA here is from genome assembly GCF_003918875.1 of Haliotis rubra. Taxonomy (NCBI): domain Eukaryota; kingdom Metazoa; phylum Mollusca; class Gastropoda; order Lepetellida; family Haliotidae; genus Haliotis; species Haliotis rubra. The sequence continues at coordinate 607,323 of NW_025767358.1, read as the reverse complement.
GTATACTTGCCGCGACTGATTCCCACTCTAAGATGGGCCTCGTGGTAGCCAGAGCTCGGTACACCGATAGTTGTCTGAGCATGTCCGTTGTTGATGGGGATTATCATGCCCTTGCCATAATATGTGTTTTGATTATCTGTGTGTAGTCCAGCAAAGTTGAAGTTCGTTTGAAACTTGTAGAAGCAGGTTGATGTTGCAGGAAGACTGACACTGCCATGAAGCTTAGACCTGTCAAAATGGTTATTGGGATGAACAGCTGTCTTACCCTTTTCGAACAGAATACATGTCTGTTCACCTGAAGAAGGGTTGATCCAGTTGTTGGGGAAATCCAGTTTAACATTCTCATCTTTTGTGCCAAAGTTGTGGAGAAGAACTACCAATTCTTTGGTGTGGGGGTTTGCAAGGGCAAGTGGTGAAACTATTCTCTCCTGTCCATCGTGTTGACTAGAGACCCGTAGAAACTTTTGAATATTTATGAAGTTTTTCCAAAACAGGAAGAATTTGGTTGGCTCAAGGGGATGACCATCATCAGTAAATAAGGAATTCCGAAGGGAAGTGTGACCTGCGTATTGCTCGTTTGCGAGGAGATATATTGTAGCTCTGTCCATGAACTCTCTCAGGTTAAGGAAAGAAAACATGAAACCATTTGCTTGATATATTGTCTGAAAATCTGTCATTGCATTCTCAAAACTGGGACTGAGGCCTAGGTTAAGTAAATCTAATCCATATTCAGTGTTAACTAACTGAACGCTTTTTCCTTTCTTGATATGAGAATAATTCTCCACCATGTCAAGAGAAGAAAACAGACGAGCTTCGTTGATGCCAGAGTAGGTGTGACCCGATGCATCATTCAGACGGTTGTAGGAATGGAAAGAGAAAAAGTCCAAGTGATCAAGAGACATGTCCATAAAGTTGGCAGTTCTCTTCCAAGAGCTGAAGTTGTTTTCATCTGTTTGTCGTAATGCCATACTGGTGTACGACGGTCCGGCAACTTTCATTCCAAATCTTGATTTCAGTTTGTCGGCGACAGCCCTGTGGTAATTTATATTCGTTTGTGGATCAATAATATCTTCGTACCAGTCAGGTTCATTGATGACTTCAAATATGTAAGGAAGGCGTCCTCCTGTGTAGTCTTTGCAACTCTGAACCATCAGTGACACCATCTCTGATGCAGCGTCAACATTGTTTGGGAATCCGCCATGATGATGAGACTTATCGATCCAGCCGGGCCAGGCCTGACCTGTAAAAAAGCATTATCTATTGTAGGTGAAATTAAGTGAAAAGTTAGGCTAAGCAAATTCAACGAATGTTACTACTTTAAACGTACATGAGTGTGTGTAGGTTATGTTGTTGACTGTGGGTTACATGATAAATCACGTGTAATATGCTTTCAGGGACGTGAGGATCAACATTGGACTCCTAATACCGACCGATGAATGATGCTGCTGTTAGTTCAACTTTAAACACAGTGTTTGACACCTGTTTGACTTTTGAAAATGATTAAATGACTGGAGAAACCTTTCATTTCCCAGACCATGTTTGCGGTGTGAGGCCCAAAGTTTTCTAATTGGTGCACATATGTTAGAAAGGTCTGTCGCATGAGAGAACGGTCCTGGAGATAGGTGGGGTCCGGATAACCATGGTGATGAGGGTTTTCGGTCCACTGAATGAAAAAATAATATCGCATAGTTCCATGTGAAGAATTAAAAGATAAACAGGTACATTTGTTACGGCGTCCTTTTAAATAAATATGCAGCCTTTGAATGGCAAAAACATACAGCAAAGGAAAATATATTACTGTTTACTGATCGAATGAAAAAAGTGGTTTTCTGCCAGACTCATTCAAAGTGCACAGTTTGTGGCTTTGATCATACTTTGAGGTGAGCTGTACCACAGCAATAGCAGATACGTACCTAACATGTATTCCTTCTTTTCCTCATTAATAATATGTTACTTTTTTATATACTCAGTGCCATTATTGAAGGGTTATGTAGCAATAAGGTAATATAATGCAAAGTGGAGTATGCTGTGACAAGATTATAGAAAGAAAAGACAGTCTGGAGAGTGTTCGGTGCTGTGCTGTGAGGAAAGGATCAGGACTGCATCTTCACGCACATCTAATAAAGGGATACCCACAACACTGAAAGTCGCAACAATAGAGTCCATGACCATGTGGCCGCCTCTCTGGTCCTGGACAGAGTTACACCGATACCTCATGCTTCTCATCAAGTTCATAAAGAATAGCCTCCCATTCTTGCACATGAACTCTCCGAAGACACTCTTGTGGAGCAGGGTGACGTCTGTAAACACGTCTGCCAAGTTCATCCCATGCATGCTCGATTGGATTAAGGTCTGGTGAACATGCCGGCCAGTCCACCCGTTCCACACCCTGTTGCTGAAGATAATCAGTGACTGCAGTTGTGTCTGTGAGGTCTGGCATTATCGTCCTGTAGAAGAGGGTCACGACCATAAAATCCATGCGTAGCTTGCAAAAAGGTAATAGCAATTGGTGTGTGTGTGTGATTTTGTGTGTGTGTGATTTTCTTTTGTGTGATTGTGTGTGTGTGTGAGAGAGAGAGAGAGAGAGAGTGTGTGTGTGTGTGTGTGTGTGTGTGTGTGTGTGTGTGTGTGTGTGTGTGTGTGTGTGTGTGTGTGTGTGTGTGTGACGATTTCATCTCGATACCACTGACCAGTCAAATTTCCATCAATAATATTAAGCTGGGATCTTTCTTCCTGTAGCCATGATACCGGCCCAACCCATGACTGACCCGCCACCAAACCTATTGTGTGTGACAACTGTAGCATCAGTGAACCGTTCACTTCTTCTGCAGAATATTCTCCAATGACCATCATTAATAGACAAATTAAACCGGCGTTCATCTGTAAAGATCACGTTCGACCATTGACGATGATTCCAACGACCGTGACTGATCCAGGCTAAACATGCATGTCTGTGACGTTGCAGAAGTGGTGGACGGACTGCTGGTCGCCTTGAACGGAGCCCACTGAGTGGGCACGTAATCGGCGTCGAATGGTGTTCCTGCTTATCCTGACACCATGAACATTATAATGTTCTGTCTGAAGGTCACTGGAGGTCACGAATCGGTAACGTAAAGCGACGTTTCCCATATATCTGTCTTGCCTTGCACTGGTAACTCTAGGTCGGCCTGGTCTTCTCGCATATTCCATCGATCCCGTGGCTTGAAACCTTTGCAACCAAATGACACTTTGACTCACATTGAAGTGATTTGCAGCTTGTCGTTGACTGTGACCAGCTTGCTTGACCTCTCTCTGCTACCGTCAGGAAACGTCTCATTTCGTATCAGAAACCATGATGTCAGGGTGAGACTACAGTTGACATTTATAGCCTAAATCTGTGCATGGGAAGTCGCACTTTCTCGTGGAATACAGGGCAAAATGCTGCGTTTCCACGATACAGACATTGACAGTATTTTCGGAATTTATCAAAATGATCATGTTTTTGAAACACTCTATAGCTTAAACTTCTCAATAATGAGACATGTGCGTAGTCTAATGTGTTCTATGGTGCCTTCTGTCAACAGGGTTTTAAACAGTATTGACTTCTCATTACTTATATTTCATAATATGAAATTGATTCGTAGCAATGCAAAAAAAAGACACATGACCCTTCAATAATGGCACTGAGTGTATATTGTCATGATATTATTTCTAACGTTAATGTTCTAAAAAAAAGAGCCAGTTATTTTCAATTGAAAATCTCATGTTCAGATATTGTCCTAACCTGCTTCCAAATGAATTGATCTATACTTTTGAGCTGATGGTCATGGCGGCATGACTCGTTCGGACATTTTATAATTTAACAAAACATAAGTTGCATTGTCTAGTATGTATTGTGAGCAATGATCTGCACCATGAAAACATATAGTCTTATACCGTCATACATTCTAATTGTCTCATTTCCATTAAACATATGTACAAATACTGCTCCTGACAATATACAGATTCACTGGACACACAAATCATGCATGAATCATATCACGTTCATAATCGTTTAGCATTGAAGATGGTGTTTACATACGTACATTTGCAAAGAGACCTTTTCTCAGGTCTCTGTTTACTCAACGCCCAGAAACCGCTCCGATAGATTTCATCTTTGGAATCAGGTTCATTTGGGTGAGTGCATTAACGTTGTTCCATCGTTCAACTTCATAATTGACACGTCCACCCTGGGAAAGCCACTCGTTGTAGATTGTGACGGTTGTGTCAGAAAACGCTGACCCCCACAAACCCAGAGTCAAAAGAACCTGAGGAAACATTCCGCTTTGAAGTTATGATATTTCTGATCACGAACGTGGGTTTTAACTGTTTGCTACAATCTGCATGGGAAGGTAGCAGGTGGCATTCCTTAAGTAAACCAATCTAGATATGAATAAACAAAGTATAGGTTTCGTGCTCAACGGAATGTTTCTCTCAGTTTGTTTTGCAATATCTTAACTCTTACCAATGGGAAGCAGGCAGATTTTATGTCAAGTATTTTTCTACCATAATGCATCATTCACAAGGGTTTTTACGATTTTAAATTTTTGTTCATGCTGTCCATAAGCACAGGGTCAAATTTCAAAGTGAGTGAGTTAAAATTTTACATCGGCAATATTACAGCCATATAGCGATGAAAACAAGGTAATCAATTTAAATATCTGTCGACAAAGGACAGTAAAACCAATTATACTATTACAGATTTGTATTTAACACTAGTAATCAAATCTAAAATACTTTAACTATAGAAGACGATGCAATATAAAAAACAGGCTATAGATCGCCAACAACTGAAGGTAGATCACCATACTAGCTATAGGAATCGTGGGGACATACAGTGCATTTGCTACCTGCATGGACCCTAGTTGGATTTACAATATCCCTTCAGCCGCTGGCGATTGTAGGATTTTAGTTGAATTTTAAAAGATCAAAAATACTACGTATAAAAATCTGGTAAGCTTAAATTTAACTTTGAAAGTTTTGGGACTTATCAAATGAAAAAGAGCACATGTACAGAAATGTTTCTCAGAAACAATTGAACTAAGATTGTCATCATAACCAACCCCCCAAAATGAAAATGACAAACATTAAGCACTCGGTCAATCAATATCTTGTCGCGCATCCACGACACAGGTGCACCTTCTTCTCATGCTCCTATGACGTTCATAAAGAAACCTTGTGGAATCGTATGCCATTCCTCGACTGAGTTAATCCCAGGCATGTTCAATTGGGTTGAAGTCTGGCGAGCATGCTGGTCACTCCATCCCCTCTACACTCTGCTGCCTAAGGGATTCCATGACGATCCTGGCCCTATGGGGCCTAGCGTTTTCGTCTTGCAGTAAAGAGGGTCGACCATAAAAGTCATGCATAGCTTGCAGGAATGGTACTGCTATAGGAGCTAGAATCGCGTCCTAATGAAGCTGTTCAGCAAGATTACCGTCGAACACGTGCAGTGGAGTACGTCCTGTAGGAGTTATCCCTGCCCAAACCATGACCGAACCCTCGCTAAATCAGTTATGCGTGGCCGCAGTTGCATCTGGGATTCGCTCTCCATTGCGACAATAAATCATCTGCCGACCATCATGGAAGGACAAATTGAATCAGCTTTCATCTGTGAAGAACACACGAGACCGGCTGTCCTTAAACGTCAACGAACGGTGCTCCTGGATATCCTTACATTCTTAACATTGAAGTGTTCTGTCTGAACATCTGCTGCGTTAAGGAATCTGTTACGTAACGCAGTGTTAATCATGTGCCTATCGTGTTGGACTGTTGTGACTCAGGGTCGACATGCATATTATACGCATATTCCACGGACCCAATGGCTTGAAATCTCTGCCACAGTCTACCAATAGCACTTTGACTCACATTAAAGCGGACGGCAACCTGCCACTGAGTTTGACCAGATTCCAAAAGGCCTATAGACTGACTCCTTTCAGCAGGTGTCAAAACACGTCTCATTTTAAGCTGCGATTTCAAACAGGTACCTGAACAGTGAAAAAGCACCAATGCATGTGTATTGTCCTTCACTTTCCATGGATACACCGACTTGCAAGTGCAAATTATTGACATTACGTGGCAGGTGGATTTCCATATTGACAATTTGAATAAAAACTATGCCATTTGTAACAGTATGTATCGGACGTTAAATAAACGTAATGATGACATTTCAAAGGCCTGATGTGTTTTTCAATACTGATAAGAAAGTTTATAAAACATTCACTTGCATAAACGAAGATTTTACAAATTTTAAGAAATAGTGTTACCAATAGCTTGACCTTTCATTAACTCATTAAGCCTGAGAGCCACCTCACTACTCAGCACCTGGAACCCCTCGCTGATTACCCACTCGCTGTGCCGAGACTAATTAGTGCTAATAACACCTGATTTCCCTGGCAGGTTTCGGCGATGACAGGAAACTGTCTAGTCGTACAAAGAAGTCCTGATTGTTTAATTGTGTCGTAAAGAAATATGTAGAAAGAAAGCAGGTGTGAATACATATCATGTATTACAAAGTTTTATGTAATTTTATTGCAAGTTTCTCTTATAGACTTTTGGCGGCTTGTACATTTATATTTTATCAACATATGCATGTATTCTTTGTATGTAAGAGATGAAACACACATATAAACAAATTCTCTCTCTCATATCATTGTGTGAGGTTTAATTTTACAAAACATCTATGACAATGACATACTGTAGAGAGGATTTACTTACATACTTTATAATCTTCGACGAAAATAGCGTTTTTGCCGAGTGCATACGAATTATTTTAATGAAAGTACTATTACGCTAGTCTGTGACTGACATAAAGCACATTCATAGCTTGGCACTTTTTCCATCTAGATTTAATGCAGAAAACACACGTGACCATACAAACATACATATCAAAGACTACATATTCCTTGCATAGACATAAAACAAAGAGCCACGTGATAGGGCGTCATCAAATTTCCCGAATAGAACGTTCGGTATCTCAACTGTTCAATATAGTGGCTGGGCATATGTTATCTGTGACCAATCGTATCATGAGATACCTGTCACAGAGGAAAGGACAGGTGATGGGGCGTGGGCGAATTTCTGAAGAGCATGTTTGGTCACTCAACAGCTTGGATAGAGATTGATTATTGGCTATATCGTTGACCAGTCGATATGCTGGGTTTCGGCTTTATCAACTCAAGCTATCATGTAACAGTTTGTGTATTGTAAACATACACACTGGTAACGATGTTTGAAATATACACATAAGACAAATAGGAGTAGATAGACACTTTGGCGAGTTTAATTGTCCTCATTTTAATGTTTTTCGATAAGTAAAACAAAGCGATTGAAATCCAAGCATTGAGTATAGATAGTATATATTTTCATAAAAAATTTACGCACACAACTAGTACATAAAACATAATGATTTGCTGAACATGTAAATATAATCTTCACCTTGATACGAATGTACAAACTAAAGTACACGTATTACAGAATTCACGAAATGACACTATACTGAATTATTATAGTGTGTAAACTTGAAGTTGACCCCCCCCCCCCCACAATATTTATGAAGGTGCCGATATTTATGCTGAATGCAAACGAGGTTCATAAGATTACAGATGTGCATGCATGCATAAACATTACAGAGAGGGGAATGACTCCATAAAGCAGGTTGTCCAATGATATAACATCGCATCTGTTTATTTTACACTTGTCACTGGACAAACATTTCAACAAGGACGTAACTACATATGCATTCTACCGGAGGCTGTTATTTCAAGGCCGAAAGAGGTGTTCAATTATCTCATTACTGTAATCTGCTTGAATGATTATACGCATGTGTATCGAGACCGTAACTGATATACTATCCAGCTTTTATTGACGATGGATCAAAAGAGACTGAGTTCATTGATACACGTGATAATTACACCGGATTTGATAATTACAGAGATCAAATACAAATGTTTTACACAGTGCTCATGTAAATTGCATAGAAAACTGACAATTCAAATCAGCATGAAACTTTCAACAGCTTGAACAAAAATGCTTGAAATACCTTTGTATGGTTTACATGTAATAACTTATGATATTACTTCTGTCTATGTGTGAGAATTTTTTGAATTACTAACTTACTGTGTTTTATAACACACGTAGTAAAAGATTTCATTATTGTACTGACTGACTGAGTTTGGTTTTACGCCGCTTTTAGCAATATTCCAGCAACATCACGGCGGGGGACACCAGAAATGGGCTTCACACATTGTACCCATGTGGGGATTCGAACCCGGGTCTTCGGCGTGACGAGCCAACGCTTTAACCACTAGGCTACCCCACCGCCCCCATTATTGTAATAACATTGACATGTATATATATTCGATGCAAAGGGGCGACTTATCACTTTATATTCGATTAGGTAACATTATCAACTTTAGATTATGGAAAATAACTAGTTACAATTCAGTAAGCTTTAAGTTAGTACGTTAAATTATGTCTACTCTATTCGAGCTTGGATGTATAATTATTTGTGTTTATACATTATGTTTCAATATATGAAACATGACAACGTAATATTATCTAAAAGTAAATTCAAATTATTCTATTGTGTTTGATTTCTTTGTATGTCCTTGAAATTTCGTATATTGTTTCCTATTTATTAGGAAGTTGAAGAAAATATATTCTTCAGTGACCTCTGAATCATTACATCTAATTCAATCAATGTGCATAAGAAGTATTTTAGTATCCATTCCCAATGAAGAGTACCAGACATTTACCTCTGTAAAAACATCATAATCCCCCTTTCTCGCCGACATGTGTTCACTAGCCAAGCGCTGTACAAGACTATGATAATGATTAGCAATTGCTATCAAAACAATTTAAATACTTCTTCTGGTTGACACTAAAGGTAGGATATCTCGTAAGAAAAGCTAATATTTGCTCAGTAGTACTAAATTGGTTGAAATAATAGGTACAGTACGATTTTTAAAAGTGCGTCTCTCGCTGAATACTTTCTGTTGACGGATATGTGTGGCTCTCGCTGTAAGAAACTGCCAATTACCTGCCCAATAAACACGTCACTCGCTGTGAGGAGCTGATTAATTTGCCCCATATACATGTACGTGTCTCTCGGCCTTAATGACTTAATGATATATAGTATATTATTCTGTTTAGCGTGGTCTAATTCTGACGACTGTATTAACAGAATCAATCAATGAATTAATTTTTATGTATCTTTTGGCAATATTCCATCAAGATCAAAGATATTATTCTGACACTTACTACCAGTCTGGAGTTTGACTCCGCACTAGGGATGTGCAATATTACCAGTAAACCGATATATACCGGTACAGTATCTCGCGATATGATTATCACGATATGGTTCAGATTCTGCAATGTATTGGTTCATCCAGAGTTAGCTCACTTTGAATTATCTACCCTTGATTTCCATAGCAACAACACCAAACTACAACCCAGATCAGTTTCATTGTCTTCATTGCTTAGTGGAAGTATGCACAAATTATTTACAATAACAGTATTGCTTGTTCGTAGTCGATTCAAGCGTGGAACAAGGCTGCCCTACTAAAACCATGATCAAAGAAATTTCAAATCTCAAGGATTTGCTAATGCACAGCAGGCAATTTTCATGATTTGTACGAATAAAATTTGAAATTGCATTGACACGTATATGAGGGATGCTGTACATTTTAGAGATATAAGCCAGACTGAAAGTTGTTCTGATATCGTTTAACTCAGTTAAAGGCTTTCTCAGCATGCGGATTCTGTCACGTCACGTCACTCTCAGCGCTTCAAACTTTTGTAACCCACTATAACTAAAAGTCAATTAATGTGACATTATGACTAACAAAAACACATTCTCATAACAAAGATAAAAAACTTTTGTCGTTTCCTAACTATGTACAGCGCGATCCAGTGACATTTACAAGGCATAAAAAATAACCAGTTAAAACAGAATATTTAAATGACACTGTTAGCACTGATTGTATTTAGAGTTGACGTATACTTGGTCAGTAAGGAATATGAACTTCAAGGAGAGTCTAACGGGATCTACTAAACTTTGACAGTAACGCTAGATTCAGTCAGATGGTCAGCAGCTGTAAATTAACTTGGTGTAAACAAATTCCTCACTTGAAGTAAGGTTGCAAATATTTAGAAAATTAACAGGTATGAAAATTGCCATTATACATTTTTCACGTAATTTTTCATGAGATATACAATTTCTGCTGGGAAAACCTACAATTCCGCATCATTAATTAGCTCATTAATATGCACAAATTACGCCATTAATCAATGAGGTTCATAAAGGTTAGGACAGTGGTCATCAGTAGAATCGATAGATGTCAATACAGGAAACGAGGCTCACAAGGCATCGATGTACAACTCCTTCATCGATGTACATGTCATACATTTAGTTTCAAGACATTTTGTAATTATATTGTATTACATGTATGTAAAAATATGTCAGGATAACACACACTGTTTATTTAAGTTCCCACAAGTGCCAATAATCGCTGTCTTATCAAAAATTCCCCAAAGAATCAGAGTTGTGATTCACTTGCAAAATGCCACAGAGGGTGACCTTAAGAAGGAAAAGTTGTGTATAGGGATACAAAAGTATCTCACCTATATATTCTGGCTCTAAAACGTATTGAGTCTCCTTAGACTTCCAAAGGTCAGCTAAATGCCTTTATACTTGTTTAGAGAATTGATTGATTGAACAGAATTTAACTTTCTGGTTTCGTGAAAGAGATGTTCAAGGTCAAAAATAGGGAATGGAGGTGACAGAAATTTATTTACATCTAATGGCAATTACTGCATACTATGTGTAGCGCTGTCCAGCAGGTGAGACACGATGTGATTATGTCTTTGCCTCCAACTGAATGACACGGCCTTTCATTTTAGGTTAAACATTCGTATTATGTCAGTTAATTTTCTTAGCTTGAAAGTGCACTTTTCAGGATATCCAGTTATGACATAACAGTCGGTCAATTCTGTCGAAATCTATATGGTAGATTGTATCTAAGGCATCTGGTCTGTGTTATATTACTACATTGACAGACTATGGACAATGCAGTTAGTAAAAAGCATGATAATATTGTGCAATTAGTAACTTAGTAATAATCTCATGTCAGTAAGAGGCTCGCTGACGAGGTTAACCCATGACGTCATATCCCAATTGCGTCGGTCGATGTTTATGATGCTAATCACTGCATTGTCTGGTCCAGATTCAATTGTTTACAGACTACCATCATGTAGGCGGAACACTGCTGAGTGCGGCTTTAAACAACAAACAAACGAAGAAAGAATCGTTTCATGCTAGTGGATGTGCTGGACATTTTTGAGTGTTGAATATATAGAGGATATTAAATGAGTGCCATGTCATACTATGTTTACGACACGAGTGCCTAAATGTTGGTATTTCCCGAGTGAGAGTGAGGGATATACTGATATTTAGGCACGAGCGTCGTAAACAAAGAATGATACGGGCACAAATATGATATTCTATTTATTACCGAAGTCGTCAAATTGAGAAAAATAAACCCAAATCTGCTTTCAAACACAGGCTGGCAACCCGCCGTCGCTGCTTGTAGAACGCAACGTCATAGAAGAAACGTGACGTCAAAGCTTTGTTCATGACGTCACGTCACCATGACAAAGTGATATTTTGCCCTAGGACATAGTATGAACAATATGAACCCCGATATTTTCGCCCTCGTAGGTAATAAATATCGTTATGTGCATCACATATACATTACAGATGACAGCAGTCGGCATATCGTATCTGGAGCATGAGCATCGGTCTGTGTATTCACAATACGATGACACATCAACCAAGTCAGCGACGGACATCCCATTAATTACGGCAATCATGGCTTTTAAAAACGTGGTTCGTGGGAAAACCTAAATCGTTTACGCATCCAACCCTTTGCTCCGGTACTTCAAATGCATGTGCTACTATTCTCAGTTTGGTACAAGACATGCATGTCTACAAATGGCAAGAAACATAACTTCTCTGTTTTTGACAAGCGTCACCTAACACCGTGAGCAGCCTCCTACAAACTGGGATCACAACTATAAAAGCAAGCTTATTCTGAAGAGGAGAGGAACCTGATTTTTGTCTTTGCAGTCAAGGAAGTGTGCGATGTTGTGCATGTTGTGCACGTGTAGCTGTTCCCATTGACAAGGGCCTCAAAGAAGATAAATGTTTTACGATTGTATCACTTCATTAATTTATTTAAGGAAAAAGACTTGTGACATACAGTATTTAGAGTCACCAACGACCACATTTAGTTTCTAGGTTCCAAGTGAAACACATGTACGACAGTTCAATGCCACTGTCCATACCTACAACTACAGGTATATTACTACATTACATACAGTTTCATAATTTAAAGATAGGTACATGTGGCGGTGTTTTCGCGAAACCAATCACGTTAACTGAACATGTCATGCATGTCAACGATTAATAAAGTGTCGTTCATTTACAAACTTCTCGTTAAATGGGTCTTGTCCGAGCCATATTCTGCACAGGCGACAGGATTATGAGTATGGCTGAATACGTTACGATTTGTCACATCGGCATTATTTCAGCCATAATGTGAAAAAAGTATGAGTATGGAGTTAAACAGAAAGCAGTATTGCACCGATTATATTCTGTATATCGTATCATAATGAAAGTGATCATGTTTGGCTTGATAAAGGTGTCAAAATGTGCTTCAAATCATCACTCTGTGCAATGTACGAAAAGTTATTGTCAATAAATAGTTACGTTTTGTGTCTCAGAAACATTACTGCATCCTCTAGGATCTGTAATCATTTACAACTAGTCACCTTTCCGATTCATTCCACTCGAATCAAAACAGAGTATTCCTCAAGAGACTGTATTCACTGAAGGATGTCACATTGCCACCATACAGTATGACAATACGACACATCAACCAAGTCAGGATCTGTATCCCCTATCACCAATTTGCTGCATATCATGTGGGAATCAACACAAGCAAAGTGTTTTTCAAGAACATTTATTCACTGAAGTTTTCCTGCAACGAGAGCAACGGATGTCACGCTGCCACCGTCCCCATCAAATGTCATGCTGACGGTGTTGGTTGTTTTCACCAGTGATTCAGGGACCACGAACTCCCATACGTTCCAGTTTGTTTTCCTTTTGCTTTGAGTTTTCATAGCATCAAATAACATGTAGCTAGAAGACAAAGTGTGACCATTAAACACAACTGTCTTAGGTTTTGTAGTATGAGTCCTGCCTCGACTAATTCCCACTCTAAGATGAGCCTCATGGTAGCCAGAGCTCGGTACACCGATAGTTGTCTGTGCACGTCCGTTGCTGATGGGGATGAGCATGTTCTTGCCATAGTATGTATTCTGATTATCTGAGTGTATTTTGCTAAAGATGTAGTTGGTTTTAAACTTGTAGAAGCAGGTTGATGTTGCAGGAAGTGCGACACTGCCATGAAGCTTAGACCTGTCAAAATGGCTATCGCTATGAACGGCTGTCTTACCCTTTTCGAACAGGATACATGTCTGCTCACCTGAAGAAGGATTGATCCAGTTGTTGGGGAAGTCCAGTTTTACATTCTCTGATTTATTGCCAAAATTGTGGAGGAGAACTACCATCTCTTTGGTGTGGGGGTTTGCAAGGGCAAGTGGTGAAACTGTTCTCTCCTGTCCATTGTGTTGACTAGATACCCGGAGAAACTTTTGAATATTGATAAAGTTTTTCCAAAACAGGAAGAATTTGGTTGGCTCAAGGGGATGACCATCAGTGGTAAATAGGGAATTCCGAAGGGAAGTATGACCTGGGTATAGTTCATTTGAAAGAAGAAACACGGTAGCTCTGTCCATAAACTCTCTCAGGTTAAGGAAAGAAAACATGAAACCGTTTGCTTGATATATTGTCTGAAAGTCTGACATGGCATTCTCAAAATTGGCCCCAAGGCCTAGGTTATTTAAACCTAGTCCATACTCAGTGTTAACTAACTGAACACCTTTTCCTATCTTGATATGAGAATAATTCTCCACCATGTCAAGAGAAGCAAATAAACGATCTTCGTTAATGCCAGAGTAGGAGTGACCTGCTGCATCATTCATATGGTTGTAGGAATGGAAAGAGAAAAAGTCCAAGTGATCAAGAGACATGTCCATAAACTTAGCAGTTCTCTTCCAGTAGCTAAAGTTATTTAAATCTGCTTGTCGTAATGCCATACTGGTGTATGATGGTCCGGCAACTTTCATTCCAAATCTTGATTTCAGTTTGTCGGCGACGGCCCTGTGGTAATCTATATTGAGTTGTGGGTCAATATACTGTTCGTCCACGTCAGGTTCATTGATGACTTCAAATATGTAAGGAAGGCGTCCTCCTGTGTAGTCCTTGCAGCTCTGGACCATCAGCGACACCATCTCTGATGCAGCGTTGACGTTGTTTGGGAATACATCTTTATGCTGAGACTTATATATCCAGCCGGGCCAGGCGAGACCTATAAGGAAGCAACATATGTTGTAAGTAAAAACATAAGTAGAGCATATTCATTGGGTGTTCAACTACTTTAAACGTTAATGCGTGTGCATAGGTTAAGTGGTAATCTGCTTCCAGGGACGTGAAGATCAACATGTGACTCGACTAATGTAAGGTGAAACCTGTAAGTTCAAGTTTAAGCACAGTGAAATGGGTTTGTCCCGTGTTCTCCCTATAGTTATCTTTCAAAAAAAAATGTAAAAAAGCTTTTTTCATAAACGTCTTTAAAAGGATTTAATGACTTGAGAAACCTTTCATTCCCCAGACCATGTTGGTGGTGTGAGGCCCAAAGTATTGCAATTGTTGCACATATGTTAGAAATGTCCTTCGCTGGAAAGTATGGTCCTGGAGATAGGTGGTGTCTGGATAACCATGGTGACTTGGGTTTTCAGTCCACTGAATAAAAGGAATGAATATAGTACTAAATTTAGAGTTAGAAGTGAAACAATTACATGTACGTTTGGTACAGCGTCCCTTCAAATGAATTAAAATGACAATAAGCTCAGAAAAGCATTTCAAATGTAAATGGTATTGTAATAGAATCTATAGAAAAAGCGGTTTCTTGATTTCTCTTTGATCATGATGCACCATGGATTTTCACTTGGGATCAGCTGTACCACAGCAACACAAAATATGCAGGACACAGGTAATCATTCTTTAAGCTTTCCCATTGACAAAGTAAAGGGATGAGGAGCAATACGACCTAAGTCCCTTTTGTAGGGTATCAGGAGAGACGAAAAACCTGTATCTTGAAAACTACTGGGAAACCGTGTTTGTTTTCTTGGTTAGACTTGCATGATGGGATAAATGTATTGTGCTTTACTTTAATTTTGTTTCATAAATATTCAGAATTATGAAGGCAAAACTGATTCTTGAATTTCCGTTTTCTGGCAGAATGACCTAAGTCACTAAAATTGAGACGCAAAACAACCTAAGTCATTATGCATAAAATCATTTCGAGAAATTAAGAGAAAGATACAAAACAAGATGCATGTACCCATTGCACATGCTGAACCTTTGAGAGGAATATTGCGTTTTAAAACGATGTATTTTGTTCTGAAAATCATCTAAACCTTAGAGGATACTAGTAACGCTTTTCCATCGGTTTAGAGACTGCAGTGCACCCATCAGCCATCATAATGAGTGATAGATTTATTCAAACATAAAACATTCTGAACATCACACTGTAATATACAATTCATTCCTATGGATTACAATATCTGCAACATTTTTGTTCAATCAAAGCATTTCAAGAATAGCCCCTGTCTTCTCTACTGTTCTTGTCAGCAAGCAATACGTCTGTTATCCTCTCGTCTGATCCTTGTACGAGCCTTTCCAATCGGCATACCGTCCTAAACACAGTACGGAGACAGCCCTATTGAAAGTCCTCAACGACCTTAGATGTGGTATTGACAGTGGTAATGTTGGCCTCCTGGTACTGTTAGATTTTTGGGCGGCCTTTGATACCATAGACCAACAGATGCCACTCAGGTGCCTCAAGGATGACGTCTTTCTCAATGGTAGTGTATGGTCCTTGTTTGGAATAATATTACATGTTGACTAAAGGCTAGATTGCACCTGAATTATTCTGCTATGGTTAGTTTTGTTTGTGTGTCAGTATAAAGAGCTTGTCATTTTTATCATGTAGATTGGTATTATGGAATACCATGCAGACAGTCTTATTATGTTGTAACTGTTTTGGTTTTTGAGACTAATAGTGTATATTTAGTGTGGTCATGACTACAATTTGTTTGGTTTTCCCTGATGTAATCCTAATATTTTGCAGAATTGTTTCTAGTCAGGAAATGTGCAGCAGTATTTTGCATTTTGTGTACTAGTTTGGAATAATATCTTTATTTGACCAGTAGTTAAGTTCTCTGACTGTAGATACATGGTAGTAGTGGCTTAAGTCGTTGACATTTGATACAATAGATGCTCCCTGGCTGTAAAAAGTTTACTGCGAGCGAGCGCATGAGTGACCCGCGATGGTCAAAAAGGAGTTTGTTTAGAGCAAGTATATATTGAATGTTGAAGTTTCAGAGATGGTCGAGATGCACTCTTCAGGTACAAATGTCACTCTTATAATATACCCATGTTTGTGGCGGTGTATTATACTATTTTCAGAGTATTTTTGCAATTCAAGGAATGTTCAATTATTTGGTCACGTGCAAAACTGTATCCTATTTTCGTGGTAATGGTGCGCTCTGATACATTGTGTTTTGTAACTATATGGCAGATTTCTGTTAAGATGTCAGGATTATAGAGTCAGTTTGTAGTTTTAGAATCAATATTAAGTCAACATGCTCAGTGGTAATTCATGGAATTTACTATCTGTAGTTTTGCTAGACTGTTTCAAAGTTTCGTGAAACTTGGGAGCAGTCATTTCATGACAGTGTCATGTATTGTGAACTTATTGCTGTAGTTTCATTATAATGGGATATTCATAAATGTTGTTTCATGGTAATAAGTGCTAAATACAAGTTGCTACATTGTATCATTCTGTTATTTCAGAACCAGGAAGTAAACATCCTTGTTAGAGGAATATCTCGACCAGTGTTTTATGGTTCTTTCTATATGATTCCTACCAGTCCTTGTTCGAAAAATATCTGCGGAATTGGTAACAATAGGTATATATCGATGGTGTCTATTCAGCTCCCTTGAATCTATCACGTGGTGTGCCACAGGGGTTGGTTTTGGGTCCAGTTCTATTCACGCTGTACACCAAGGCACTTAGCTCAATCATTCAGGTACATGAGATCAACAAGCACATATATGCAGATGACACTCACTCTTCAAGCCTAATCAGTCTGAAGTCCGGGCTCACTACCTTGGTAACTGGAGGTACCAGTGCCAGAGAGTGTCAAAGACGCGGACCTCTCAATGGATAGTCAGATCAGTCGAATAACCAAGACGTGTTCTCTACAGTTGAGGAACACCAGCAACATCCGGAAATATTTTACTATTGTAAGTCTCCTTGTTGTACTCTGGCGTGTACAGAACATGGCCGACACTCTGAGTCTTTTAGACGTGGTCTCAAGACTTACCTCTTTACCATCATTTCTGCTTTGTTCGGGACAGTGACGTTAACATTGCAGAACATGTCCATCTGACTTTACTGAGGGTAGAACTGGAACACACTGGAACTGAATGTCTGTCAGTCTCCAAATTCAACACAGTCAAACTGAAGCAAACTACATTACAGTCTACATTAAATTGAAGAGTAGCTTTACTGTCATTACAGTAATCAGTATCATGAGATGAATGAGAAACGAGCTCATCGGGGTAAATTGGATCAGGAAAATGGGAGATACAGATTCCATTATTTAGCCCAAAACGTAATGTTCTCTGTGAACCCTATTCTGCATATATATTAATTAACACTATGTGCGTCCTTTGTGTGATGACTACGATTAAATGTTACTATAAAATACGTTTATAAGATAATTTTACTACTGACTGAATGTGTTTTTTTATACATATTTTATGTATGTTACAAATGAATTTGTGCCTGAAACCACATTTGAGTGTGTTTATGTACATATATTGTCATTTTCACACAAAATCACTATTATAGTATGATGTGACACTTATATTTGAAAGAACTGGTCAATGCTTACTAGTTTTAATCAAACCATTGTTTCAGTTTTCTCAGAGCTTCCTTCCAGCGTGACATGTGCTCTCCAGACCTAATTTCACCTCCTTACGAAGGGTTTTGAGGCAAAAAGACCTAAGTCAGGCCCGTCCAGAGGCAGAACAACCTATATCTGACTTAGGACTATTTTTGCATAAATCATGCATGTTCAACACGCCGTAATTCTGCGAAATATTAATGTATCACAGTGTAATTTCACCACAATACAGGTCTCAACATGACAATTCGTGGGGTATTATTATGTCAAGTCTGACTTCAAGTATTCTTCTGTTGTACACCTTAAACGACAAGTATTTCTCCATTGAAAAGCGCATATTCAGATACTGTGGTTAACTGCTCTACGATGACTTCATGTGTACTGACACATCTGAGCTGGCGGCCATACCTGTTCAGGCTAGGTTTTGTAATTAATGACGTTGTTGACAGTTAGACAGAAATTGTTATCTCAAACAACTCCACCACAGACTATCTGATTACCTGAGATTGTGTTCCACAGAAGGCCTAAGAAAAGACATGACCAGAGGACCACGACTGTGTGACTACCTCCATGATGTAGTGGTTAGAGCATCCGCCCGGAGAGTGGAAGGTCGCCGGTTCGATCCCCGGTCGCGTCATGCCAAAAGACGTTAAAATATGGTACTTATTGGTCCCTTTCTGGCGCTCGGCATTACTGGGTACAACAAGGACTGGTCAGCTCGGAGTCAGTATAATGTGTCTGAGTTAGGTATGCACGCTTATCTCAGTGGGCTAGTTTTATAAAACCAGCTTAAGTCTGGGCTAGTACAAGCAGCCACATAAATACATGCATGCACGTCATATGAGCGAAATATTCTTAAGTACTATCTTAAACCCCATTTCACCTCACCTAACCACGAGCCGCCGTCAACATGGTGATGATATTGAATGATAATTGAAGAGATGGGCAGACTAATCACATAGCACAAACAAACTTACTATTGCTTTAAACTTTTTGATCAGATGTGCAAGGCTTCAAAGTCAGGATTAAAAGAACATTAAGGTTCCCCAGACGGTATTGTTTGAACAAACAAAAGTTTTGAAAAGGTATTATTAAACTAGATTACAAACAGGTTATCATATAGCTATTTATTTAAAGCTGAACTTCAACACTGGACTGTTTCTGTAATATCAAAAACTGGCATAGACTAGAACGAACCATAAGCAATGAACTACACCGTGACAAAAACACCCTAGATACTTAAGCTTATACACTCCAACTGTCTCATTCCGATTTTGAGGTAAAAATACTGCTCCTTACAATATTCTGATTTGGTAGGTATACATAGCATGCACAAAACCATATCACTTCCAAAATCTGTTTTGCTTTGAAGACGGTTATATTTAATACCTACATTTGCAAAGAGACCATTTCTCCGATCAGTGTTTACCCACCGCCCTGGAACCGCTCCGATAGATTTCATCTTTTGAGCAAGGTAGGATTCTATGAGTCCATTGACGTTGTTCCATCGTTCAACTTCATAATCGACACGTCCACTCTGGGCAAGCCACTCGTTGTAGATTGTGACTGTTGTGTCAGAGAATGCCGATCCCCACAACAACAAGGTGCACAGAACCGGTAGAAACATTCTGCTGTGAAATGATATTTCTGATCACCAGCTTGGGCTTTTAACTGTTTGTTGCAATCTGCATGTGAAAGTAGCAAGTGGCATTCCTTAAGTAAACAAATTCAGATAAGAGTACACAAAGTATAGGTTTCATGTTCAACAGAATGTTCCTCTCAGTTCGTTTTGAAATATTTGAACTTAAACCAATGGGCAGCAAGGAAATTTTATGTCAAGGTTTTTGACCAAATTGCGTCAACAGCAATGGTATTAACTGTATTAACTGAATATTCCATCAATATCACGGATATTATGCTAAAGTGTTGTGCAAACATGTTTTATATATATATTTTCACTACGCGCACTGACTCAGCATTCATTTGATGAAGGAGCAAGAATTAGCTCTTAAACGTCGTATAAAGAATAAAATGAGGGTGTTATCCATAAAACGTGTCACGTATTAATATCACATAGGGGGCACCAGAAATGGGTTTCGCACATCGTACCGATTATCTGTTAAGTTACTGCAAGCACCGTGGTATTAAAGTTTAAACATTCATTTTATAGTGGACAAGTGAGTTATGGTTGCTAAACTCTAAACTGGAGATATTTCGCGTAAATATGAAAATGATCTAATCCTTACCTCCATCTCTAGAGGAACAAATGGGTTTTGCACAGAAAAGTATGAAGGTAAATGAACAGATGGCGTGTTAACAAGGACCCCCATTTGCACCGGATTTCCCAGACACTAACACTAAGCATACAGTGGCGTTTTACTCCAGCACATTTGACATGAATTGCTGTATTTATCTACCAACTCAAGGCCTGACTGTTTCAGCCCATGACATGTTATGTAGACAAACATTATTCGGAGGTCAGCATCACACAACTGGCCCATAAGCCACCGCCAACTTCAGAGCTTCTGAACTATTGACTGAACATTGGTCGTTGTTGGTTCACTTCATACTCATCTGTATATAAAATATTTAAAAGAAACCGAGAGCATCCTAATGCCTGATATTACTGCAGTTCATCTATCATAAGAGCCCCCCGTAAAGATCCGGGTTAGAATTGATCTTCAGTAACCCGAAGGAGCGAATAACGGGATCGGGTGGTCAGGCTCGCTGACTTGGTTGACAAATGTCATCGTATCTTGATATACATGCTATTGCTCACTGGATTGTCTGGCCCAGACCGCCGCCATATAGCGAAAAACTGAACTCACTCACTCACTCATTACGTAAAAGCCACAAGAAGATATCATGTTCAAATATACAGCGTATGCCGTTTCCTCAGTATCCTAAGTTTTGGAAGGCACGTCGAGGCAGTATTTCTCATTAAGGGGTCCGGCACCCGTGAAGAGCCACCTCTTCGTGGTGGGTGCTGGGTAATGCTAAGTGCTCTTCAAACCCCCGTTGTGGACCCGGGGGTATATTTGGTCCATCAACCCGTTTGCCGTGGGTTGCGCCCTTTGTCGGTGGAGGACGGGAGGCTGGTGGTTGAGGGCACTGGGAGCCTGGAACCGTGTTCCTTTTGCCCAACACACCACTTCGGCCCTTACTTCACCTAGACGGGAGGTAGAACTGGCCCGCTTCTATCAATCGGCTGGTCACGCCAAGCCCTGTGCATAGTGACTATATTATTTGCACATTTACTTAGTTTTGGGCTTTGGTTGTTTTTTATCCTGAATGTACAAATTATTATTATATTAAATTGCCTAGAGTTCTATGCCAGAAGGCGGTGGCTCATGGGCCAATCTGGTGATAATGACCTCCAAATGATGTATGTATCCAATTTATTGTTATTCGCCGAACCAGTCTGACATTAAATTGGTAGATAAATGCAGCTAGTTGTGTCGTTTTCGCTGGAGTATATCACCCCTGTATCCCTGGTGTCGGCATCTTGGATATCCGGTGCCACTGTCCTTGTTGACATTCCATGGTGGGTGGGGAGCAGGGGTGTTGAATCATTTTCCTTTCAACATGTTACCCCAATCCAGCTGGTTCATCTCGCTATGAAGAAAGAGACGTTTGGACGAACTTGTTTGTCCAACTGAATCAAATTTTTCAAACGTTGATTCCTGGCCTAGATTTCTAGTGATCGAAGCTCCCGACTACTTACCCATTAAACTAAACCCATTTGCTATTTCCAAAGCTATCCATGGGATATGTGCACTGGACTCTCAATTCCTGCTGTGGCATTATCCGAGACAGGGATCGTTGTCTCTCTGACATGTCAGAGGAGGACATAGCTACAGAGTTTGATGATCAGGCCGTTACGGCGGTGAAACGTTTTACATTCAAGAAAGATGGCAAAATCACCAATACCAATACTTACTTACTGACTTTTGCTAGATCGTCCCTTCCGCAGTCGATCAAAGCTGGTTATCTCAACATCGGGGTGGATGTGTATGTCCCCAATCCACTCCGTTGTTATAAATGTCAACATTTCGGTCATTGTTCTCACTCCTGTTGAAATCCTGTTACGTGCCATCGTTGTGGTGATCACCATGAAAGTACAGAGTGTACAAATGACTACAAATGTGCAAATTGTGACGGCCAACACCCAGCTTGTCCCTATTCCAAAGCCTGGCAGGGATCATACTGATCCGTTAAATTACAGACCAATCTCTTTAACGACTTGTGTCTGTAAAACCATGGAACGAATGGTAAACAATAGATTAACCTGGTATCTTGAAACCAACAACATTATAACAAATATTATATGTGGTCTCAGGAAAAGTCGTAGTACCATTGATCATTTGGTACGTTTAGAATCCTTTGTCAATAATACAATAGTAAATAAACAACATGCAGTATCGATATTCTTTGATCTCGGCTCTAACCCTGCATTCAACTGTCTTTTCAACCCTCTTTATGAGGATCTGTACAACAAAAAGTCTTCTCTTGTTCCGCTTCTGGGACTAAGAGTCAAACCTTTCCTTTTTGCTGCTGGTATTGAGCTAGTAAATATAGCTCCTTCCCGTCTTCTTTCTTCTCCTCCTTGGCATGGTTAGGCCGCAAGTGGACCTAACACTGACAAAGTTTAAACAATCAGAAACTAATGAATTACACTATAAACAAGAATATAATCAAATAAAAAGTTAATATATTACATATAAATCCTTATTTTCAGATGGGTCCAAGGATGGTGACGATATCATGCCACACAAGATAAACTCATGAATACCTATTGAAAGGTGAGGATCCTCCGTTTTGCGTCCCTTGTGATGAAAGAATCACGGTCAAGCATGTCTTGCTTGACTGTGTAGAATATTCCATCACAAGGGATAACTATTTTAAATCACGAACTATGAAGGATCTTTTTAATAGTATCAGTCCTCATTTAATTATTGCATTTTTACAAGAATTAGATTTGTTAAATGATTTGTAAATACATAAACACTTTATGATTGGAAGTTTGAATTTATAACTAAGATTGTTAGTGGCTGTATCCTCGACGGGGGTTAAAGTACTGTAAATTTATTGTCCTCCTGAGAGGGTACGTAAGTCCCAAAACATTCGAAGTAAATTCGAAGTAAAACATTCCATTTTTTTAAACGTAGAATACCTGTTCTATTAAAGTATGGCTAGATTTGCTAAATTGCTAACGGCTGAATGGATGGTGTTAGTCCAGTTAGAAGCAAATGTACTGTAAGTTCCGATGGTCCCTAGTATGGTGATCTACCTTCAGTTGTTGGCAATCTAAAGCCGGTTTTCATATTGTATTGTCATTTATAAGTACAGTATTTTAGATTTGATTACTAGTCTTAAATTTATTCCTGTGATAATCTAGTTGTTTTACTGTCCTTCGTCGAGAGGTGTTTCATAATGTAATTGTGTTTATTGTTAATTTATAACTTTTTGAGTCACAACATGGCTGCAATATTGCCGATGTGACTATAAATTTTAACTCACTCACTCACTAAGGGGCCCAGGCATATCATGTACAGGCTACAGTTGGAAAATGGATTAATATAGTCCGTTTGGCTCAAAAGCGGACCGATGAATTGCGAACTAACTCGAAAACTGATAAACATATAATACTCAATGTTTTTATTATGATCAGCGTTTCATTGCGTACTATTTGTTTATCAGTTTTCGAGTTAGATTGCAATTCATCTGTCCCCTTTTGAGCCAAAGGGACTATAGCGTAGCGTTGCGTAAAGAGCAATATTGTATTGGACACATCCTAATACATATCATACCAATGAGTGCGATCACTTTTAGCTTGATAATGGTGTAAGAATTTACACCAAAACGTCGCAATAAACAAGAAGCCTTTCTGTTTCGTAAGGTTGTAATGTGCTAGAATAGGTTTTCAGTAACCCATACTTGTAAGAGGCCACTAGCGGGATCAGGTGGTCAGGCACGCTGGGTTGGTTGATGCATGTCATCGGTTCCCAGTTGCGCAGATTGATGCTCATGATGTCAATTTCTAGGTTGTCTGGTCCAGACTCGATTATTTACAGACCACCGCCATATAGCTGATATGGCGTTTAAGAACAACAACAACAAAACCGGAATTATTACTATCTGTATCATCTGACAAAGTGGCACTTTCTCACTGTATATCATTCCTCGTGTGGGGATGGAATCAACACAAGCAAAGTATTCTTAAGAACATTTATTTACTCAAGTTTTCCTGCAACAAGAGCAACGGAAGTCACGTTGCCACCGTCCCCATCAAAGGTCATGCTGACGGTGTTGGTTGTTTTCACCAGCGATGCTGGTACCATGAACTCCCACACGTTCCATGTTGTTGTCCTCATTTTTGTTGTCTTCATAGAATCAAACAACATATAGCTTGACGACAACGTCTGACCATTGAATACAACTGCCTTAGGTTTTGTATTGTCTCTCATGCCACGACTAATTCCTACTCTAAGATTGGCCTCATGGTAGCCAGAGCTCGGTACACTGATGGTTGTCTGTGCACGTTCATTGCTGATGGGAATGAGCATGTCCCTGCCATAGTATGTGTTCTGATTATCTGTGTGTAATCTGTTAAAGATGTAGTTGGTTTGAAACTTGTAGAAGCATGTTGATGATCCATTAAGACCGACGGTGCCATTAACCCCGGATATGTTGAAATGGTAATCTGCATGAACAGCTGGCTTACCCTTTTCGAACAGAATACATGTCGCTTCACCCGAAGAAGGATTGATCCAGTTGTTTTGGAAGTCCAGTTTTACATTCTCAAATTCACTGCCAAAGTTGTGGAGAAGAACTACCATCTCATTGGTGTGAGGATTTGCTAGTGCAAGTGGTGAGACTATTTTCTCCTCTCCATCGTATTGACTAGAGACTCGGAGAAACTTTTGATCATCAATAAAGTTTTTCCAA
This sequence comes from Haliotis rubra, assembly GCF_003918875.1. Lineage (NCBI taxonomy): Eukaryota > Metazoa > Mollusca > Gastropoda > Lepetellida > Haliotidae > Haliotis > Haliotis rubra. Next base: position 582,198 of record NW_025767358.1, on the reverse strand, counting down.
AATAGAAAGAATTTGGTCGCATTAAGTGGATGACCATCTTTTGTGAATAAGGAATTCCGAAGGGCAGTATGGCCAGGGTATTGTTCATTTGCGAGGAGATACACTGTAGCTCTGTCCATAAACTCCCTGAGGTTAAGGAAAGAAAACATGAAACCGTTTGCTTGATAAATTGTCTCAAAGTCTATCAGTCCATTTTCAAAATCGGGCGCAATGCCCATGGTAAGTAAACCTACTCCAAATTCAGTGTTTACTAATTGAACACTTTTTCCTTTCTTGAGATGAGAATAATTCTCAACCATGTCAAGAGAGGCAAACAAACGGTCTTCGTTGATACCATAGTAGGATTCGCTTGATGCATTGAAAATATGATTGTAGGAATGGAAAGAGAAAAAGTCCAAGTGATCAAGAGACATGTCCATAAAGTTAGCAATTTTCTTCCAGAAGATGAAGTTATTTTCATCTGCTAGTCGTAAGGCCATACTAGTGAATGATGGTCCAGCCACTTTCATTCCAAATCTTGATTTCAGTTTGTCGGCGACGGCCCTGTGGTAATCTATATTGGTTTGTGGATCAATATACTTTTCATCCCAATCAGGTTCATTGATGACTTCAAATATGTAAGGAAGACGTCCTGATGTGTAGTTCTTGCAGCTCTGAACCATCAGTGAGACAAACTCGGATGCAGCGTCAACATCGTTTGGGAATTTGTCTTGATGCTGAGACTTATCTATCCAGCTGGGCCAGGAGAGACCTGTAAACAACCAGCATATACGGTAAGAGAAATATTACGAAAGAAATATTCATTGGGTGTTCACCCACTTTAAGCGTTAATAAGTTTGTGTAGACAGGTTAAGTTACTGCCATTTTCAACTGTTGTTATAAATGATTATGAGTAACCTGCTTTCAGAGAGGTAAGAAGGAAATTGGACTACCTACCAATGAGAAAAGAGTGCTCTCAGTTCAGCTTGAAACACCGCAAAATTTGTTTCACGTCTGTTCTGTTAGTAGTTATATGTATTAGTTAATGGCATACTTTTCCCATGTACTTCTACACACTTGTATTCATAGAATATGTATTCGTTTTATTTTGGGGCTAAATTAGTCATATTTGAAGGGATGATGCAAATTCAACTATGGTCCATGCAGATAGGAAAACGCGCTGTAAGTCCCCATGGTCCCTAGTGTCGTGATCTTCCACTTGTTGACGACCTATAGCCTGTTTTTATATTGTCTTCAAAGGTTTCAGATTTACATGCCAGGTTTAAACACCATATGTAAAACTCAACTCATTGTCAATCCTTTGATGACTGGATTTTTAACAACTTGCATTTATTATGAATGCAAAACGTTTATCGTCACTGTATGGCTGAAACAGTGGTGACGTTAAAGTTTATTTCACTCAGTCACTCTTTGAGAGGATTAAAAGAACAAACCTTTCATTTCCCAGGCCATATTGGCGATGTAATTCCCATAGTCTTGCAATTGTTTGAGATACGTCAAAAATGTCCGTCTCTGCAGTGGTTGGTTCTGTAGATAGGTGGGGTCCGGATAGCCATGGTGACTAGGGCTTTGAGGCCACTGAATAAAACAATATAAGATTAAACCAACAGTTTTCTCTGTGAATAATTAAAAGATAAACAGTTACGTTTGTTATGGCATTCATCTAAATTGCATTTTTAGCCACTGAAGGACAATATTTTTCACAAAAGTAAAAGAAATGAACATTTTAATGATACAATTGTAAATGGGTGTTCAAGGAAAAACAGTATAATGGTGTATTCCTTTATGTTGTGCCATGGGTCGCTTTGATCAGTTTTATACTTGGAGTCAGCTAAGTTCTTCCAAGGCGTGTAGAAGTTGGATGAACATGGATAAATGACACGTTTTATGAATAAGAACTTCTGTCTCACGACGTTTCAGAGATTATTCTTGCTCTTTCACCAGATTGAATAAAAGATAAGATGCAATCCATAAATAGTGTCATATATTCTTGGGGTCAGTTACACCAGAGCAACAGAAAATATGCAACAGAGTCAGTTTATTTTCTATTTCCCATTGACATTTTAGAGATGTGTTACATTTCTGATTTTTTAGTAAATACAATTATTTCTCAATTGGAAATCTTACATTCAGATATTTTCCTTACCTCCTTACAAATGAAATTTCTACTGACACAACTGATCATGGAAGCAGGACCAGTTCAAACGAAGAAGTTGTTGGAACTTACGACAGAATTGGTTAGTTTGTCCCATTTGCAGTCGTTTCTGCTTTTCTAACATTGAACTCCGCCAAAGACCTAAGAAAAGTGATTTTAGGAGGTCTGCGATTGTGTGGGGAGACCATGATAGCGAATGAGTATCGAAGAGGGATTGGTTGGTTGGTTGGTTGGTTTGTTATACTCAGCAATATTCCAGCTATATGGCGGCGGTCTGTAAATAATCAAGTATGGACCAGACAATCCAGTGATCAAAATCATGAGCATCGATCTACGCAATTGGGATACGATGACATCTGTCAACCAAGTCAGTGAGTCTGACCACCCGATCCCGTTAGTCACCTCTTACGACAAGAAGGGTTACTGAAGGCCAATATTCTAACCCGGATCTTCACGGTCATCTTTACTAAGCAGTACCCTAAATTCTGCTTGGACCAGAACTATCAAACACCTGCACCAATGGGTCACTTTGAATAATTCAATCTGAACCAGTAAATACATAACTGAACTATGAGCAACTATCTGCACCTTGCGAAAATATACTGGACAAAAATAGTTAGGGATATATGTAAATTTTGAAATTATTAATAATGATCTATTTATTCATTGACACACTGATAAAATATCAATCATAAAAATACCAATATCCCTAACTTATTTTGTCCAGTATAGAACACACACTGTCACTCCGAACCCATTTAAGCTGCGTAAAAAGACTGCTCCTTACAATATACCGATTCAATAGGCAAACAAGGACATGAATCATGAATCACATCAATCACGAACTATATTTTTGTATGAAAGATGTTTTTACTTCATACGTACATTTACAAAGAGATTATCTCTGAGGTCTCTGTTTACCCAACGCCCAGGAACCGCTCCGATAGATTTCATACTTGGAATTAGGCTCAGTTGGGTGAGCCCATTTACGTTGTTCCATCGTTCAACTTCATAATTGACCCGTCCACCCTGGGAGAGCCACTCGTTGTAGATTGTGACAGTTGTGTCAGAAAACGCCGATTCCAACAGCAACAAAGTGTTCAGAACTTGTAGAAACATTCTGATGTGAAAAGATGACATGTCTGGTCGCCAACGTGGCCTTTTAACTGTCAGCTGTAATCTGCATGTGAAAGGAGCAGCTGACATTCCTCGAATAACCAGTGTAACATATTTCAGACACAAGTAGACAAAGTAAAGTTTTCCAGACTCAACATAACGTTCCTCGCTGCTCATATCATATTTAAACGACTTCGAGGAGACCCTTCATTATCTTTCTATATGTCCCAACTATATTGCCTTAAGAAACGATTTATTTTGTTTCAAACATTGATATAACATAAATGACGCACTGTATAGTAACCTAGAATTACCCAAATGTATAAATCATGATATTATCAAATCAGTTAATAATGGCTTTATCAGTACCTAACTTTAAGATGATTTCAAGAAGATTTAATCAATCTTATGTTTTCATCTGGCACTTTGAAGAACTGACAGTATTTTTGCTGTATGGACGTTTATATTCATGTATATTGTGTGCTTAATGTTATTTATGATATCATGTACTTTTGTAATAATGTTATGAAATGCAAGTAATTTTGTCTGGAGAGGAATTAATATAAGTTTTTTCTTTGTTTGCCGATCCAGTTTCCGAACAATTTATCAAAAGAAAATATGTTTAAACCATTTAAACGTTATCCAGCACACAGTCGGTACTATTGGGATGTGCATCGCTCACTAGAAAAATGATCTACATAAATTATTGAAAACTATTCAAGATTGCATAATAAAATCGGATCGATTTGATATTGACTGCCAAACAAACGAATATATTCATGCATTTTCCTTATCTTGATAGCTGATAATTAAGAATAGTATCATCGTTGTGTCATCTGTTTCGTATTTACCTCTCTATGTATTTGCACAATGGGCGCGCCTACAAATAACTCCCCGGAGCGTGTTTGCCAATTCATTTATGACGTATATTTTCATGAATAAATTATGTTTAAATCACACAGTCTTAAAATTCTATATCACGTTTGTTTCCACAAATTACCATGGAATATATAATTATGACAAGCATGTTCTGATATGTGATCGTACTGTGTCATGACACTGTGAACTAAATCCCCGTTGCTATATATGGGAGCATAATCAAGCTTGCTCATAACAGAGGAATTTTCACATCTGATACCTTTCTTGTTAAAGAGAAATATAGACTTCAAAGCAACGATACACTGAATTTCGTATAACTAAAAAGAAGCCAATGCGGTATCAGAGAAACGATAAGGAATATGTTCTATTTTTGTTTTACCTGTGACGGTTTCAAGGCCAGCGTGGTCTGTGGATAAAAGTACATAGGAGTTACGGCCTTTGATATGCTAATGTGGAGCTCTTGTGTACAAGATAGTCATTTCGGTATTTGGGATGGGTTCATTCCTGCGATAGATGACAAGGTGCAAGAGTCAAAATACATTCCTTTTTGTTATCTAAAAATACACACAACCATACTTAAGATTGCGACCATGTTGTCTTATGGAATGTAAGGCTGCGCCTTATTCTGGTTACCTCATAGCTAAGTGTAAATGTGTGAACACCGAGGAGCGTTCTATGGATATACAACTCTATATGTTTATGTTTAATATGAGCGACCGTTATCAAGCAAATAATGTACAATACTGCAGGCAAGGCTATATATAGACATTTTGTTATAGTTAATTATTTCCCGTGACAAAAGGTTTAAGAGTCCCCCTTTAAACCAGCAAAATAGAACACAGACAAGTCTAGAATATTCAATAATGTATTGAACAAACAATGAGCAAGCTACAATGAATTACAATACAGATTTCTAGTACAATGCAATTGAGTCACAAATCTAAAATATTTGGTCACAAATATAAAATATTAACTCACCAGAGACTTGATAGTTACAGTGAATGCAGATATTCTGATTGAAGGTTGTTTACAATGACAGCAGTGGAATAGACAAGCTGATTGAAGGTTGTTTACAATGACAGCAGTGGAATAGACAAGCAATTACATCTATTGCCTAGTGCTCACGGGCATTCTGTTTTTATTTATCTATGTGATATTTATGACTGAACACCTGTGCTATTTTGGACATTTTGTGCGCATATATATATATATATATATATATATATATATATATATATATATATATATATATATATATATCTATATCATGCCACGTTCTCAGACGTCACGAAAATTGATAGTCTGGGGGCTATTTGTTTATAATAGTCAATAGGCTATTTGTTTGTAATAGTCAATAGGCTATCTGTTTACAATACTCAATAGGCTATCTGTTTATAATAGTCAATAGGCTATTTGTTTATAATAGTCAATAGGCTATTTGTTTACAATAGTCAATAGGCTATCTGTTTATAATAGTCAATAGGCTATTTGTTTATAATAGTCAATAGGTTGTTTGTTTATAATAGTCAATAGGCTATCCGTTAATAATAGTCAACAAGCTATCTGTTTATATTGCAGGAGACGTAGCTGATTCTTGATTTTCACTCACCGAGAAGATGGTAAACATTTGAAACGATTCATGAAGATAATGTATTTTACTTATTGGCGTGTAAACATTAGTGTATCCACGAATGGCAGGTTGCCAGATTTGATGGGTCGGGAGGGTGGAGCTGACTAATAGCCACGCGTGTATGTGCTCGTTAACGGTACATTTAGGTTATCAGTAAACCTTGACAAGATTGACAAGTCATGAGAACAGCTGCACATTTTATGTCAATATCTGTAACTCCACATGCAACTCACATGCTTTCAAGAATTAGGTAGCAGATGTGTAATAGATAACAGATAATAATTTTATAATTTTAGAATATAATTATAACCTAGAAAAGATATTACTGAACAAACTTTATGGACAACAACTTACTTTATTTCGTGAGTGCAACGTTTCGATACATTATCTTGTACCGTTGTCAAGCAGGAATCACAACGGTACAAGAGCCTGTATCAAAACGATTCCTGCTTGACACCGGTGCAAGAATCTGTATCCAAACGATGCTTGCTTGACAATGGTACAAGAATCTGTATCGAAACGTCACACTCACGAAATATTAGAAGTTGTTATCCATAAAGTTTGTTCAATAGTGTACTTCCCAACTTCTAAAATGGCACTCAAAGAAGCTAGAAAAGACACCTTAGTACTTAATTTGAAAACAAGTAAAATCTTTAAACGCCAAAACTTTAAGTACTATTGTATATGAAATGACCTTACAAATTTCAGATGCACTTCAAAGAACTGTGACATGGATCCTGATATAGGTCACAAATATTGCATTGACACTGGTCATGTGGTAATTCAGAGTCAAAACTGACACACACACACACACACACACACACACACACACACACACACACACACACACACACACACACACACACACACACACACACACACACACACACACACACCGACATATATACTGGTTGTGATAGTCGACAGAATGAATTATTGAGTGGACGGCATGCATCATTCCCTTCAATGCTATAGCGTGTAACGCATGGACTCGGTTATTTACAAGCTGCCTCTACATTTAGTAGTGTGTGGCCAATGGTGTTGTCATTTGCTTTATTTAACGTTGCGCGCACAACTAAGGTGTTTCGGCGACGGGGTAGTACACTTATTAAGCAATGAGGGGGAGCATAAAATAGAAATTTTGAAAGAGTAATGTTACTACCCAAAACAAACCAACCCCCCAAAAACAAAAGAAACAAAAACAAACAACAAAAAGAACACAAAAAAAAAAAACCAACCCCAAGAACAAACAACAACAACAACTGAGTAATAAGGGAAATATAAATGGGAGGCCGAATTAAAAAGGTAAAAAATATGAAATAGGTACAGAGCAAATACTACTTACATCAGATAAGCGTATATGCATTTACATAATATACAAAACAGCAGCTTACAAGATACAAGATAAAAAAAATATTTCATTTTCTAAATGCATTAAATATGCGATTCAGTAAGTTGGGAAGGTCGCTTAAGCTGGTGGTAGACAAGAGTTTCTTAAAGATGAACAAATTTGGAAATTCTATGTATTTAGTGTTCACAGACTGACGTCGCAGTTGGAGGAAAGCTTCACATCTAAACAAATAGTGAAACTCGTCTCCAACAGCGTTTGAAACACAAAGTGGACATTGTCGGTCTTCACTTCGAATGCCAAACCATCGGCCTGTCTCAACTGGTAATTTATGGTTAGATGTTCTAAACTTTAAAATTGGGTAATATATGCTTTTTGGAAGAAGAAGATATTTTTCTAAGATTGGTTGGGTTTTGTAATATTCATAATAATCCCCCTTGGAACTTGAATAAACATTAGACTGCCAATTTTTGAAAAAGAAAATGGAATCTGTAGGTGTTTTCGACCATTGAGACAAGTCAGGGCGTCGAGCATACATACGGATATACAAACACGTAGGATAGACCGCAGTTATCAAGGATATGTTTCACAAAACGTAACCATGGGATTTTATTTGTATTGTCACAGATGTGGTTAACAAAGTTATATATAATCTGGGATAGTTTCCAATATGTGTTCTCAGAGGCTAATTTATGCAAATGTGAAATAAATCACTTATAGATTTTGATACTCAAAGGTTCTCTTCCAAATTCACCATAAAGCATATAATTTGGGGTGCTATTTCTCAAACCGAAAGCTAATTTTAGAAATTTTAAGTGAATTCTTTCTATTATTTCTCGTCTCCCCATATATCTCAGCCATACAAGAGAATTGGAACAACCATAACGCCAAATGCTTCTAAAAGGCAATCTAAAGGTAAATTAACCCTTGGATTTGTCATTACAATATACTGTTGTCTTTGTGCAATAATCCTATCTAATTGGCTCCGTAATTACATTATTATCTTTGTACATTCTCCCACCTTGAGTTGTGTAAACGTGTTCTATCTATATATATTCTCTCTGTGCACTGACTCAACATTCACCTGATGAAGGAGCTAGCAATAGCCCTGAAACGTCGTATAAAGATTAAACAAGAAGTTGGTATTCAAGTATAGAAAAAATATTATTTAATATAAGACAAAATATTATGGATGTGAACTTCTTCTTTATTGTATACACGACGTTTCTGGGCTATTCCCTGCCCCTTCGTGATTCACCTGACGAAGGGGCAAGGAATAGCCCAGAAACGTTGTGTATACAATAAAGAAGAAGTTCACATCCATAATATTTTGTCTTAAACAAAAAGTTGTTATCCATTAAAAAGGTGTCATGTGTACTTGCTATGCTGTTACTATTGTACTGTGTTTATGTTACCTGCTCGAGCACCGGCAGACAAATAACCGATTATGACCAGTGAATCGCATCATAGAAATAATTCTACGAAATTGTAATGCTAAAGAATGTACCTTTATTATTTTGTTTTAACTCGAAACATCAATTTGTTTGAGTGGCATTTTAGAAGAAGCTGGGGAGTACAACATAGAAACACCTATTGATAACAACATCTGTTATTTTGTGTGCGCCACGTTTCGATACAGATTTTGTCATGTTGTCAAGCAGGAATGTAACATGAAATGTAGGGAATATATATATATGTATGTATATATATATATATATATATATATATATATATATATATATATTGCATAACAAAGAAAATAACGTAACTATCATATAATTACCTGGCAAGTAAGCTGATAGACCAGTGAGTTATAACAATTAACTGTATGTTCAACTCCCCTCTTTTGAACTACCCCTTTGATTTGTACATATCTGACTTCCATGTCTTGACCGCCTCCGTGGTGTAGTGGTTAGAGCGTCCGCCCGGAGAGCGGAAGGTCGCGGGTTCGATCCCCGACCGCGTCATACCAATAGACGTTAAAATATGGTACTTGTTGGTCCCTGGCGCTCGACATTAATGGGTACAACAAGGACGACTCGGGGTCAGTATACTGTGTCTGAGTGGGGTATTCATGCTTCACTGCGGCATCGTATCTCAGTGGGCTAGCACTATAAAACCAGCTTAAGTCTGGGCTAGTACAAGAAGCCACACATACACATACACATTCATGCACGTCGTCATATGAGCGTAATATTCTCAAGCACGACGTTAAACCCAATTTCACCTCACCTCACCTTCTCGTTGTTAACTTACTGGCGCAATCAGCTTACTGTTCAGCGAATTGTGTAAATTATATTCTTGTCTTTGTTATTTAGTATATATGCATCCCCTCCACATCCTGCATCTCATATATTGACCTGTTGTTCTATCAATGTCCATTGGTTGATCCAAAAGTTTGATATACCCCTGGGCCCCGTTTCACAAAGCTTTCGTAGGCCTAAGATCTCGTAACTTTTCTCGTAGCATTGGTACCTGCTATACTGTAACATTGGAGGTACGAATGCTACGAAAAAAAGATACGAGATCTTAGGCCTACGAGAGCTTTGTGAAACGGGGCCCTGGGTACTGGGCAAAATTTCCACGTTCTTCTTTGGCAGTTAAAGACGGTATCGCAATCAGAATCACATTATAAACTCGCCTTCTATGGCAGACATAGTGAATGTGTTAGCACTTGAAAAACAGTTATCAGTTATAGCAATGCACGCCACCTCTTTCAAGTGTCTAAAATACTGCGCTGGCTTCAATTTACGTAACTTCCAAACTGATGCTGTGGATACATCGATGGCATTAATCATATCCAACATAATACACCAGAAAATAATAGATATGGTACTCCAAACGCTGAACTGGCTTCATCTTGACGTAACTTCCAAAATGAAGCTGGGGGTACTTTTGGAACCATCAACACTGCTAATCTGACAGCTCTTTCAGTTACTGTCCAAATCGAATTGTAATATTCAGGGTTTGTATGGACGGGATAAATATATCTTAGAGTTGAATCTTTCAGCTTGTAAAGGCGACTATCTTGTCGTAAGAGGCGACTAACGGGATCGGGTGGTCAGTTTCGCTGACTTGGTTGACACATGTCATCGGTTCCCAATTGCGCAGATCGATGCTAATGCTGTTGATCACTGGATTGTCTGGACCAGACTCGATTATTTACAGACCGCCGCCATATAGCTGGAATATTGCTGAGTGCGGCGTAAAACTAAACTCACTCACTCACTCACTTTCAGCTTGTATCTTGCCTCAGGAACATTTCAATTAGTATCAATCCTTAACGTGTCCACCCGTGAAGATTCGGGTTAGAATTGATCTTCAGTAACCCATGCTTGTCGCAAAAGGCGACAAACGGGATCAGGTGGTCAGGCTCGCTTACTTGGTTAACATATGTCATCATATCGCATTCGATGCCCATGCTGTTTATCACTGAACTGTTTGGTCCACACTAGATTATTTACAGACAGCCGCCATACAGCTGGAATATTGCGGCGTTAAAGAACAAACCAACTAATTAAGAATGATGACAAGTTTTATGAATATAGAACTTCTTTTATTCTGTGAAGTTGTATATCCATAAATAATTGTCATCATTCTTTAGCAACTCAACTTCTAAAATTCCTATCAAATAAGTGAACGAATTAAGTTCAGGTGGGTATCAGTGGACGGTCGTTTTCTATTTGAATGCTATTCTAAACTGACTCATTCAATTTAAACTGAACTAAACCCACTCACCTTCGCGTGTTACCCTCTTTTGGCGTATTATTCCTAGTGTATGGCGATATAAATATATATTATCATAATGCCAGCGATCATTTTTAGCTGATAATGCTGTCTGAATTTACACTGTAGTCGTTGCTGCGCAGTAAACCAGACTCTGTCTTCCATTATGTGGAATCGTTAGCTTGTAATGAACATCTGTGTCTCTTATACAGTCACCGTCTCGCTGCACTTCATTCCTGATGTGAGATTGGAATGAAAAAAAATCTTAAATTCTTAAAGAGACTTTATTTACTAAATTTTTCCAACAGCGAGCCCAACGGAGGTCACGTATCCATCGTTTCCATCAAAGGATAAGGTGACGGAATTGGATTTGGTGATTTTTGACGGAGGGACCGCGAATTCCCACACGTTCCAGTTTGTTTTCCCTTGCGTGCCCATTGCATCATACAGCATGTAACTTGAAGACAAAGTCTGACCATTGAACACAACGGATTTCGGTTTGGTATTGAAATTCTTCCCTCGGCTGATGCCCACTCTAAGATGACCCTCATGATAACCAGTGCTCGGTAGAGTGACGGTTGTCTGTGCACGTCCATTAATGATTTTGATTTGCATGTTCCTGCCGTAGTATGTGCGCTGATTGTCTGTGCGTATTCCGTTGAAGTTGTAGTTGGTTTTAAACTTGTAGAAGCAGGTTGATGTTGCAGGGAGACCAACAGTGCCATGCAGTTTATGCCTGTCAAACTTGAAATCAGCATTAATAGCTGGATAACCATCTTTTAATACAACACATGTTTCTTCGCCTGTAGAAGGGTCGAGCCAGTTATTGGGGAAGTCCAGTTTTACATTCTCAAATTTATTGCCAAAGTTGTGGAGAAGTACTACCAGCTCTTTGGTGTGGGGGTTTGCAAGGGCAAGCGGTGAAACTGTTCTCTCCTTCCCATTGAGTTCACTTGAGAATCGGAGAAACCTGTGATCATAAACAAGGTTTTTCCAAAAAGTGAAGTATTTTGTCACATTAAGGGCATGGCCATCCATCGTAAATAAGGAATTGCGAAGGGAAGTATGACCTGGGTATTGTTCATTAGAGAGGAGGAAGATTGTAGCTCTGTCCATCACCTCTCTCAGGTTAAAGAAAGAACACAAGAAACCGTTTGCTTGATAAATTGTCTGAAAATCCGTCATTCCATTTTCAAAATCTGGGCCAACGCCTTGAAGGTTATCTAAGCCTAATCCAAATTCAGTGTTAACTAACTGAACACTTTTTCCTTTCTTGATATGAGCATAATTCTCCACCATGTCAAGAGAAGCAAAAAGACGAGCTTCGTTGATGCCCAAGTAGCTTTTACCTGATACGTCCGTCAGGTAGTTGTAGGAATGGAAAGAGAAAAAGTCCAAGTGATCAAGAGACATGTCAAGAAACTTTGCAGTTCTCTTCCAGAAGGCAAAATCATTTTCATCTGCTTGTCGTAAGGCCATACTAGTGTACGATGGTCCGCTAACTTTGATTCCAAACTTCTTTCTCACTTTGTCGGCGACGGCCTTGTGGAAATCGGTACACGTTTCTGGGGGGATGTACTTTTCGACCCAATCAGGTTCATTGAGAGGTTCAAAGATAGAGGGAAGGTGTCCTCCTGTGTAGTCCTTGGCACTCTGAATCATTAGGGACACAAACTCTGATGCAGCGTCAAGGTTGTTGGGGAATTTATCAAGATGCTGAGATTTATCAATCCAGCTTGGCCAGTGAAGACCTGCAAAGAAACAACCGTCCCAGTCAGCTTAGTGAGTGAGTTTAGTTTTACGCCACTTTTAGCAATATCCCAGCAATAACCAGAAGTGCGATTCACACATTGTACCCACGAGGGGAATCGAACACGGTTCTGCGACGTGACAAGCCAAAGCTGTAACCACTGGGCAACCTTCCCTGTCAGAGAATTTTAAATTAAGCTCATCGCATTATAAACTACTTGATGTGTGAAAGAGAGAGAGTGGATTGGTGAAGATGTAAATACATGCAACTAGACGTCAAATATACGTTCATTGCCGAAAGAGATTGGGGCGCGAAATGAGATTCCCAAAATCAACCCCCGGTGCAATAATTGAAGCCTTATGATCTTAACTCAAAACATGTTCCATATATCTGCTCTACAGATTGCAGTTTTCCCATAAACGTCTCGAAATGATTTAAATGTCATCTCAAACCTTCTATGTTCCAGAAACGGTACTTTAAGTCCCCATCGCCCCAAGTATGGTGATCTACCTTCCGTTGTTGGCGATCTGTATCCTGTGTTTTTTATTGCATTGTGTTTTTTTAATTAAAATGTTTAGTTGTATATTCATATCTGTGATACTCTACTATTTTTACTGTCCATCGCCTGTTTTCATCACAATATGGCTGAGATATTGCCGATATGACGTTAAATATTAACTCACTCACTCACCTTCTATGTTCCAGACCATGTCGTCAATGTAATTCCCATAGTTCTTCAGTTGGATCATATAATTTGCGAATGTCTTGGCCTGCATGGTATGGTCTTGGAGATAGCTGGGGTCTGGAAACCCGTGGTGACTAGAGCTTTGGGGCCACTGAAAAGAGGACGACAATAATACAAGAGGAATTTGTCATATGAAGAGTTAGTTTTAGTTTTATACCACTTTTAGCAATATTCCAGCAGTCTCACAGCGGAGACACCAGAAATGACCTTCAGACATGGTACCCATGTGGGGATTCGAACCCGGGTCTTGGACGTGACGATCGAACACTTTAACCACTAAGCTACACAATAGCCCCCATATGAAGAGTGGGTGAGAGAGAGTTAAATAGTATATAGTCACATCTGCAGTATTCCAGCCATATCGTGATTAGCAAGAATTTATACATTCGTGATTTATAAAGTTGCATTATAAAAAAAAATGTCAGTGAAGGACAGGAAAAGAACCCATTATTACAGATGGAAGTGAAACTAGCTGGTCTGTAACTTACACCCTAGGTGGATTCACACCATCCCTGTGCTCAAATTTAGCCATCGCTTAAAACCCCCAAAATCGCACGATTAAATAGCTGGTAGACTTAATATGATAGAATTTCTTATGTTTTAGGACTTACGCCTCTCTCAGGAAGACAATGATTTCACAAATACTTTGACCCTGTGTCAGGATTCACTCACTAACAACTTCAGTTATACAATACCAGTTATACATTAACATACATACATCTAACAATATACTACCACATTATTAACCAATTGAAATTCTTTTAAAAAATCAAGAATTAAATGAATATTTTTAAAAGAGATCCTTCGTAGACGGCGCTTTGAAATAGTTATCCCTTGTCATTGAAAAATCAACACATTCAAGCAGGACATTTTTTAGAGTGATTCTTTCACCACGGGAGATACAGAATTGAGGATCCTCAATGACCAATGAATGATCGCATAATTTAATTAACCAAACACAATCCAGTATTTACTCAAGTCATGGTTGAATGGCCTCTTCAAATCAGAACTGTTTACAGTGGCTGTTACCCGTGAAAGTCGGGGTTAGAATATTGATATTCAGTAACCAATGCTTGTCGTAAGAGGACACTAACGGGATTGGGTGGTCAGGCTCGGTTTCCAGTTGAGTAGATCGATGCTCATGCTGTTGATCACTGGATGGTCTGGTCCAGACTAGATTATTTACAGACCGCCGCTATGTAGCTGGAATATTGCTGAGTGTGGCGTAAAAGAACAAACCAACCAATTAAGAATGATGACAATTTGTATGGATAACTCATTCACTCACCCTAATTAATTCCTTCTTAATTAATCCTAATTAGATAACAAACAAGGGACACCTTCATTAGAGCCCTAATTAGTTTACACTACTGCATCTCTTTGATTCGCGCTGCATCGTGTGTAAACGTGCGGAAACAACTTCAGTTCAGAGGGATATTTGCCCATAAAAGGAAGGTGAATATCGAGTTTCTTTGCAAATATCGAGTTAAAAGGGTAATTTTGCTTGTTGGAACCATGAAATTATACTGAGATATACGAAATATGGAGACATCCGTATCGAGTTAAAGAGCTTGAATAATGATAAATTATGAAGGATTTTATCGGGACCGAGATGTTATATCGAGACAACCGAGTAATCAGAGTTCGACACAACGTTGGTCGACTGTATATGGTAATCTGATCTGTTATTGTTTGCCCGAATAGGGCCTGTAAGTCTCGCGAGGCGCTACTTCCGGTACTTAGCCGGTTCCCGGCTCGCCGCTCACTTGCGATATGCGAGACGGGGCCGAGCTTACTTCCGGTACGAAATTTCAGGTGACAAGCGTACATTCAAGAACCAACTCTGACTCCAAATTGCGCGACCGCCAAATATGGCTTTACCAGACCAGACCCAAGTGTCCAACCATGCTTATAAAAATAGTGCGTTTGGCTCAAAAGTGGACCGATGAATTGCAATCTAACTCAAAAACTAATAAACATATAATATTCAATGAAACGCTGATCGTAATCAAAATATCAGATCAACTCTGTGATTTGTTTGCAGAATTTATGTCGTAAAATTAAAAAAAGTTGTTTAACAAACTATCATTAAAATATTGACACAGTTCACTATTTGTTACGAGAGAGGAGTGCAGAGAAAGGGACAGCCAGGTGTTAGAGAAGCACGTGCACAAGTGCCGACAAAGTGCCGATTCATTAACCTGTGCTGTGCCGTCTCCATCCTTTCTCGCACACCAAGCTGTCCCTTTCTCTGCAGTCCTCCCTCAAATAGTGAACTGTGTCGATATTTTAATGATAGTTTGTTAGACATAAATTAGATATTAGGATAAAAGGATTATCGGTTCCTTACTGTCATTGACAACCATGAGCCCATTCGAAAAGGTTTGAAACGGTGTTTGTCATCGGAAGTACTAAACAACGTAAGGTCTCGCGAAGTGCCGTGGCCTACGGGTCCTCTATACAATGTACCGCCTGTCAAAGATCCCAGCTGATGTGGCTATGGCCCCACTCAGGTCGATTCTGACTCTCATACCACGGTGCTGCTAAGTCTTAACCTTAACCAGACCAGAACCAATAAACCTTTGTAGCAGAGGGATACGGTGAATAGTATTATGCTGTCCCTGAGTAGTTGAACTATAATCAACGATCTGCACCCTAGCAATACAAAGAAATTGTAGCTGCCCCACTCACCCTGTCACTCATTCCCATTTTAAAATATGAGTGAGTGAGTGATTTAGCAATATTCCAGCAATAACACGACGGGACTGAAATGGACTTCGCACATTGTACCCATAATAATAATAATAATAATAATGTGTCCATTTATATAGCGCCAAACTAGGTATGCTCATAGCGCTAACAATCAAGGCCATTATTACCCCGGATAACCCAAGCTGCCTGTAAGGAATCGAACCCGGGTCTTCAGCGTGACGAGCAAACGCCGTAACCATTAGTCGACGCCACTGCCCCTTTCAAATATACTTCTCTTTACAATAGACCGATTCAGTAGTCATACAATACAATATCATATGACTACATAGGAGCTGAATGTTTCTTTATACTTACCTTTGGAAAGAGATCGGCCCTCAGATCTCTATTCACCCAACGCCCGGCAGCCGCTCCGACGGCTTTCATCTTTGGAATGAGGCTCTGTTGGGTGAGACCATTAATTTTGTTCCATCTTCCAACTTCAAAATGCATACGTCCACCCTGGGAGAGCCACTCGTTGTAGATGGTGACGGTTGTGTCGGAGAACGCCGCTCCGCAGAGAAACAAGGAACACAGAACCCGTAGCCACATTCTGCAATGAGACAATGGCACTTCAAGTGAGCTACACGGGCTTTTAAATGTTTTCCAAGGCCGACGCATGTATGTGAAAGCAGCATGTGACGGTTGAGATGTTATCTATGCAACGTATTATCTATTAGAGAGAGTAAAGGTGACTCAGTGTCACTCCGCCATGTTTGACGTCAACCAATGGGCATGTTGAAAGTTTCAAATTACTGGGTTTCCAGCTGTTAGAAGAAATGATTAAAGCATTATTCCCAAGGATTTAAAAGAAATTTGACAAACATGTTATGCCATGAAGGTTATAGTATGGTGATTTACTTTCTGTTGTTGGCAATCTATAGCCCGATTATATTTTGTACTGCCTTTAGTGATTTAATTTTATGATAGCGTACCAGTTATAAATTTATATCTGTGACGCTCTATTTTTTTATAGTCCTTCGATGACAGGTTTTTTTTCCGTTCTAAATTTATTGTTTTTTAGTTTTGATATAAATTAAAATTGTTCTCGTCACGATATAGTTGAAATATTGCCGATATGACGCTAAATATTAACTCACTCACTCGTACATATTTAGGATCGCTCAAGCCGCCTTTGGAGGCTCTCTGGCATGGTTTTCTTCGCTCTTCAAGGTGACGCAAATGACTTGTGATCGGGTTCATTTCCTAAGTGCCATTGTTCACCTGCATAAAGGGCAAACTAGGGATCGGGGTATACGTCACTGAAAATTAGAAATCAGAGCATGATTCAATCCATCTTAAAACTTTGTTTTCAGGAATCACAGATAGATGTGCCAGTGAAATAATGTTTTACCACAATTCAGTCGCAGAGGTAGGCATACATGAAGATATATTTATCAGCATTTTAAAAGGAAAAGTATAGTTCATTATATATAATTTTCATAAAAACAAACACTTGTGGGCTAACAAGACTAGCGTGTCACTGGTCAGAATATTCAGAAATTTTGTTAGAAGAAAAATGGCGATTTGAAGTTGAGTCATTTGGCAATCCTCCTGGGATGAAATTTTCCTTGGTTCTCCTGTTTTAGGATTTTCGTCACTTTCCCCACAATCTGACAATTGTGCTATTGCTGACGTTAAATTGAAGCCTGACTTCAAGTTTTCACCGACCGGGACATACCTTATACATGCTCCTACCCGCTTCTTCAATTAGGGTATGCCGCCTAACATATATTTTACCCCTTTATGAATGAAGATGAGAGTGTGTGTTTTAGAGTGAGTGAGTTATTATTTAACGTCACATCGGCAATATTGCAGCCATATCGTGACGAGTGTGTTTTAGAACCACAGGAAGAATTGAACGTGTCTGTCCATGAGCTGTACAACATGTTTTTTACACTGCACTTACCCTGTTACATTCTGCACGAGCATCCTATGAGGTTAAACGGGGAGGTTGGGTAGCCTAGTGGTTAAAGCGTTCGCTCGTCACGCACAAAGACCCGGGTTCGATTTCCCACATGGGCACAATATGTGAAGCCCACTTCTGGTGTCCCCCACGGTGATATTGCTGGAATATTGCTAAAAACGTAAAACCATACTCACTCACTATAAGGTTAAACCAGTGAAATGAAAAGTAAACACGATGGATACCTTCTCCTAATAAAATTATCTGACATATTTTTCTAAGGCTTTTAAAAGTAATAAGCTGTATTAGTCATTATTTTTTTTTTCGTGGAGTTTACATTTCGCAACAGCAAAGTACGTATACATCATAAAAGAAACTTTCCATTATCCCATATTAGTCAGGGAGCTAAGGGCTATTTTCAGGGCATTTGGTTCAGATTCTACCAAAAGCACCAAATTTGGCACAGAGGTAGCTTAAGGCATACTAATTCGATTCCAGACGGGCGCGAAGATGAAACATCACTGAGGGTGGTCCATAGAGGTTGCCAGTTATTGCGGTCGTCTTTCTGCCAACCCCAATCACTGAAGTCAGTGATTTCCTAGTAAGCAATGGTTGCCTGCTCCCAAAAGAAACTCGTCTGCAGAATCTACGCAGCTTGCGTAGGCGGGAGTGTTTCCAATGACCTGCTTCCAGTAGTGAAAAGGCGATGCCTTGCTTCATTCACGCGCCCTACTCCACAACTTCTGCTGCACATCAGTACAACAAATCTTTCAATCTGTTGCATGTGTCTCGACTCAATCACGAAGTGTTCAGGATCCTGTGTGAGAGCCACTAGTGTGTCTGTCAGGTCAGGTAGACTTGTCCAGGTTGTCCATGCAGTCTTCTTTCCACATCCAAGAATATGTGAAGTTGTGTCACAACCAGTAAGACTGTGGAAGAGGGGTAATGCCAAGGACTTTGATGGACCAAGATGAGAGTACATATCATGGATTTGGATGTCTCTGTAATTTTTACCAGTTCCAAATCCGATCCAGAGCTCTGTTAGATCTAAGGTCTCAAAGAAAGTTATTGCCAAAATCACAACATCGCTGTCAACAGTGTGAACATAGGCTGATGTGTGGCCGTGTTCTGCAGCTTGTCGGAGATGTAGGAGGATTCTTGTGTCAGCCTCGGTATGGTTGCATGGCTGTAGTGTACCCAGGTCACACTGTTGGTTTGAAAGCACATTTTCACAGTGGGTACTCAGAAGGAACTTTCAATCCATGTCCGTTTTGAAGATCTGACAGCTGATGAATGATAAGAATTCCCTTTTGTTCTCCTCATTCTTGAGAAAACCACTGTTCCATTGATGTTTCGGTATCAGGGTGCTGCCATCACCAACTCTTGTTCTTGAACCAATCACACGGCGGTGATAAGTGAGGACTTTAAGATTATTACTCTCTGGGTAGTTATCCCATACCGCATCAACCTGTTGGGCTCCTTTCTTCATCTGGACCTCAAGATATGGAATGACTTGAAGGGACACATAGTCAGAGAATGTTTTTTGCTACTGTTGGGCGCAGCATGTGGCTGCCATATCTAAAACCATGACTGTTGTTAGTTTTGGAGCAGTTGTACGGCCAGTTGGTGCCTTAATACAGTCCAGTATGTCTGACTTCGTTCCAAATCTCAATGACCCTCAGTCAGCTAGGCTTGGTGGTTCCTTTTGATTTTCATACTTGAAAAAGTCGGCCAAGTCTGCATCCGGGCGGGACTTCAAAGAAAGGAAGAGCTGTGTCACCAATATCATGTTTTGTTTCTGACAGTTTGGGTATCCAGAGGAACAAGCTCCTGACCGGTTGCTAGGATTTGGTTTCCAGGTTGTTCAACTGCATGAACAAAAGATAAAA
This sequence comes from Haliotis rubra, assembly GCF_003918875.1. Classification (NCBI taxonomy): domain Eukaryota; kingdom Metazoa; phylum Mollusca; class Gastropoda; order Lepetellida; family Haliotidae; genus Haliotis; species Haliotis rubra. The sequence goes on along the minus strand of NW_025767358.1, from coordinate 562,306 downwards.
TGTCTTTTTGAAATTTGACTTGTAAATGGTGTCTTTCCTCATGATGAGCTGTTGCCTGAGGTGAAAGGGCATGTGTTGATTCAAACTCCTTTACCATCTGCACACAGTCTGGTCCTACAAGCATATAAAGGGTAAGTGCTTCAGGATTCCCATAAAGACCAGTTGCTCCACCGTGTTCCTGGAGGGATTTGTTGGACTGTTCATGGGCTTGGTCCTGGCCATACGACTGAACTTCTTGGATGATTTCTGAACGACGAAATTGCCCTACATAGATTCATCATGTATCTCAGGGTGATTCTTGCTAAGTTCAACCATGTCACGTACATGTACTGGAAGCAAGCGTGCATAGTTTGTGTGGTCTAATGCGTGAAACCAATCACAAAGTTCGTCACATGATTGTACATAAAGTTGGAAGTCTCCTTACCTCAAGACCTCACAAAACGAGCCATGAGCAGTTCTAGTTCAATGATAGTAGACCAGTATTTGAACTGTGGAAAACTTTGAGAACGTTGATCCCACATGTTGAAGGATTCGGGTGGACCCATAACACCCTTGCAATATTCAAAATATGCATTTTGCTTGAGGATGTTCAGCGATATGAGGGAAACCTGGTGGGCATATCTTGTGCGCTTGCTGTGATGCTCATTGAGGGTTGACTTAGCTCGACCAGATGTGAGGATCTCAGCTTGAGTTAGTACCGTTGCCCACCCTGAGTGACGTAGCAGCTTCCTTAGCATTAGATGCATCTTGTCTTCGATGTGCAATGCACCCATCATAGCAACAAGCTTGTCTTCTCCGTAAGCATCTGGGAACTGCCACAGGAGGAGTTTTATAATGGCATATAGTGGCTGATCTGCTCCAAGTACTGTGGTCTGGCCTGGGTTTAAGAACTGGGTACCCCGCATAGACAAATCCATAGCATGTTTCATATAAGATGCAGATGCTGCTTTATCCGGGAAGAGAGAGTATATACCAATCTCTGCTGGAGGTTTCACAGATCTGTCACTTGAAAGAGACGAGTTGTACCCTGCCCAGGTGATGATATCACCCTTTTCTACTGGACCCTTGTTCAATACATATGAGACGTGTGTAATCCATGCCTGATCCTTCTCCATTGAATCTTCTACAACGAGACTTGGTCGGACTTGGTTTGTAGTAGATTTCGGAGCATAGACATCTTTCTCAGAGAATTCCACAGGCTGTTGAATCGTATAAGAGTCTGGCAACTTTGGAGGGGTTGTGTCCATTGGATCCAGTTTTATCGGAGCACGCTTTACTGCCATATTCTCCTTTGATAGATGATTGGTCACACTGAGTGCATAGCCAGGAAATTCATCTTGTGAGAAATTTCCTTGTGCTTTGCTGTCAAGATTATCCACATCACCTGTAGTGAAGACTTTGAAACGACTGTTTGTTGGTACCAAAACTCCATCTTCTGCGTGACAAGCACACATTGCTCTTGCAACATCTCTCTTAACTTCCATGACACGGGTGTAGGAAACTGACAAACCCTGTTCCTTTGCGATCTCAATTTGTGTTTTATTCCGCCCAAATCCATGAAGTTTGAGTCCATAATAAAGAGGGAATGGGGTTTCCCTCCCCATTACTGTGACGAACTACTGATGATCGTACAGTATGATGTGTACCTTTAAAGGTGTTGTAGATAAGTAATTGGGAAATGTTGCTGGCAATTTTCTCCCGAACATCCAATTCTGAATCACTACAGATTTTCTTATACCCATGAAAGACTACTGGACCTTTGAGTACGACATTAAAGAAAGTTCTCATTTCCTCGCTGACTGGTGTCGAAAGGCAATTTTCAGGGAAGGATCTACCAAAAGATTCTTGGCTCCTTAAACATAAATTTTGCATCATCATAGCAGCTCGCAAACGTAAGTGCATCCTTTTACTCAGCTTCACAGCTATATGTTTTTGCAAGTTCATCAGCAACCTTGACCTTTTGAGATATATAAAGATCCTTTCTGCCTTCATTCCCTTTAGAATATTCATCCCATTCAGGTAAGAGGTCAAGCAGATGCTCCTTAAACCTTGTTGAGTGTGGCTCTTTTGTATCTAAGCAAGGGTAATCTTTGTCAGTCATTAGTTGCCGATACATTTCTCGTAACTATGAGAGCTTAAATGATGTTGAGTTTACATTTTCCATCAGAGCAACAATTTGAGCACAGATCATTGCATCAAAAGGTTCACGTTTTGACCCATAATATCTCTTCATTCAGCAGCATGAGCAGAGTCTCTGAGTCTCACATAACACTGGTGGTGATAATAAGTATCAGCGGCATGTGCATCAGCTGATACTTTCAACTTCTTGGCAGATTGGTAACTGTATCTGTTGATCTTTGCCCACTTCTTTAGGTTGGCATTCACAACGTCAGTGACAACCTTGTGGAGGTTAACCTCCTCACCCTCGCATATTATACATACCCTCACATTATCCAAGGTATTTAGTTCATGGGATGACCTCAACTTTTTAGGACTATTCTCTGGACCTGTTTCTTTCTTTGTAAGTTTGTGTCGCGCTCGTTTGACTCGAGATCGGCTACAGTAACTCCTGCATTTTTTTGTGATAGCAAGCCTTATGTAATTTAAGTGTTTCTTCAACACCTTAGCCATCATTAAGTTGACTTACTGTGATATTGATACCAGCAGGAAGAGCATTGTCACTTATAGATATTAAGTCCTGTAGATCTCTCGCAAGAGACTCAAGTCCCTCTTCTTTAGGAATCTGCAGTACTTCACTGGACTTGTCCAACTGACACCGACAACACAGTTTCCAGTTCATAACTCCAGTCAAAGACATGGCTCAAACCAAAATAACATTGAGTGGCATTGCGCTGACAAGGAATGTTCATAAGCACAGCCCAGTAACATCTGAAAAATGGAAAAAAGACCCCCCAAAACCAAGATTAACCAGAAAATACGGTAAATGAATCTATTATGCTCTTCTGTAAAAATCGTGATGAAGTATTTCTGACTATTTGAAGAAATTAGATATATCTGTTTTTAATCTAAAAAGACTCTTAAACATTTATTCATGACAATATATTTACTCCTATTTTATGATTTAACAAATATTTCAATAGATAATTCTTTAATTAAAAAATGAAACAAAATACGAGAAAGGAGTAGCTCAATTTATAGAAACAAATGAGGGTTTTAGGAAAATCCCCAATTAATCATTTAATAAAAACATGTTTTACTGATATTTGACCAATAAAAAAGCAACAAAACATGTGTTCTGGAAAATAGTACTTTCTTATATGGAAAAAGGCACATCAAAATGAGATTTCAGAACATAATTTTGCAATTTCGCATGTATCAAAAAATACTAATTCAACAGAGGCAATTATTTTTTAATATCCCCTTTTAGAAAGTGTTTTTAAACTATATTTTTTAGTTATTCATTTATATCATATGTGTTTCCTGATATTTAGTGATATTTACAAAAAAAAGTCAACAGAGGTCCTCTTTGTAGAAATCCAACATTATTGTTTTTGAGAAAATAGTATCTCAGTAACTGAGTTTGATGGAGGGAAAGTACAAAGGAGTGCATAGTTTAGATAATTTATCAAACTTTTTTTCTTATCATTACTTCGTCATTTTGTATTTTTTCGTTCAACGTGCTCTTTATCTATCAAAATAAGTACAATATACTCACCGATTCATCTCAAAATGATTGGTAAAGGTAAAATATCCATCACTGTTGACAGTTCTGCTTGCACCGTCTCCATGGCAAAGATGGCCGACTATGTACTACTTCCCATTATGATCGTACAACTTATTGCACTTAAGTAAAACATCAGAGCATGACTTGAACCATGTTATATATTTTTTTCTAAAATGGCATTTTCTTCATAAATCGATACGGAACTATAAAAAACATGTTCTTAGAAAAAGATATTTTTTGCCTTTTCTTTTTATTGTCTTTCATTTGATATACAACATGATTATGTACAATGTATGACAATTTATGACTAAATATTTTCTTAAATGTTCGTTTGTACCCCAAGAGTTTACACACAAGTGTTGTGCATAGATTTAATACCCGTGAAGACCCCGGTTACGACTGATATTCAGTAACCTATGCTTGTCGTAAGAGGCGAGTAACGGGGTCGGGGTGGTCAGGCTCGCTGACTTGGTTGACACATGTCATCGCGTCCCAATTGCGCAGAGCGATGCTCATGCTGTTGATCACTGGACTGTCTGGTCCAGACTCGATTAATTACAGAACGTCGTCATATAGCTGGAATATTGCTGATTGCGGCGTAAAACTAAACTCACTCACTCACTGACCTGCAACAGAAGATGATACTGCAGTGTCTGTGACTGCAGCAGCGTATGTAATGTTTGATTGAGGTCATTGTATCTAGCTTTTTCTTGACAAGGCATGATATATTTTTTTGTCACATTTGAGTTTCATTAATTTTTATTCCTTCAGCCACACATGGTAAGATTTGGATGATGCATAATATGGGCCATAACAGTTAAATTCTTTCTTGCAGTTCGAGTTCTCGTGGCTGTCACGGAAACGATGACGAATCACAGAACAACTACAAGAATTTGACTCATGACCGAACTTCTGACATGTATAGCTTTGATTTGACTGGGGACGTACATTTGTACACTTCCACTCCGATATTGAAATAACCTGATTTAATTGGCTGTGGCAAGGATGAACAACTTATTTATTATTAAAATGATCGCCACTTGTGTGGAGGCACTAACGCCGTTATTAAGCAAGTGATCAAGCAAGAAATTACACAAGAACGTTGCTCATATTAATAATGAAGAAGTTGTATGTCCATAGAGCTCTCCCCCGTTGTTCATCACACCAAATTCTAAATGCCACTAATAGCAGTGTACGAACAAACATCACGATACAGGTGTTGGTTTTCGTGACGATGCCCTCTTCTTACTGCAGCTCTGTCCAGTGTAACAGTCTCATATTTATTGCAACTCACTCACACTTTTGCGGAGTACAATGCAGAAACTTAATCAATTATGAAATAATCAATTCCTCGAGTGCGTCGTAAAACTAAACTCACCCAAATCCACTCTCATAGATTCAAATATGATTCAACTGTGGCTCCATTTTAACTGTTCTGTTTCCTGTTCAAAAGGATTAATATGTAGAAGTATTTGGCAACTTTTATTGAATGATATCAGCACATAGATATACCTGATACTTGGCCAAAGTCCTTATCTCAATTTTAAAAGTATGAGCAGAACTTGCAGTTGATATGCATAACAGATATCAGCAAAAGTAGAACCGTGATTCGAAAGGGTGCCAAATTCCTGTCTAAATGTCTTATGTACTGGCTTGAGAGAGATGATATTAAATGCAGCATTTCACAAACTATTTTCAATTGTAAACTACATTATCAGAGTTACCAGTTTGAGTTAATATTTGTGGCATAAATGGTGCTTTTGTGAGTTATGCTTTTGTGAGTGAGTGAGTTAAAATTTTAAGTCACATCGGAGGTATTTAAGCCATATCGTGACTATATCAAGTTACATGTATATGTCTATCATAATTATGAGTAATTGTGAAAAACATTTGTCAACGAAGGGCAGTAAAACAGCTAGTTTATGACAGATAAAACTTTAAAAACTAGTAAGTAAATCTAAAATATTTTGACGATAAATGACAATACAATATAAAAACAGGCTATAGATTGCCAACAACTGAAGGTAGATTACCATACTAGGGACCATGATGACTTTTGTGACGGAACAAAATTATGAATACATAATTGCCTACAGATACGGAGGAGCGTTGGGAGGAAAAACTGCAGATATTCTATAAGGGCATGGATGTATTTTGTCTGTCTGTTTTGTACATATGAGTTTAGTGAGTTTAGTTTTACGCCGCTTTTAGCAATATTACAGCAATATCACGGCGGGGGACACCAGAAATGGGCTTCACATGTTGTACCCATGGGGATCGAACCCGGATCGTCGGCATGACGAGCGAACGCTTTAACCACTAGGCTATCCCACCGCCCTATCATTGTCTGAACTGATTTGAGTGAATGTTAATGTATGTAATGTCAGTACCAAATCCACCGCATCATTCGCCTGCTGCAGGTCTTAATGCGTTAAAACTATACATGGGTCGTGATTACAACGTCCCTATCAATTGATATTATACCAATTTGCTTTTGTAATTTGAACTGGACGGAACATAAGTAAACTTTCCAAAAGAGGTGAACTACAGTACCTTATCAGATGAACTTTAACCATAAGTATATTTTAGTCGAATTAGTTGTCGCTGAATGTATAAAAATATCCGGTGTTTATAAATGGCACATATCGTCGTTCTGCCTTCCGACACTGGGACGTAATATGAGACAATGTCAGATAATCTACTTTCTGACACAATGTTAATGAAACCAGGTTGAGACATGTGATGGTCGAATGGTTAATTATCTGTCGACCTTACATTTTCAGGATGTAACAATAGACGAATGTCTGAAAATAGTGACGAGCGTTAATGTAGTACGATGACTACACTGTAATTGTATCTAAGGTTGGTTGATCAGTTGTAGGGAACTGACGATTTCACCTTTAGTGCACAATATCAGACATCACTCTATGGTACAACTACATAAGATGGTCCAATGTCATTTCATCAGGGGATAATTTCTGACTCGTACAGATACAAATGGGAAGGAGTGAGTGAGTGAGTTGGGTTTTACGCCGCTTTTAGCAATATTCCGGCAATATCATGGCGAGGGGCAAAAGAAATGGCTTCACACATTGTACCCATGTGGGGAATCGAACCCGGGCATTCGTTGTGACGAACAAACGCCTTAGCCACTAGGCTACCCCACCGCCCCACAAATGGGAAAGAGGGCAAATTGGGTCCATATAATCAAACCCATATTTGAGTGAGTTAAGCTTTACGCCGCACTATTCCAGCTATATGGCGGCGGTCTGTAGATAATCGAGTCTGGACCAGACAACCCAGTGATCAACAGCATGAGCATCAATCTGCGCAATTGGGAACCGATGACATGTGTCAACCAAGTCAGCGAGCCTGACCACCCGATCCAATTATTCGCCGCTTAAGACAAGCATGTGTTCCTGAAGATCAATAGTCTAACCCGGACCTTCATGGGTCCCATATTTGAACAGATCGAACGAGAACTGCTGATTTCACCTTTATTGCACGATATCAGACATCACTCTACCGACTGTTCAAGTAAAACTGCATTAGCAAAGTCCCATTTTCTGCCACAAGAAGACAAGTTGGGTCCATAGGATCAAACACAAATGTGGACAGACCTATAAATGGCCGATGGATAATGGTCCGAAGGATCCCCACATGGTAATCTAATCTCATTTTATAATGGTAGGGCCTCTCGTTGTAAATGAGTCCAGGTGCAACGTACGCAAGTAGAAGGTACACACAACCTGTAGCCACATGCAGTAAATCGATAATGAAATCGATTCCACTAGTGCCGGTTTATTTGTAAGGTCGGTGTGATCTTTGTGTGAATGGTGGCACATGGAAATTACAGTCTTGGGTATGTCATGTTAAGTTGGTGGTCTTATGTGAGAGGTTTTTTCGATATTAGGGATGGATTCATTCCTGTCATTGATAACGGAGTAGCAGTTGGCGCACCTGTATGAAGCATCCCCAGATTGTGAGTAACTTAGAAATTAATGTGACATCGCCGGTATTTCAGCCATATTATGACGAGACAAATCAATACATATATAACTCATGATCATGTATAAATTGTATAAAGTCATGTTGTCAAAGAACAGTAAAATAACCAGATTATCACATATTTGTAAGGCTCAAGAAAATTAAATGATAAAACTAAGAATTAGCGATACGAGATATAAAGTGGCAAGAGGTCGCCAGCAACGGAAGTTAGGTTACTCAATTAGGGGCCATGGGAGCTTACGAGACCTTTGCTTCATGCACGGTTCCCAAGCAGAATGTATACAATGTAAAATTTGGAAATGGCCTCAACTTGCGTTCCATAAAAATAGGCTTTACTGACCCTTTTGATGTTGTGACCTTGATCGAATAACCTCTGAGCAGGATGTGTACATGACGCTCTTGGAAATTCTTTTAAAGTATGATTGGCTGTACCTCAAAAGTTCAGCACTGGTCTCCTGAATTGAGACAAACAGAAAATTCAGTTTCAGAAGCGAATTTTCTGTTTGTCAAAACAGTGGATTATTTTCGACTATGTACACACCCCCATGGGTGCCAATCATGCTCTCGTTACAGGTCCGTTTCTTTATGCATGTGAGTTATTAAATGTCAGCTCGTCTTGGCAACGTTTGAGCTTAGTTATATGATCTGTTATCGTTATTGTTCAAATAGCAGATTCTTTTCCACCGAATCCAACTCCTTACCAATTCAGGAGACCAGTGCTAACACTTCATATCTTGATCCACATGGAGGTGAGCACAACTGATGCTTATAGGGGATGCCTATAAATTTCTCTTCTAAATGGTTTTCCCCAGACGTTTTATGTGGAGGTTAATCAGTGAGGTAGTCCAGTATTTAAGTTGTTTTCCACAACTTTCATTTTTGACGTTTTCTCTTGAATCTCTGAAGACAGATAATTTGTAACTATGTGCATCCCAGTTTCATTTACAGAATGAATCATGGATCAAGAAATGATGATTGTCATGCGGGATAACGGTTTGCAATCTTCAATCAAACTGGGATACGATGACATGTTTCAGCCAAGTCAGTGAGCCTGATCACCCGATCCCGTTAGTGGCCTCTTCGGACAAGCATGGGCTACTGAAGATCATGAATACTGGGTTCCCGAAATGATTGAATTTTGGTACCATATTACCATTATTTACGGCAGGTAAATGGTCAGCTAGTAAGTAAGGAGTCACACATGGGAGTGAGTGAGTGAGTTTAGTTTTACGCCGCACTCAGCATTATTCCAGATGTATGTCAGCAGTATGTAAATATTCGAGTCTGGACCGGACAATCCAGTGACCAACAATATGAGCAATTGGGCACATATGGAACACTATGGGATGTTTTTGAAATCTTTCAGTGTAAACTTTGTGAGAATAGTTGCACATGAGAATTATGACCTTGGGTACATGACACGATATACTTTCCTTAGATAATAAAGCAAGGCTATCTCAACACAAACTCGAATCTGCATCTTTTTAACTGAAGTGAACTGTTGGCGCACCTGTGAGTAGTATCTTCAGACTGTGTCTGTTTGTGCTTGTATGAACCACACTATTCCAGTTTCTGTTGGTGGACATTGGATAATCGAGTCTGGACTGGTCATCGAGTGACATGAGCTACGGACAACGCTGGGGTATGGCGACATACTAAAACCATGATATCCATGATTGCCAGATGCATGATGTGACTTCTCACGGTCATTTCTAATTTGGGATCCTATCGGTAAGTGTGGGCATGGGGGTTAGGAACGGTGTTGAAACTTACAGCGTCAACCTTAAAAGACCCACCATGTTTAGTCAATTTGAAGAAAATAACCCTCAATGTAAACATGGTGTCTTCTGTATGAATACGTAACCGGGGAAGTGCGTGGATGTATTTTCGGGGTGAGAACGTTTATTCCCGTTTTCTATCAACACTCACATCACCACATATCAGACTTGTAGATTCCTGGTTTAGAATATTCAGCCACATGTGCTTGTAAGGGAGAGTTATTAGTATTGGATGGTTGGTTGGTAGTTCATCACTCAATGTTAGCGTGGGAGGGCGATCCGGGTTAGAATTGACCTTCAGTAACCCATGTCAACGATGGAGAATAATTGTTCTCGAGTATCAACAAAACAGATTCCATTGGGTGTAAAAGCCAAATTAAGGTTGCACATTAGACACATGGAACACTAACAACAAGTCTTGACGCTGTGTGTGTTCGCACAAACGGTAATCATGTCCTGCTGTACGTTTGTACCCGGAATATCCGGGTTAGAATTGATCTTCAGTAACCCATGCTTGTCGTAAGCGGCGACTGAAGGGATCGGGTGGTCAGGCTCGCTGACTTGTTTGACACGTCATCGGTCATTTATCAGATCCACCATTACTGGTTCCAGGACTATTTCATCCAGAAAGGTTTCAAATTTGAATAGGAGAAACAAATACAATTTCAATAGCTCAACAGGTGTCAAAATGTAAGAAATTCATGACATTTTCGATGTCCTTTCGTTATTGATAAACCCGTGAAGATCCGGGTTAGAATTGATCATCAGTGACCCATGCTTGTCGTAAGAGGCGACTGAAGGGATCGGGTGGTCAGGCTCGCTGACTTTGTTCACGCATGTCATCGTATCTCCATTGCGTAAATAGATGCTCATGCTGTTGATCACTGGATTTTCTGATCCAGACTCAATTATATACAGACCGCTGCCACATTGCTGGAATATTGCTGGGTGCGGCGTTAAACAACAACCAACCAACCTTCCGTGTGACACATTTGTATTTGTTTGTTAAAAAATAGTTCACGTATCTGTCAACCTTGACAGTAGACACACACTGTATGCCAATATCTGTAACTACGCATGCAGCTCACATGTGCATGCTGTCAAGTATCTTGTACAAAACGATATTGTTAGTGGCTGTACCCTCAAAGGGGATTTAAGTAGCGTAAAATTATTGTCCTCCTGAGAGGGTACGTAAGTCCCGGAAACATTTACCAGCTGTTTTAAATGTAGTATTCTTGTCATTTTAATTTTAGCTGAATTTGACTTCAATCGCCAGCGGCTGAAGGGATCATATGAATCCAACTAGGGTCCATGCAGGTAGCAAAAGTACTGTAAGTCCCCATGGTCCCTAGTTTGGCGATCTACCTTCAGTTGTTGGCGATCTATAGCCAGTTTTTATATTGTTTTGTCCAAATAGTGCTATTAAAGTACTGTCGGAAATGCTAGAAAAATGCTTTTTAGCCTTAATATCTTTAGAAAGGTGATAAATGTATTATGTTGTCAATATATCAACTCACCTATAGTGTACCTAATTTTTATTTCAATTGATTTAACATTCCCATGCATTTAAAGGGCAGTTTACAGGAGAGAATTTGGTACCAACACAGCAACTTAAGATTTTTTCAGATTTCAACAACAGAAATCTGAAATAGTCTTTACATTTATGCTAATAATACAGGTGGTGTAAAAATATAAATTAACGTTTTTCTTAATCAAATAAATGTTGAATGTTTGTGTTACTTTACTTAATTATCGTTTATTTATTGAAGAAATATTAATATAAATGTTAAGTCTTGATAAATATGTTTCCCGTCATGCATGCACATCTTTATCACAGCGTCCACGGCACCCATGAAAGGCCACCTCCTCGTGGTGGGTGCTGGGTCACGCTAAGCGCCTTTCAACCCCCCGTTGGGGACCCGGGGGGGGGGGGGTATTTTGGTCCACCAACCCGTTTGCCGTGGGTTGCGCCCCTGTGTCGGTGGAGGACGGGAGTCTGGTGGTTGAGGGCAAGGGCTCCAGGAACAGCGTTCCTTTGCCCAATACACCACTTCGACCTTTACTTCACCTAGACGGGTGGTAGAACTGGCCCGGTTCTATCAACCGGCTGGTCATGCTAAGCCCTGTACATGTACATTTTGTTGCACCAAATTTGAAATTCTTTAAAACTTTTGTCAGTTGTCTTAGCTTCATTAAAATATATTTGAATCTTGATTGTTCAACTCCAATTTCGTAATTTGCCTTGAGTCCTATGTCCAGAAGGCAGTGGCTCATGGGCCAATCTGGTGGAATAACTCACTTGTTGATTATTCTGCTTGAGTATATCATCCGGGTATCCTTGGTGCTGCAGGCTGGAAACCCGCCTGTTTTAGCATTGTCCTAGTGATACTCCGTGGTGGGTGGGGACCCCGGATGACGAATCAAAATAAACTCAACATGGAATACCAAACCCCAAACAAAAAAACGAAACGTCTACTCGACAATGATGACAACGAACAACGACCCTCGAAATCCATTGATTACTGGCCACGTTTTCTGATTCTTGAGACTCTTGATCAGACTCCTTTAAAGCTGAATCCGTTTGCGATATCCAAGGGTGTCCACGGAATAGCAGGAGAAATCAAAGGCGTGAAACGCTTGCGTTCAGGATCTCTATTGCTCGAATGTAATAGAAAACAGCAAGCAACCAACCTGCTGTCCACTGAAATGTTTGTTGGAATTCCGGTTAAGGTCTCTGCACATAGAACTCTGAACACCAGTAAAGGTATTGTAAGAGATCGAGATCGTCTATTTGCAGATATGACTGAACTTGACATCGTATCAGAAATGAAGGATCAAGGAGTGATATATGTAAAAAGATTTTCAACCCGGAAAATAATGAGACTGTTTCAACTAACACATATCTTTTTCGTTTTCTGCGCCGAATCCACCAAAATCAATCAGAGCAGGTTACTGTAATGTTAACGTTGATTTGTACATCCCCAAACCTCTGCGGTGTTTTAAATGCCAAAAGTATGGACATGGTGTGAACACTTGCACATTGTCTGTTACATGTGCTCACTGTGCTGAGAATACACATGTGACAGAAGATTGTGACAGTAGTTCCAAAAAATGTGCAAACTGCCACGGTAATCATTCAGCCTTTTCTAAGGATTGTCCCATTTGGAAAAAACAGATGGAGATCAACAGAATTAAATTCACCAATAATATCAGTTTTGCTGAAGCTAAAAGTTGACACAGTCAACTGATACTACTGAAACCTATGCAGCCATCGCCAGGAAACCATCAGAAACAGCCCCAAAAGGAAACACTTCAACAGTTATTACTTTGTCACATGCCTGTCAAACAGACTTGACATGGATCAGCACGGACACTCCGGAACTCTTTTCCCCTGAACAGTCAACACAGACCGCAAATTCACTTCCTGATCAGCAGAACCTCTCTCAGCAACAATCTCCTATTTCACTCACTCGAACTCAACCTGAGAAAACTGAAAAACAAACAGGAAAAACAAAAGTCAAACCAAGGTCAGAAACTTCTAGCACAAATAGAGCCCCTAAGGGGTCAGACAAGATCAAATTATGTAATAAGTTTGGGTCATTAGAAGATATGGATGTGTCTGATAACATCCATCCTCGGGCACATAGCTCGTCGCCTTCCAAGAAAGTGCGGGGTAGATCCCCAATCAACCCACCAAAAAGTTAATGTCTTCCAGAAATATAGTACAGTGGAATTGTAGAGGATTAAGAACTAATTTAAATGAGTTACATTTATTAGTTCAAGATCTGGCACCATCATCTTTCTGTCTGCAGGAAACCCATCTGAAACAGACAGATACTTTTAATCTACGTCAGTACGTTGCATATCATTCCTTCTCACCTCTGGGTGATAGAGCCACTGGTGGATCATCAATCCTTGTTAAGCAGAATATTATTCACAGCCCTGTCCCACTTACAACTAATCTTCAAGCCGTTGCAGTGAGACTTACACTTCATGTTGTCTTTACATTATGCTCTCTGTATATTCCGCCTTCTTCAACACTTCGCCTGACTGATCTTCAAGACCTCTGTGATCAACTTCCGAAACCCTGTATTATAATGGGTGATCTTAATGGCCATAATCCACTCTGGGGCGGTACAAATACTAACACTAAAGGTAAAATACTGGAAGATTTTATCTCAAATAATGACATGTGCATATTCAATGATGATTCAAGCACGTACCTGCATCCTGCGACAGGCACCTACTCTTCTCTGGATTTGTCTCTTGCAGACTCAAATCTACTTAATGAATTTGATTGGTCAGTACACAACGACCTCTGTGGAAGTGATCACTTTCCAACGATACTATCAGAAACTTCTCCAACTGATTCTCCATCTTCTACAAGATGGAATTTTTCGAAGGCAGACTGGCCCTTATTTCAAACTTTATGCACATCTAAACTAAGACCCGAATGTTTCAGTGATATTGCTGATCCTATTCAGGTATTTTCTGACGTTTTAAATGTAATAGCTGATGAGTGTATACCAAAGTCCTCTACAACCTCACATGTACGAAAGCCATGGTTTAATGCAGACTGTAAAAATGCTAGAAAAGCGAGGAAAAGGCAGAGAAATATTTCCGCCATCACCCAACTGTCCACAACTTGAATAAATTTAAAATACTGAATGCAAAAGCACGCCGCACCTTCAAACAAAATAAACGGCAATCTTGGAGGAACTATGTCTCCAAAATTAACTCACGAATGCCAATGTCCAAGGTATGGAACATGGTTCAAAGAATTAAAGGCAAAGGTTCAAAATCTGCTGTTCACCATCTTAAAGATGGTACTAATTTAATTACTGACAAATCTCAAATTGCAGATAAAATTGGCGAAACTCTTGCCAAAAATTCTTCATCGGCAAATTATGTCCCTGGGTTTCAGAGATATCAGAAACAACAGGAAAAGACAAAACTTAATTTCGAATCAAATAATGGTGAAGACTATAATGAACTGTTTTCATTACATGAGCTATATACAGCTCTTGAGCAAGCTCATGACACTGCAGCGGGTGATGACAACATTCATTATCAGCTACTGAAACACTTGCCTGAGCCATGTCTGGTCACACTTTTAGACTTATTTGACAAAATATGGACGTCTGGAAATTTTCCTCCCTCATGGCGTAATGCCATTGTAGTCCCTATTCCAAAACCTGGTAAGGATCATACAGATCCGTCGAATTACAGACCAATATCTTTAACTAGCTGTGTCTGTAAAACCATGGAACGTATGGTGAATAATAGATTAACATGGTATCTTGAAACCAATAACCTGATAACAAATATTCAATGCGGTTTCAGGAAAATCGTAGTACCATTGATCATTTGGTACGCTTAGAATCCTTTGTTAAGAATGCTATAGTAAATAAACAACATGCTGTATCAATTTTCTTTGATCTTGAGAAAGCTTATGATACGACCTGGAAGCATGGCATTTTGAAGGATTTACATGATTTCGGTTTAAGAGGCCGTTTGCCTCTTTTTATAACACAGTTTTTAAAAGACAGACAATTTCAAGTCCGAGTGGGTTCAACCCTGTCTGATCATTATAATCAGGATCAGGGTGTCCCTCAAGGCAGTATTTTGTCTGTCACTTTATTTAGTATCAAAATCAACAGTTTATCCAAGGTTTTAAACGATTCAATCGATGGATCACTTTTTGTGGATGATTTTAATATTTCTTGTCGTGGTAAAAATATGCATACTATTGAACGGCAATTGCAGTTGTGTTTAAATAAAATAAATAAATGGTGTCTTGAGAACGGCTTTAAATTTTCCAAGTCCAAAACTAATTGTCTACACTTTTGTAGAAAATATAAGCCGCATGAAGACCCAGAACTATCTTTAAATGGCACTCCCATCAAAGTTGTGAAGGAGGCCAAGTTCTTGGGTCTAATTTTTGACTCCCATTTAACCTTTTTGCCGCACATTAAATCTCTTAAAGCTAAATGCCTGAAGGCCCTTGATTTGTTGAAAGTTGTTTCCAACTCAAAGTGGGGGAGGGGATCAAACTACCCTCCTCCACCTATATCGATCATTGGTACGATCTAAACTTGATTATGGTTCGATCGTATATGGCGGAGCCTGTAACAGCAACCTTCAACTACTAGATTCCGTTCACCACCAAGGTCTAAGACTCTGTCTTGGATCATTTAGAACTTCTCCAGTTGATAGTCTATACGTTGAAGCGGATGAGCCTTCTCTTACACAACGTCGTATAAAATTGTCTTTACAATACATTACTAAACTATATTCTAGCGAGTCTAACCCTGCATTTAGCTGTGTTTTCAATCCCCTCTTTGAGGATTTATACAACAAAAAAACCTTCTCTTGTTCCGCCTCTTGGGCACAGAATTAAGCCATTCCTGTCTGCTGCCGGCATTGAGCTAGAAAATATAGCTCCTTCCCGTCTTCTTTCTTCTCCTCCTTGGCAATTGGTTAGGCCACAAGTGGACCTAACACTCACTAAATTTAAAAAATCAGAAACTAATGATCTACAGTATAAACAAGAATATAATCAATTAAAAAGTAAATATAATACATATAAATCCTTATTCACAGATGGGTCCAAGGATGGTGGCGCGGTTGCTTGTGCCACTGTCATTGGGTCCAAAACAATCTCTTCCAGATTACCCAATGACAGTTCAATTTTCACAGCAGAAGCAAACGCAATACTAACAGCTCTTAAATATATTAATAAACACCGTAAATATAAACAATATATAATCTTTTCAGATTCTCTTTCTTGTCTTCAGGCTATTAAAAATCTTTCTTGCAAACATCCACTTTTATTAGAAATTATTGAATTGTACAATGAACTTGCTACTGGCCAATGCGACATCGTCTTTTGTTGGTTACCCAGCCACGTTGGCATTTCTGGGAACACAATGGCTGATATTGCTGCTAAGGCAGCCCTTAACAAATCTGTGACACCACTTCTGATCCCATACTCTGATTACAAAGCTGCTATAAGATCTTATATCCGTGATCTGATGCAAAAGAAGTGGGACACCCAAGTAGGTATCAATAAATTACATGCAATAAAACCCTATATCGGTTACACTTACTTTGGTTGTCAGTCCAGATTTGAAGAGGTCATTATGCGACGATGTCGCATTGGCCACACTAGATATACTCACCAATATTTATTGAAAGGCGAAGATCCTCCGTTTTGCATCCCTTGTGATGAAAGAATCACAGTCAAGCATGTCCTGCTTGACTGTGTTGAATATTCCGTCACAAGGGATAAGTATTTTAATGTCAAGACATTGAAGGATCTTTTTTATAATGTTAATTTTCATTTAATAGTTGAATTTTTAAAAAGAATTAGATTTGTGGACTGATTTGTAAATAGTTAAATATTATATTGTTGGTAGTTTCTATTTGTAACTGAGATTGTTAGTGGCTGTACCCTTAAAGGGGGTTGACGTAGCGTAAAATTATTGTCCTCCTGAGAGGGTACGTAAGTCCCAAAACATTCAAAGTCAATTTAAACTTGCCAGGATTTTAAACGTAGTATTCTTGTTCTTTTAATTTTGGCTAACATTTCTTCCAATCGCCAGCAGCTGAAGGGATGGTGTAAATCCAGCTAGGGTCCATGCAGGTAGCAAAAGTAATGTAAGTCCCCATGGTCCCTAGTATGGTGATCTACCTTCAGTTGTTGGCGATCTATTGCCTATTTTTATATTGTGCTGTCCCCTAAAGGTAAAATGTTTTAGATTTAATTACTAGTTTTGCATGTATATCTGTGATATTCTAGTTGTTTTTCTGTCCTTCGTCGGCAGGTTTTTCTAATATCTGTATATGTATTCTATTTAAATGTCAACTGTTCTCGTCACGATATGGCTGAAATATTGCCGATGTGACGTTAAATATGAACTCACTCACTCACTCACAGCGTCCACTATGGCCAACTATTTGCAGACGATTGTTGCAAAGGTTTATAAGTTTTTTGTGCTTGAAAAAGACAGAGGTAAACCTTTCATTAGTATAGAAATGGTTTAATACAGAACTTGTAGAGCTGTTGGTATGTCTTACCAACAAGTTTACAATATTGTAAACAAATCAGACAAGACAGGGACGTCTCAAAAGCAAAACCGGGACGTAAAACCATCTTTGACAACTTTGACAAGGGAGTGCTTAGACGGGCGGTCTACAAACTTTAGGAGAAGAAGAATATATATATTCTAAAGAAGCTACACCAGTGACTTCGTTAAATCTTTGGCCAATGTTCACAACTAGATTAAACTGACCGAATTACATCCATATTTTTGCAATGAAATATACTGTTGACATGCAAAACATTTATCAAAACGTTGCACATTTCTACAATCAATCGATAAGATAACACAAGTGATAGGATTCTTTCCAATGTACAGTAATTCGTATGTTTATTTCAAAACAAACACACATGATCCCTTACATAACCGATACGTATACTATACGTACACATATTCAACATTTTGAAGAAAACATCTATTGAGATGACCCTTTGCCCGAGCGTGTGCTCAGGTGTCAATTTCACCTGTCGATACCGTGCATGCTGATGACGTAACACAGGCAGTTAATGTTTGTATCAAATAACGTCCCACTACCCCTTAGTTTTTGGTATTTTAATCAGTAAAAACGCATTTTAGGGCATATCTCAAAATTTATTCCCTCGGTCTACATTAGGTAGATGTTTCTTAAAGTGATATTTGTTATTTAAGTAACTGTAATAGCTCTGAATTTTAAATATAAGTCAAAAAGCATTTTTCGAGCATTTCCGACAGTACTTTAGTTTTACTTTTCCACACTAGTTCTAGTTGTAATTGTGATAATCTATTTGTTTTACTGTCCTTCGTCGACAGGTTTTTATAATATACATCTATTCCATTTCAATGTCACATATGTTTTCGTCACGATAGGGCTGAAATATTGCCGATGTGACGTTAAATAATAACTCACTCACTCACTCTTGTACAAAACAATGCAGGAAAACGGAACAGAGGAAACATCCAAAATGTATGCATTGTGTACTTGGCAGTTCAAGTCGTCCTCGCATCTACGTCCTAATACATAATTCCCCAGTATGGTGATCTACCTTCAGTGGTTGGCAATATATAGCCTGTTTTTACCTTGTATTGCCATCCATAGTTAAACTGTTTTAGATTTAATTACTAGTTTTAAATTCGAATCTGTGATAATCTAGTTATTTTACTGTCCTTCGTTGACAGGTTTTTTACAATTTACCATTAAGTACTATGTATAGAATTAATTGTTTTCGTCACGATATGGCCGAAATATTGCCGATGTGACGATAAATTTTAACTCACTCACTCACCTAATACATAAGCAAATAGTTGCGGGTTACTGTCAGTCAACCCGGGTGGACTGTGTCCCCAGCACCCTTCATCTTGTAACAATCGACTAAATTGTGCAACTTCTTTGAGAGGCATTTTAGAAGTTGTTTTACTATTACCATCTCAGTGTACATCAGCTCATCTATTGTATAAACTCATTCTGCATATTGTTTTAATCACTATCACTCTGTACATCAACCTACTCTGCTCAAATCACTAATTAACAATCTAATGTATATCAACCTTGTCAGTTATATATACTCACTATGCAGCCATGTATATATTCTCCATGTTACAACTTGTAGTATCACTTGCTTGATAACGGTGTTAGTACCTAAACCGAAACGTCGCACTCATTGCATTCAAGAAGTTGACTATCCATAGAACTTGGTTTTCATTCCTAAATTGAGCAACTTGATTGCTGTGAGTTGGAGGTCTGGTGTCTGCTGGCTGAGGTCACCGGTACCAGACACTGTGTTCCTTTGACCAGCACTTCCACTCCGAATCTTACGTCACTTAGCCGGATGTTAAAATGGACCGGAATCAATCATTTGACTGGTCATGCGATGTCCTGTGCTCGAAACCTTGACTTAAAAAATATGTAATGAAATATGATTTATATTTCCCTTAATTGTAACTGGTAATTGTGCGCTGAGTCAAATGGCAGAATGGTTGATTGGTCAATGTTATGTAAAACACAGCTTGTGTTTCTTCGGGTCACTTCCATGCTCCGATCGAGACATGGGCAGGATTATTGTTCTGAAGATGACTGATAAACATTTTGAAATTTGGAAATTCGGACGCGATTTCCATGTGCAATACTATAGTTTTCCCATAACCTGCCTTGTAGTTATTGTAGAGTGAGTACTTGTTTACGCCGCTTTTAGCAATGTTCCAGCCATTTCATGGCAGGGGAAATCAGAAATGGGCTTTACACAATGTGACCATATGGGGAATCAAACCCGGGTCTTGAGCGTGACGAGTGGATGCATTACCGACTAGCCTACTCCACCGCCCAAATTCTTTTAGAATATCTCTAATAATTTCATAATGAATAAACAACATACTTTATATTTTATCCACTGGAACACAACTTGCGAACATGATACTTTAAAAGATTACATATGTCCGGGACACCTCTGACCATTATAATCGGGATCATAGTCTGTGAGTATTTTAAATTGCTCTGATGGATCACTATTTAATACTTCCTGTCGTGACAAAAAACGCTGATACTGTTTACAGATTCGGGTTAGAATTGATCTTCAGTAACCCATGCTTCTCGTACGAGGCGACTACCGGGATCGGGTGGTCAAGCTCGCTGACGTGGTTGACACATGTCATCATCATCATGTCATTGCAACTGCGTAGACCGATGCTCATGCTGTTGATCACTGGATTGTCTGGTCCAGACTCGATCATGTACAGACCGCCGCGATATGTCCTGCATATTGTTGAGTGCGGCGTAAAACTGAACTCACTCATTGACAGGCAACTATATCTAGTTTTGACTAGAATCCAATCATGATGTTTATAAGAGGTTTTAATGTTTCACTTCTTTTGAAAATATGTACCACACAAAAGCCCAGAACTAATGAACACTCTTGTTGTGGTTGTAAATGAAATCAGCTTTGTATTTATTGTTTTCAGACATTATTTGACCTTTGACCACACATAAAGTACTTGGTCAATAAATATCAGATTCTGTCGACACTAAATATTATCCAAAGTTCAAAGTGGGGCCAGAATCATAAGAAGCTTTTTCAATTACAGGGAGCGTCAATTCGCTCTAAACTATACTTAGTTTAGACTCACTAGTGTAAATATAGCCCCTTACTTCCGGCAACTGTTCTAAACTAAATGTTGCAAAATATTCCATACTGTTAAAAGGAACTGTTTACACATGAACTGATGTATTGTAAAACAAATTCGTAACGTTGAAAAGATTATTGTTATGAGTTAAGTAAATGATAAAAAGCAGTGGAAATTGGCGAATTCTTAACAAAGCATTACACCAAAACGTAGGTGTTCACTTGCCCGATATTTGCACATGTTTTTTCAGCAATTCGATGCATGATCCTCGTGCAGTTCATCTGCATAAAGTTTGCAGTTGGTTCCCCCAAGTTAGTGGAGAAATCAGTCTTCGATGTAACCATATATATCTAAACATAACATATAGTGAGTGTTTTAAGTGAGTCTAAACTTTTGATGGGAAGTATAGATTATCCTGCATAGTTTTATGGGTGGGTGAGTGAGTGAGTGAGTGAGTTAGTGTTTTTACACCGCTTTTTGCAATATTCCAACAATATTACGGCGGGGGACACCAGAAATGGCTTCACGCATTGTACTTATCTAGGGAATCGAACCCGGGCCTTTGTCGTGACGAGCGGATGCTTTAACCACTAGGCTTCCCCACCGCCCCTCCTCTCTATGAGAAACACATATAAGCATAATAGACCAGGTTTATATTACCCCACCCGTTGGAGTAAGAATCAAATCAACTGATACTAAATTATAGCAGTGATTTCCGCTATGCCTTGTACCACTGCAGTCAGAAAAGCAATAGAGTGGCATAACAATAACTTATCTTAAAATATGGGAAGCAAATGATTCTTTTTATCAGCTACTTTATAATAATTTAACAAACACTCCTTTCTTTGCAGATGGATCTGAGGACGGCGACGTATTTATCAGATCCACCATTACTGGTTCGAGGACTATTTCATCCAGACAAGTTTCAAATTTGAATAGAAGAAACGAATACAATTTCAATAGCTCAACAGGTGTCAAAATGTAAGAAATTCATGACATGTTAGATATCCTTTCGTTATTGATAAATCCGTGAAGATCTGAGTTAGAATTGATCTTCAGTGACCAAAGGGTAAACTTGGTTTTGCTTCAGTGTATGTTTATGACTGAACGGCGGGGGACACTATAAATGTCCTGCCCTACATTTGTTCCCGGAAGATCCGGGTTAGAATTGATCTTCAGTAACCCATGCTTGTCGTAAGCGGCGACTAACGAGATCGGGTGGTCAGGCTCGCTGACTTGGTTGACACATGTCATCGGTTCCCAATTGCGTAGATCGATGCTCATGCTTTTGATCACTGGATTGTCTGATCCAGACTCGATTATTTACCGACCGCCGCCATATAGCTGGAGTATTGCTGATTGCGGCGTAAAACTAAACTTACTCACTCGTCATTAGTAACATGTCATGTAAACATCCACTACAGTATCTACTAATAACATGTCACCGCCACTGGGCATACTATGAATAACTCAGAGTCAGTACAAACAAGGTATTTTCAAAATGAATTTTTATTTACTGAAGTTTTCCAACAACGACTGCGACAGATGTCACATCACCACCGTTTCCATCAAAGGTCATGGTGACTGAGTTTGACGCGCGGACCTGTGATGCAGGGACCATGAACTCCCACACGTTCCATGCTGTTCTCCCTTCAGTCTTCATAGCATCAAACAGCATGTAGCTTGAGGACAACGTCTGGCCATTGAACGCGACTGTCTTGGGTTTCGTTTTGGCATTCTTGGCTCGGGTAACTCCCACTCTGAGATGAGCTGTATGGTATCCAGAGCTGGGTACAGCGATGGTTGTCTGTGCACGTCCGTTAGTAATTGGGATGATCATGTTCTTGCCGTAGAATGTATTCTCGTTGTCTGTGCGTATTCCGCCATAGTTGTAGTTGGTTTTGAACTTGTAGAAGCACGTTGATGTTGCTGGGAGACCAACAGTGCCCTGTAGTTTATGCCTGTCAAATCTGTAGTCAGCGTTCAAAACTGGTTTACTATTGTTAAACAGAAGGCATGTTTCTTCGCCTGTAGAAGGGTCGAGCCAGTTTTGGGGGAAGTCCAGTTGAACATTCTCAAATTTGCTGCCATAGTTGTGGAGAAGAACTACCAGCTCTTTGGTCCGAGGATTTGCTAGGGCAAGAGGTGACACACTTCTCTCCTGTCCATTATATTGACTTGAGACGCGGAGGAACTTCTGATCATTAACAAAGTTTTTCCAAAACGTGAAGAATTTTGTCATTTCCAGAGGATGGCCATCGATGGTAAATAAGGAATTCCGAAGGGTTGAATGACCCGGGAATTGCTCGTTTGAGAGGAGAAAGATGGTAACTCTGTCTATGAACTCTCTCATGTTCAGGAAGGTAAACATGAAGCCGTTTGGTTGGTAAATGGTGTGAAAGTCGGTCAAACCATCTTCAAAATCGGCATCAACTCCGAACATGTTACCTAATCCAAATTCAGTATTAATTAACTGTACATTTTTCCCTTTCTTGATATGAGAGTAATTTTCCACCATGTCGAGAGAAGCAACCAGGCGGGCTTCGTTTATGCCAAAGTAGGAATTGGTACTACCCGATATACGCAGATAGTTGTAGGAGTGGAAAGAGAAAAAGTCCAAGTGGTCGAGAGACATATCAAGAAACTTAGCAGTTTTCTTCCAGTTGCTGAAGTTGTTTTCATCTGCTTGTCTTAAGATCATACTGGTGTAGGACGGTCCGCATACCTTCATTCCAATTCTTTTTTTCAGTTTGTCGGCGACGGCCCTGTGGAAGTCTATATTCGTTTGTGGGTCAATAGTTTTTTCGTACCAGTCAGGTTCATTGAGGACTTCAAATATTTTGGGTATGCGTCCTCCTGTGAAGTCCTTGGCACTCTGAACCATCAGCGACACAAACTCAGATGCAGCGTCAATGTTGTTTGGGAATCCGCCATTATGATGAGACTTATCTATCCAGGCGGGCCAGTGCCTACCTGTAAAGAAGGAATATATGCAATGCATAAACAGTCAAATATTTTCATAGTGTGGTATGCCAAGACTTTAAGACTTAATGCAAAATGGGCGTTTGTAAGTAGGTAAGTACAAATGTTGGCGAGATGAAAATCATTCTACAGAAAATGAGATTATGAGTTAAATATTACTGGGATCTTTGAACAATGGAAGATTTATTGAATGCGATAATACTCGAATTCAGCCTTTGAACTGTCCCACATCTGCTCTGCAGGCAACTCTCTTTCCATGTACTTGTTTAAACGATTAAACGACTAAGGAAACCTTCTATGTTCCAGACGATGTTTTCGATCTTGGCATCCCCATAGTTTTGCATTTGTTGCATGTACCACTGCCATGTCTTTGACTGGAGTGTATGGTCCTGGAGATACGTTGGATTAGGATAGCCTTTGCGGCTAGGGTTTTCTGGCCACTGAATAAAAGATGATAACTTAGTATAGTTTTACCACTTTTCTCCATGGAAGAATAAATGTTCATGTCGCATGCGGTCCGTGAGAGGACACGTTCTGAAATTATTTGTGACTACTATATATTGTCAAAACATTGTAATACAAAGTAGTGCAAATTAATAACATATTGCCTTGACACACATAATGCACATATAGTTTTGTTCTGAAATTGCCAGATATGAGAAATGTATGCCCTTGCCTAAACAGTATCAATGGACGCAGGAACAGATGTTACATATCAAGGGTCACAGTAATGAGTGACCACTGAACACTTTCTGTGTTTACCTGGCTATTAATACGCTGACACATAACTTCAACTGAGTATGATGTGCAGGTGTGATTTGAAACAAAGCTTTCCAGCCAGAGTCGCATTACAAAAGTATGTCTGGACCAGATTGTTCAATGGGTGAAAGGATGCTCAACTATCTGCTCTGTGGAAATACGTGACATGTACAGATGCATTCTCCAACTGCATCCGTTCAATTTCAAGGTAGGAAGAAATACGGCTACTTGCATTACGTTATGTGTTACTCATGAATCATACAATTTCTTAAAATAGTTTCAAAATGTATGCCTCTTTCTGTATACTACCCGTGAAGCTCTGTTATAGAATTGGTCTTCGGCAACCCATGCTTTTCGCAATAGGCTACTAACGAGATCCGGTGGTCAGGCTCGCTCACTTGGTTGACATGCGTCACCGTTTCCCAGTTGTGTAGATCGATGCTCATGATGATGAACACTGGATTATCTGGTCCAGAGTCGATTATTTACAGACCGCAGCCATGTAGCTGAAACAATGCTGAGTGCGGCGTTAAACAATAAAACAACCAACCAATCTTCCTGCATACGTACATTTGGAAAGAGATTTGCTCTCAGGTCCCTGTTCACCCACCGCCCGGGAGATGTGTCGATGGCTTTCAACTTTGGAACTAAGTTCAGCTGGGAGAGCCCATTAATCTTGTTCCATCTTTCAGGTTCGTAATTGACACGTCCACCCTGGGCGAGCCACTCGTTGTAGATTGTGACGGTTGTGTCAGAGAACGCCGATCCCCACAGAAACAAGGTGCACAGAACCTGTAGCAACATTCTGCTGTGGTATTTTGATAATTCTGTTGACTAACATGGCTTTTATATGTTTGATTCATGACTGCAATCTCCATGTGTCAGATCTCAAGTTATATTTAAAGCATATGTGAGATAAGAGTTTGCCAAGTTAGTGATAAGGAAATACTAGTATATGCCTCAACAGTGTTCCAGTTGTCTGTCATAACAGCTGCATATCATGGACATGATTTTTATTTTCTGTTAACTGACGCAAGTTACTTTCGTAAATATAGTGAAAAATTTAAAGATATATATAGTGATCTTAACTTTATTCTGGCCCCGGTGAATATGAGCCGATAATATTTTAATGCAGACTACATTTTATGGTACACTGCCTCCGTGGTGTACTGGTTAGAGCATCTGCCTGTAAAGGGGAAAGTCCCGGGTTCGATCCCCGGCTGCGTCATGCCAAAAGACATTAAAATATGGTGCTTGTTGGTCCCTGTCTGGCGCTCGGGGTACAACAAAGACTGGTCGGCTAGGAGTCGGTATAATGTGTCTGAGTGGGGTCTTCATGCCTAACTGCAGCATGGTATCTCACTGAGCTTGCACTATAAAACCAGCTTAAGTCTGGACTAGTACAAGCAGTCACACATACACATGCATAGACGTCGTCATATGAGCGAAAAAACTCTTAAGTACGACGTTATACCCCATTTAAACCTCACCACTATATTTTATGCATCTGTGAATTCATCACTTTCCCTTTATCTGTCACACTCTTTAGTATTAAAATAAATAGTCTGTCAAAGGTTTTAAGTGATTCAATCGATGGATCTCTTTTTGTGGATGATTTTAATATTTCTTGCCGTGGTAAAAACATGCGAACTATTGAGAGACAGAATTATCATTAAATGGCACACCCATCAAAGTTGTCAAGGAAGCTAAATTCCTTGGTCTCATCTTTGATTCGCATTTAACCTTTCTGCCACATATCAAAAATCTAAAAGCCAAATGCCTGAAGGCACTCGACTTGTTGAAAGTCGTTTCCAGTTCAAAGTGGGGAGGGGACCAAACCACCCTCCTTCATTTGTATAGATCACTGGTCCGATCGAAACTTGATTACGGCTCTATCGTATATGGTGGGGCCTGTAAAAGCAACCTCAAACTACTTGATTCTATCCATCACCAGGGTCTAAGACTTTGTCTTGGATCTTTCAGAACCTCTCCCATTGACAGTCTCTACGTTGAGGCCGATGAGCCATCTTTAAAACTTCGCCGTATCAAATTGTCCCTACAATATATCACAAAGTTATATTCTAATGAATCCAATCCTGCTCACACTTGCGTTTTTAATCCTCTTTATGAGGATTTGTATAATAAAAAACCTTCACTTGTTCCACCTCTTGGGATAAGAATCCAACAATATATTTCTGCTGCTGGCATTGAGTTGGAGAATATATCTCCTTCCCGTCTTCTTTCTTCTCCTCCTTGGCAATTAGTGAGGCCACAAGTTGACCTAACACTGACAAAGTTTACAAAATCCGAAACTAACGAATTACAAGAATATAATCAATTAAAAAATAACTATAATACATACAAATCCTTATTTACAGATGGGTTCAAGGATGGTGGCGCAGTGGCTTGTGCCACTGTAATTGGGATCCAGAACAATATCTTCTAGAATACCTGATAACAGCTCTATATTTACAGCAGAAGCAAACGCCATCTTAACAGCTCTTAAATATATTGAAAGACATCCCAAACATAAACAATATATAATATTTTCTGACTCTCTTTCTTGCCTTCAGGCGATTAAAAATCTCTCTTGTAAACATCCACTTTTAATTGAAATAATCGAATTATATAATGAGCTTGCTACTGGCCAATGCGACATCGTCTTTTGTTGGTTACCCAGCTACGTTGGCATTTCTGGGAACACGATGGCTGATCTTGCTGCCAAGGCAGCACTCAACAAATCTGTGACACCACTTCTTATTCCATATTCTGATTATAAAGCTGGCATTAGAACTTACATCTGTGATCTGATGCAAAAGAAGTGGGACAACCAAGTAGGTATCAATAAATTACATGAAATAAAACCCTATATCGGTTATACCTACTTGGGTTGTCAGTCCAGATTTGAAGAGGTCATCATGCGACGATGTCGCATTGGCCACACTAGATACACTCATGCATACCTATTGAAAGGTGAGGATCCTCCGTTTTGTATCCCTTGTGATGAGAGAACCACGGTCAAGCATGTCCTGCTTGACTGTGTTGAATTCTCCATCATAAGGGGTAAATACTTCAATGTGAAAACAGTTAAGGATCTTTTTAACACTGTTAATTTTCATTTAATTATTGGCTTCTTAAAAGAAATTGATTTAATGAATGAATTTTGATTAATATGTTCTGTACATATATGTATTTTAATTATTGGTAGATTAGATTAGTAACTTAGATTGTGAGTGGCAGTGCCCTCAAAGGGGGTTGAAGTAGCGTAAAATTATTGTCCTCCTGAGAGGGTACGTAAGTCCCAAAACATTCAAAGTAAATTTAAACCTACTACTCTTTTAATCGTAGAATATATGTTCGTTTAATTTATGGCTAGATTATCTAACATTGCTAATAGCTGAGGGGATGGTGTAAATCCAGCTAGGGTCCATGCAGGAAGCCAATGTACTGTAAGTCCCCATGGTCCCTAGTATGGTGATCTACCTTCAGTTGTTGGCAATATATAGCCGGTTTTTACCTTGTATTGTCCTATAGTTAGACTGTTTTAGATTTGATTGCTAGTTTTAAATTCGAATCTGTGATAATCTAGTTATTTTACTGTCCTTCGTTGACAGCTTTTTATAGTTTGCCATTGCTTATTATGCATAAAATTAATTGTTCTCGTCACGATATGGCTGAAATATTGCCGATGTGACGTTAAATTTTAACTCACTCACTCACTCACTCATCACTTTCCCACTGTGATGATACCAGGTGTTTTCCAACTTGTGTCTCCTGCCCTAGTCATAGATACAGGGATGTTTGGTAGAAGTAAAGAAAGTAAAGAAATCTATCACAACAAATGATGCGACAGATTTCGAAATGTTCAGTAAAACTAAAACGTGTTACCTAATTGAGCATACTTGAATTAACATCAAACGCGGAATCTTGACATTAGGGAAAGTTGACATTGGTAAGTTGAAGCCGTCCCACTGTTCTTTTGGTTTGTTTGTGGGTTTTTTCGTGGTGTTCTTTTTGTATTTTTCCTTGTGTTGGTTGTTGTTTTAATTGGCATAGACTCTATTCACGGGCATTTAAACTAGTAAGGTGGCCTCGCATCTCTTCAATTATTTATAGCTCATGTGGCTAAATCAGTTTAAGAGATTTTGAAACATGGTGATTGAACTTTTAGTACGCCTCGATCAGTCATGGATACACCTGAAGCTTTCATATAAATTGAACTAATTGCCTTTGTTACTTAGCCTATCCGAGCAGAAACTGTGATCTTCAGTAGAGCATGCTTGTCGTAAGAGGCGACTAACGGGATAGACTGACTTGGCTGACACATGTCATGGTATGTCAGATGCACATGCTGTTGATCACTTGATTGTCTGGTCCAGACTCGATTATATACAGACCTCTGCCATATAGCTGGAATATTGCTGAATGCAGCGTAGAACTAAAATCACTCACCATGAATGAGGTCCAGAGTAGACTTCAGATGGTGTTTAATTTAAGATGTATGTGGTAATCTATCTGATCATCACATCGGTTTTTAACAAAATATGGTAGCCCGACTTAGGATGACAGCTGGATTGGTCAGAATATACTCCAGCGTTGTTTTCTCTCTTTCAGTTGGTGCAATCGGCAAACAATCAACATCATGCACTGAATTAACCCACTCTGATGTGCTCTTTATATGCTTTGGCAGCATTGGCCATGCTTTTAAAGAGTGATCCGAGACGGTAGAGTGCACCTCACCATTCATTTAATACCTGACAACAGAGAGGTATCCATTGAATGTAAGATTGTGAATAGAGGAGAAAGGTTAGACAGATTCTGCCAAAGGGTAAACTTGGTTTTGCTTCAGTGTATGTTTATGAGTGAACGGTGGGGGACACCTTAAATGTCCTGTCCTACATTTGTACATGGAAGATCCGGGTTAGAATTGATCTTCAGTAGCCCATGCTTGTCGTTAGAGGCGACTGGAGGGATCGGGTGGTCAGGCTCGCTGACTTGCTTCGTGCATGTCATCGTATCTCCATTGCGTAAATCGATGGTCATGCTGTTGATCACTGGAGTTTTCTGGTCCAGACTCAATTATATACAGACCGCCGCCACATAGCTGGAATATTGCGGAGTGCGGCGTTAAACAACAACCAACCAACCTTCCGTGTGACACATTTGTACTTGTTTGTTAAAATAGTTCACTTATCTGTCAACCTTGACAAGTCGTGACAGTAGACGCACATTGTATGCCAATATCTGTAACTACGCATGCAGCTCACATGCACATACTGTCAAGTATCTTGTACAAAACAATGCAGGAAAACGGAACAGAGGAAACTTCCAAAATGTATGCATGGTGTACTTTGCAGTTCAAGTCGTCCTCGCATCTACGTCCTAACACAGAAGTCCCCAGTATGGTGATCTACCTTCAGTGGGTGGCAATATATAGCCTGTTTTTACCTTGTATTGCCCTCCATAGTTAAACTGTTTTAGATTTAAGTACTATGTATAGAATTAATTGTTCTCGTCACGATATGGGCGGAATATTGCCGATGTGACGATAAATTTTATCTCACTCACTCACCTAATACATAAAAATAGTTGCGGGTTACTGTCAGTCAACCCGGGTAAGCTTTGTCTCCAGCACCCCTCATCTTGTAACTTGTAATTTGAGCAACATCTTTGAGAGGCATTTTAGAAGTTGTTTTACACTATTACCATCTCAGTGTACATCAACTCATTCTGCATATTGTTTTCATCACTATCACTCTGTACATCAACCTACTCTGCTCAAATCACTAATTAACAATCCAATGTATATCAACCTTGTCAGTTATATATACTCACTATGAAGCTATGTTACAACTCTTAGTATCGCTTGATAACGGTGTTAGTACCTAAACCGAAACGTCGCACTCATTGCAATAAAGAAGTTGACTATTCATAGACCTTGGTTTTCCTTCCTAATTTGAGCAACTTGATTGCTGTGAGTTGGAGGTCTAGAGTCTGCTGGTTGAGGTCACCGGTACCAGACACTGTGTTCCTTTGACCAGCACTTCCACTCCGAATCTTACTTCACTTAGCCGGATGTTAAAATGGACTGAAATGAATCATTTGACTGGTCATGCGATGTTCTGTGCACAAAACCGTGACTTAAAAAATATGTAATGAAATACGACATATATTTTCCTTAATTGTAACTGAGTCAAATGGCAGAATGGTTGATTGGTCAATGTTATGTAAAACACAGCTTGTGTTTCTTCGGGTCACTTCCATGCTCCAATCGAGACATGGGCAGTATTATTTGTTCTGAAGATGACTGATTAACATTTTGAAATTTGGACATTCGGACGTTTTCCATGTGCGATACTATAGTTTACCCACAACCTTCCTTGTAGTTCTTGTAGAGTGAGTACTTGTTTACGCCGCATTTAGCAATGTTCCAGCCATTTCATGGCGGGGGGAAATCAGAAATGGGCTTTACACAATGTGACCATATGGGGAATCGAACCCGGGTCTTCAGCGTGACGAGTGGACGCTTTACCCACTAGCCTACTCCACCGCCCAAATTCTTTTAGAATATCTCGAAAATATAATTTCATAATGAATAAACAACATACTTTATATTTTATCTACTGAAACACAACTTGCGAATATGATACTTTAAAAGATTACATATGTCCGGGACACCTCTGACCATTATAATCGGGATCATGGTCTGTGAGTATTTTAAATTGCTCTGATGGATCACTATTTAATACTTCCTGTCGTGACAAAAAATCGTTGATACTGTTTACAGATCCGGGTTAGAATTGATCTTCAGTGACCCATGCTTGTACGAGGCGACTAACGGGATCGGGTGGTCAGACTCGCTGACGTGGTTGACACATGTCATCATCATCATGCCATCGCAATTGCGTAGATCGATGCTCATGCTGTTGATCAAAGGATTGTCTGGTCCAGATATCGATTATGTATAGACCGCCGCGATATGTCCTGCATATTGTTGAGTGCGGCGTAAAACTAAACTCATTGACAGGCAACTATATCTAGTTTTGAATAGAATCCAAACATGATGTTTATAAGAGATTTTAATGTTTCACTTCTATCGAACATATGTACCACACACAAACACATTTGACCTTTGACCACACATAAAATACTTGGTCAATAAATATCTGTCGACACTAAATATTATGCAAAGTTCAAGTGGGGCTGGAATCATAAGAAGCTTTTTTAATTACAGGGAGCGTCAATTCGCTCTAAACTATACTTAGTTTAGACTCACTAGTGTAATTATAGCCCCTTATTTCCGGCAACTGTTCTAAACTAAATGTTGAGAAATATACCATACTATTAAAAGGTACTGTTTACACATGAACTGATGTATTGTAAAACAAATTCGTAACGTTGAAAAGATTATTGTTATGAGTTAAGTAAATGATAAAAAAGCAGTGGAAATTGGCGAATTCTTAACAAAGCTTTACACCAAAACGTAGCTGTTCATATGCCCGATATTTGCACATGTTTTTTCAGCAATTTGATGCATGATCCTCGTGCAGTTCATATGCATACAGTTTGCAGTTGGTTCCCCCAAGTTAGTGGAGAAATCAGTCTTCGATGTAACCATATATATATATACATAACATGAGTGAGTGTTTTAAGTGAGTTTAAACTTTTGATGGGAAGTATAGATTCTCCTGCATAGTTTTGTGGGTGGGTGAGTGAGTGAGTTAGTGTATTTACACTGCTTTTTGCAATATTCCAACAATATTACGGCGGGGGGACCCCAGAAATGGCTTCACGCACTGTACTTATGTAGGGAATCGAACCCTGGCCTTCGGCGTGACGAGCGGATGCTTTAACCACTAGGCTTCCCCACCGCCCCTCCTCTCTATGAGAAACACATATAAGCATAATAGACCAGATTTATCTTACCCCACCCGTTGGATGGGGTAAGATGGGGACTAACGAGATCGGGTGGTCAGGCTCGCTGACTTGGTTGACACATGTCATCGGTTCCCAATTGCTCATGCTGTTGATCACTTGATTGTCTGATCCAGACTCGATTATTTACCGACCGCCGCCATATAGCTGGAGTATTGCTGATTGCGGCGTAAAACTAAACTCACTCACTCCTCATTAGTAACATATCATGTAAACATCCACTACAGTATCCACTAATAACATGTCACCGCCACTGGGCATACCATGAATAACTCAGAGTCAGTACAAACAAGGTATTTTCAAAATGAATTTTTATTTACTGAAGTTTTCCAACAACGACTGCGACAGATGTCACGTCACCACCGTTTCCATCAAAGGTCATGGTGACTGAGTTTGACGCGCGGACCTGTGATGCAGGGACCATGAACTCCCACACGTTCCATGCTGTTCTCCCCTTCAGTCTTCATAGCATCAAACAGCATGTAGCTTGAGGACAACGTCTGGCCATTGAACGCGACTGTCTTGGGTTTCGTTTTGGCATTCTTGGCTCGGGTAACTCCCACTCTGAGATGAGCTGTATGGTATCCAGAGCTGGGTACAGCGATGGTTGTCTGTGCACGTCCGTTAGTAATTGGGATGATCATGTTCTTGCCGTAGAATGTGTTCTCGTTTTCTGTGCGTATTCCGCCAAAATTGTAGTTGGTTTTGAACTTGTAGAAGCACGTTGATGTTGCTGAGAGACCAACAGTGCCCTGAATTTTTTATGTCTGTCAAATCTGTAGCCAGCGTTGATAACTGGTTTACTATTGTTGAACAGAAGGCATGTTTCTTCGCCTGTAGAAGGGTCGAGCCAGTTTTGGGGAAGTCCAGTTGAACATTCTCAAATTTGCTGCCATAGTTGTGGAGAAGAACTACCAGCTCTTTGGTCCGAGGATTTGCTAGGGCAAGAGGTGACACACTTCTCTCCTGTCCATTATATTGACTTGAGACGCGGAGGAACTTCTGATCATGAACAAAGTTTTTCCAAAACGTGAAGAATTTTGTCATTTCCAGAGGATGGCCATCGATGGTAAATAAGGAATTCCGAAGGGAGGGATGACCCGGGAATTGCTCGTTTGAGAGGAGAAAGATGGTAACTCTGTCTATGAACTCTCTCATGTTCAGGAAGGTAAACATGAAGCCGTTTGGTTGGTAAATGGTGTGAAAGTCAGTCAAACCATCTTCAAAATCGGCAGCAACTCCGAACATATTACCTAATCCAAATTCAGTATTAATTAACTGTACATTTTTCCCTTTCTTGATATGAGAGTAATTTTTCCCTTTCCACCATGTCGAGAGAAGCAGCCAGGCGGGCTTCGTTTACGCCAAAGTAGGAATTGGTACTACCCGATATACGCAGATAGTTGTAGGAGTGGAAAGAGAAAAAGTCCAAGTGGTCGAGAGACATGTCAAGAAACTTAGCAGTTTTCTTCCACCTGCTGAAGTTATTTTCATCTGCTTGTCTTAAGATCATACTGGTGTAGGACGGTCCGCATATCTTCATTCCAATTCTTTTTTTTCAGTTTGTCGGCGACGGCCCTGTGGAAGTCTATATTCGTTTGTGGGTCAATAGTTTTTTCGTACCAGTCAGGTTCATTGAGGACTTCAAATATTTTGGGTATGCCTCCTCCTGTGAAGTCCTTGACACTCTGAACCATCAGCGACACAAACTCTGATGCAGCGTCAATGTTGTTTGGGAATCCGCCATTATGATGAGACTTATCTATCCAGGCGGGCCAGTGCCTACCTGTAAAGAAGGAATATATGCAATGCATAAACAGTCAAATATTTCCATAGCGTGCTATGCCAAGACTTTAAGACTTAATGCAAAATGGGCGTTTGTAAATAGGTAAGTACAAATGTTGGCGAGATGAAAATCATTCGACAGAAAATGAGATTATGAGTTAAATACTGCTGGGATCATTGAACAATGGAAGATTTATTGAATGCGATAATACTCGAAATCAGTCTTTGAACTGTCCCATATCTGCCCTGCAGGCAACACTCTTTCCATGTACTTGTTTAAACGATTAAACGACTAAGGAAACCTTCTATGTTCCAGACGATGTTTTCGATCTTGGCATCCCCATAGTTTTGCATTTGTTGCATGTACCACTGCCATGTCTTTGACTGGAGTGTATGGTCCTGGAGATACGTTGGATTAGGATAGCCTTTGCGGCTAGGGTTTTCTGGCCACTGAAGAAAGATAATAATTTAGTATAGATTTACCAGTTTTCTCCATGGAAGAATAAATGTTCATATTGCATGCGGTCCGTGAGGGGACACGTTCTGAAGTTATTTCTGACTATTATATATTGTAAAAAACAATGTAATACAAAGTATTGCAAATTAATAACACATTGCCTTGACACACATAATGCACATATAGTTTTGTTCTGAAATTGCCAGATGTGAGAAATGTATGCCCTTGCCTAAACAGTATCAGTGGACGCAGGAACAGACGTTACTTATCAAGGGTCACATTAATGAGTGACCACTGAGCACTTTTCTTTGTTTTCCTGGCTATTAATACGCTGCAACATAACTTCAACTGAATATGATGTGCAGCCAGAGTCCCATTACAAAAGTATGTCTGGACCAGATTGTTCAATGTCTGAAAGGATGCTCAACTATCTGCTCTTTGGAAATACGTGACACGTATAGATGTATTCTCCAACTGCATCCGTTCAATTTCAAGGTAGGAAGAAATACGGCTACTTGCATTACGTCATACAATTTCTGAAAATAGTTCAAAAATGTATGCCTCTTTCCGTATACTACCCGTGAAGCTCTGGTATAGAATTGGTCTTCGGCAACCCATGTTTTTCGCAATAGGCTACTAACGAGATCTGGTGGTCAGGCTCGCTCACTTGGTTGACATGCGTCACCGTTTCCAATTTGTGTAGATCTATGCTCATGATGATGATCACTGGATTATCTGGTCCAGAGTCGATTATTTACAGACCACCGCCATGTAGCTGAAACAATGTTGAGTGCGGCGTTAAACAATAAACCAACCAACCAATCTTCCTGCATACGTACATTTGGAAAGAGATTTAGGTCCCTGTTCACCCACCGCCCGGGAGATGTGTCGATGGCTTTCAACTTTGGAATTAGGTTCAGCTGGGAGAGCCCATTAATCTTGTTCCATCTTTCAGGTTCGTAATTGACACGTCCACCCTGGGCGAGCCACTCGTTGTAGATTGTGATGGTTGTGTCAGAGAACGCCGCTCCCCACAGAAACAAAGCGCACAGAACCTGTAGCAACATTCTGCTGTGGTATTTTGATAATTCTGTTGACTAACATGGCTTTTATATGTTTGATTCATGACTGCAATCTCCATGTGTCAGATCTCAAGAAATATTTAAAGCATATGTGAGATAAGAGTTTGCCAAATTAGTGATTAGGAAATATATGTCTCATCAGTGTACCAGTTGTCCGTCATAATAGCTGCATATCATGGACATGATTTTTATTTTCTAAGTTACTTTTGTAAATATCTTGAAAAATTTAAAGACATATATAGTGATCTTAACTTTATTCTGCATTATTTGCATAATATTTTAATGCAATGCAGACTACATTTTATGGTACACCGCCTCCGTGGTGTACTGGTTAGAGCATCTGCCTGTAAAGGGGAAAGTCCCGGGTTCGATCCCCGGCTGCGTCATGCCAAAAGACATTAAAATATGGTGCTTGTTGGTCCCTGTCTGGCGCTCGGGGTACAACAAAGACTGGTCGGCTCGGAGCTTGCATTATAAAACCAGCTTAAGTCTGGACTAGCACAAGCAGCCACACATACACACGCATAGACGTCGTAAGCTGGCCTCGCATCTCTTCAATTATTTATAGCTCATGTTGCTAAATCAGTTTAGGAGATTTTGAAACATGGTGATTGAACTTTTAGTACGCATCGATCAGTCATGGATACACCAGAAGCTTTCATAAAAATTGAACTAATTGCCTTTGTTACTTAGCCTTTCCGAGCAGAAGTTTTGATCTTCAGTAGAGCATGCTTGTCGTAAGAGGCGACTAACGGGATAGACTGACTTGGCTGACACATGTCATGGTATTTCAATTGCCTAGATCGATGCTCATGCTGTTGATCACTTGATTGTCTGGTCCAGGCTCGATTATATACAGACCTCTGCCATATAGCTGGTATATTGCTGAATGCAGCGTAGAACTAAAATCACTCGCTATGAATGAGGTCCAGAGTAAACTTCAGATCGTGTTTGATTTAAGACGTATATGGTACTCTATCTGATCATCACATCGGTTTTTAACAAAATATGGTAGCCCGACTAAGGATGACAGCTGGATTGGGCAGAATATACTCTAGTGTTGTTTTCTCTGTTTCAGTTGGTGCAATCTGCAAACAATCAACATCATGCACTGAATTAATCCACTCTGAATATCCTCTTTATATGCTTTGGCAGCATTGACTATGCTTCTAAAGAGTGATCTGAGAAGGTAGAGTCACCATTCATTAAATACCTGATAACAGGGAGGTATTCATTGAATGTAAGATTGTGAAGAGAGGATAGAGGTAAGACAGATTCTGCCAAAGGGTAAACTTGGTTTTGCTTCAGCATATGTCTGAATGACCGCCGTGATGTTGCTTGAATATTGCTCAAAGCGGCGTAAAACCAAACTCGGTCAGTCAGTCAGTCTGAATGAACGGCGGGGGACACCATAAATGGCCTTCACACATTGTACCCCTGTGGGGAATCGAACCCGGGTCTTCGGCGTGACGAGCGAACGCTTTAACCACTAGGCTACCCCACCGGCCCTGTTGTTCAGTAGGATTCTGTAGTTTGGATATATGCAACATTTATTCTATCTGTGCGATATAGCAACTCAATTGAGGATTAAGAGAAAACTGGAATATGGTATGTATCGAAATATTTAGTCGCTCGATAAATGTTTTCAGATTGTGTTTCTGTAGCTCCAGCAAAGATAGTGTCGCTCGTAAAAATTCATCGTGGCGTAATCGCTGGGTATCCAGAATAATAAACCCGTAAATATTGGTTCAGAACACTTCTTTTCTCCAGACAAAGGTTCCAACTCATGTTTTATAGTTTGGGTAGCTGTTGGTTAAAGCGTTTGCTCGTCACGCTGAAGACCCGGTTCGATGTCCGACATGTGTACAATGTGTGAAGCCCATTTCTTGTGTCCATCGCCGTCATATTGCTGGAATATTGCTAAAAGCGGCGTAAAACAAAAGTCACTCTGTCAATAGTTTCAGAGCCTATACACTCGTGTGTAAACGACTGTGAAAATGCAATTAAAAACCCTCATGGTTTTTTCACCAGAGGAGGTGATTCTTCGATTGTATCGCCGTGTGATAAAACACTGCTGACCAATGATACATCTTATGTGCAACACAGGAGCGTCATGATAACATTTACAAGTGGAACAAACGACTTAGCAGCACCGTGGTATGAGAATCTGAATCTACCTGAGTGGGACCATAGCCACATCAGCTGGGATCCTTGGCATGCCGTACATTGTATATAGGACCCGTAAGTAGGTCACGGCACTTCGCGAGACCTTACGTTGTTTAGTACTTAGTGACAAACAACGTTTCGTACCATTTCGAATGATCTCATGGTTGTCAGTTGACAGTAAGGAACCGATAATCCTTGCCGGGATAATATATTAACCATCCCAAATCAGCCAACTATGACGAGTATCAAAAGCTGTGACAGACAAACATGGTTAGACACTTCGTCCGGTCTAGTAATGTCATATTTGGCGGTCGCGCAGTTTAGAACCAGAGCTGGTTCCAGAATATACTCTTGTCACCGGAAATCTGGTCCCGGAATTAATTTTGGCCCCGTCTCGCATATCGCAAGTTGGCGTGCGCAATTGGTGCCGGGAACCAGCTTAATGCCGGAAGCAGCGCCTCGAGGGACTCACATGCCCTATCAAATATGGATTAGGGTTGTGTAATGATATATAAATGGACACACTAAAATGTAAAGAAAATATACTTTTCCAAAAAAGAAATTATACATAGGAAAAAAATGAATTTTAGGAAAATATTTGACACAAACCAACCCATGCTGAATCCCAACATGTAGGGGAATGACAAAAAGTTTGAAAAAAGAAACGTTGAACAAAAGCGTAACGTTACACTCCCGTCTGTAGTAAATCGCTAAAACGCACCCTACATGAAATGCACGCGCATCATGAAATCGTGTATCACCTTGAGCTGAAGCCTATGACTGTAGGCTTTAAAAAGCCACATCAATGGT
This sequence comes from Haliotis rubra, assembly GCF_003918875.1. Classification (NCBI taxonomy): domain Eukaryota; kingdom Metazoa; phylum Mollusca; class Gastropoda; order Lepetellida; family Haliotidae; genus Haliotis; species Haliotis rubra. Next base: position 523,664 of record NW_025767358.1, on the reverse strand, counting down.
ACTCCACGTGCATTGCATTATGCCACAATAGACGACAAGAGAATGAAAACACTGACAGAAGCTCAACGGCACAACGTCATCGGCCGTTTACAAGGACGGGCATCGCAGCATGAGGTGGCAAGGCACTTCAGCGTGTCCAGAAAGGCCATCTCGAACCAACAATACTGGGAGTGTTAATGACAGACCCAGGTCAGGTCGACCTGGAGTTACCACCGCCGCCCAGGATCGCTACATCCGGTTGAGACATCTTCGTTCAAACACGTCTGCATCATCCACAACACTCCAAATCCCTGGACTGCGCCGAATCTCCGATCAGGCAATGTGCAATTGGCTATGGGAAGCCAGACTCATCCTAGGCTCACACCCTCACAGGACGCCCTGCTATCTGGTGGGCTGCCTGATGCCAGTTTTATTGCTGTGTAAGTTGCAATTTACCTTTCATTTACTGGGCGGAATACTCAAGTGATAACATGATTTTCCGCAGAGCAAGTAACACAATGAGATGACATTCTCTCCATGTCGGTTTTTGTAAGTTTGCTATGCCCATGTCTCCTTGATGGCTCTTGTTCCTATGTGGAAAAATAATAATAATAATAATAATTGATTTATAGAGCGCCTATTTCCAAAAGATATTGCTCAATGGCGCTATGAAGAGAAAAGATTGTAGACAATGTCTATGGAAAAGAGAGTTTGAACAGATGAGTTTTGAGGGCAGTTTTGAAAGCATCAGCAGATTCTATTTCTTTTAGGGTGAGTGGTAGAATGTTCCAGAGTTAGGGGGCTGCAGCAGAGAACGCTCTTGATCCCATGGCTGTTTTGACGTGAGGCTGTGTAAGCAGTAGGGAGTTTGATGAGCGGAGCAATCGGCTTGGAACATGGAGATGAATGAGGCTTTTAAGATATTGAGAAAACATGTTTTCATAGATGCAGCTGTGTGTAAGAAGAAGTTTGTATTGAATTCTGCTTGATACAGGAAGCCAGTGAAGAGTTTGGAGGATAGGTGTCACAGTTTGGTAGCGTGGTGCACGGGCAACAACACGGGCGGCTGAATTCTGAATCCGTTGGAGTTGTGAAAGGAGCTGCTGAGGAATGTTGTAATAGAGGGAGTTGCAGTAATCAAGTTTAGAGAGAACAAGGCTGGTCGTTAGAAGCTGGGCGGTGTTGAAGTCTAAGAGGGTTCGGATCTTGCTAATATTGAAGATATGGTAGAAACATCCTTTGCTGAGTGATTTGATTTGATTTTTTAATGACATTGTTGATTGAAAGATGACACCAAGACTTTTTGCAGAGTCGGACTGCGTGATAACATCTTGTCCAATTTCAAGAGATAAACTGTCAGGCACTTTGGAAAGTTGATGCCTGGATCCGATGGTTAAGAACTCAGTCTTTGTGTCATTCAATTTCAGAAAGTTCAAGGTCATCCAGTCTCTTATTTTAGCAATACATTGTTGTATCATCAGTGCACAACCTTGAGCAAGGTTAGGCTCCGCTGACAGATATAACTGATTGTCATCAGCATAAAGATGAAATTTCAGTGAGTGCTTTGGACAATGTCACCAATGGGAAGAATGTACAGACTAAACAGTAAAGGTCCAAGGACAGATCCTTGGGGAACGCCATAGTGGAGTGGTGATGCAGTGGAGAGTACAGATTCCACTTTGACGGACTGTGACCTATCAGATAGGTAAGAACGTACCCAGTCAAGGACAATTCCATCGATACCGACTCTGACCTTCCAGTCAAATCACACTTGTTTTGCCCAACCTCCATTCTATTGTGTATTTCCTGGTGGACGCATCTATACTCTGGATTCTATGTACACTTGTAACACGTGCTGCTTATATACAATGTAAAATTTTGATTTTATACTGCATTCAGTGAGTGAGTGAATTTAGTTTTACGCCGGTTTTAGCAATATTCCAGCAATATGACGGCGAGGAACACCAAAAATGGGCTGCACGCATTGTGTCGATGTGGGGATTGAACCCGGGTCTTCGGCGTGACGTACGCTTTAACCACTGGGCTGCCCAACTTCCCCTATTGCATTCAGAAGCAACACTACAAGATAGTCAGACATTAGTATATATTAAGAGACTGCCATCAAACCATTTATACAAACAGTTTTTCTTGGAAGGTATTACTAAAAAATACATACCATAAATTCAAATTATATCAGGGAAAATGAGAATATAGTCTATGCAACTATTTTCTAATAAAGTTATAAGACTAATAATAAAGCCCGAGTAAACTGACAACAAATTCCTTTATTGAAGCTTCCCTACAACCAGCGCCACTGACGTCACGTGGCCACCATTTCCAGCAAAGGTCATGCTGATGGTGTTTGTCGATTTGACGTGATCAGTTGGTACCGAGTACTCCCACACCTCCCATTTTGTAGTTGCTTCAACTTTGTCGGCGTCAAACAGCGTGTAAGTTGCGGGTAGGTTGTATCCATTGAACTCAACTTTCAGTGGCTTTGCGTTGGCGCTTTTAGAACGACTAACTCCCACTCTAAGATGGGAAGTATGGTAGCCAGAGCTAGGTAGCTGGATGGTTGTCTGCGCATGTCCATTGCTGATGGGGATGACCATGTTCTTACCATAGTAGGTGTTCTCGTTGTTGGTGCGGACGCCTCCAAAGTTGTAGTTGGTTTTAAATTTGTAGAAACATGTTGACTCCCCAGGAAGGCCAACATTTCCATTGTTCTTGGTAGTGTCGAAGTGGACATTGGAGTTCATTGCTGGCTTACCGTTTTGGAACCGGACACATGTTGATTCGCCAGTTGTAGGTTTGATCCATCCGCCGTCGAAGTCCAGCTTCACATTCTGCCAGGCAGTGCCATAGTTGTGGAGAAGAACTACCACCTCTTTGTTGTTTGGGCTCGCCAGAGCAAGAGGGGAAACTACACGCTCAACTCCATCGAATTTACTTCCGATTTTGAGGAATTTCTGATCATCATTGAAATTATGCCAAAACTGAAAGAATTTTACCATTTGTGTCGGGTGACCATCTCTTGTAAACAAGGACCAGTTGAGACTGGTATGACCAGCATATTGTTCATTTGCAAGAATAAAAACTATAGCCCTGTCCATGAACTCCCTCAGGTGCAGATAAGTAAACATGAAGCCATTTGGTTGGTAAATGGTCTGAAAGTCGAGTAAACTACTGGGTGCCCACTGATCTATTCCGTGTACGCCACCTCTGCCATACTCGCTAATAATGATCGGAACGTTTCGTCCTTTCTTCAGATGGGAGTAATTTTCTATCATGTCAATACCACCTACAAGTCGAGCTTCGTTGATGCCACTGAACCTATGACTTCCACCAGATACATAGATGTAATTGTAGGCATGGAAGGAGAAGAAGTCCAAGTGATCAAGAGACATGTCCAAAAACCTCGCTGTCCTTTTCCACTTGCTAAAGTCGTTAATATCTGAATTCAGGATGGTATAGCCAGTGTACGTTGGTCCTCCAACCTTCATTCCAAACCTGGATTTCAGCTTCTGAGCTACTATTGTATGCAAATCTAGTAGAGTTTGTTCATCAATATAGTGTTCTACCTCAGGTTCGTTGATGACCTCAAATATTTTAGGCATGTCCCCTTTGGAGTAGTCCTTGGCGCTCTCAACCATGAGTGACATAAACTCTCCCACTGCGTCGAGGTTGTTGGGGAATTTACCCTGATGATGCGACTTATCTATCCAGCTGGGCCAGACCTGACCTGTTCAGGACAAAAAAAATCAAGATTGGGATAGGGTTTTCTTTTCTGGCGAAAATGGTGTCTGGCTTGTTCAGAAGTCTGTGAAACTTTGGACAAAAGATACCGTTAAACCTTATGTACCAACGCCCGAAACATAGCTCGAAATTTCATATGTGAGGTGGGATATCATCACATGGAGTTTATTATCTTTTATGATTACCTCTTCAATGAACGGCCAAGAACGGCTGTATCAAGATAATTGGATTTTCCAGCATGATAACGACCCAAAACACACTGCGTACTACACAAAACAGTGGCTGTCGGACGAAAATGTTCAAGATTTAGACTGGCCAGGCTACAGCCCACATCTTAACCATATTGAGAATGTGTGGGGACTAATGAAGGACAAAATAAACCAAAAAGGACTTAGAAATATTGAGGATATGAAGAAAGAAGTGGTCGAATATTGGGATACGCGATGTCCTACAAACGTTGATCAGTAGTGTACCTAGGCGCATACTATAAGGGAACTGCTATTTTTGAGGGCATTATCATTTGCAGAATCCCGAGGGCTTCTGCAAATGATAATGCCCTCAAAAATAGCATTACCGTTATTATTGCTAAAATACATTGAATTTGTGTTGAAAAAAAGGGAACAATGAAGGAATTTGACTGTAAGTTTACCCAAATCAACTTGTGACGGGGTTGACTGCCCGAATGCAATTACGTCATCGAACAATTCAAGTGACGTTACAACAGAAAGTGACGATATTCGACCTTGGCCTTTGACAAGACCATAGCCTGCAACATGTCAAACTATGTCAGTGTTCGGTTTTGGTCCATCAATAGCCTTAATAGTGCAATTGTTAAGGTTAGCACCAACAAGAAAGCCAATATTACCGCTATTTAAAGCGGTAATTCGAGTTGCTTTGACTTGTTTGACCCAGAATATCTGCCAGTCGAAAGCCAATTAATGTCGAATGAACTGTAAGCCCACGCACTCACTATGACGTCACTTGACAACAGAACTAATAGTGGCCCGTCGTTAAGGTTGAGCGGTCCAATATCATTTGCAGCGGCCCGCAAATTTCTGATAATGGGAGGGCCGTTTCATGATAATTCCATGTATTTTAGCTATAAAATCGTATGTTGCAGGGCAAGTAGGTCTCACAAAGTACTGGCTAACTAGTTTTATCTCGTTTTGTGATAACCTAGTGATTTTACTGTCCTTCGTTGACAGGGTTTTATATATACTGAACATCACTGACAACGCACCAGTTTAAAATTGTCCATATTTTCATCAAGATGGATTTCAGCATGACAATGATCAATGAATATAACTAACTTGAAGTCGAAGGGCATGTCCAGTTGAAAGGAATGCTTTAGAAACAAATTCCTGTCCACAGTATGACTCGTAATCGAAAATGCATCAACATGCAGTCACGCCATGAAAAAAGCGCGAATTTCTTTCTGAAATCATACTGATAGTGACATTAAAAGCAGGTGTATGAGAACCGATTCTCATTGCTTCACTAACGATTGTGAAACGAGGACAGAGATGCCGTCTACACGGTACAGGGCTCCATGCTCGACGTCCATACGTTGGACCAATTCTGACTGACAGACACCGTAATGAACGTATACAATGGGCTAGCAGGCATTTTCAGTAAAGGTTACAACAATGGCATGGTGTGGTAGTCACTGACGAGTCACGTCTTCTTCTACGTAATGCTGACGGCCGATTACGTGTTTGGCGTAGACGTGGTGAACGTTATGCTGATGGGTGTGTGGTTCAGACAGACCTTTGGATGGTGGGAGTGTCATGGTCTGGGGTGGAATAAGTTACAATCACAGGACTGCCTTCATGTCTGTCAAGGGAGAGTTAATGCCCTTTATTACCGTGAGCAGATTCTTCAGAATCACATCGTATCTGTCTTCAATCACCACCAAGATGTCCATACTTTTCAACAGGACAACGCACGGGCACACACAACAAGACTTTCTATGCAGTATCTGGCCCAGCAACACATCCAGATTATTCATAGGCCAACACCGTCGCCAGATGTATCCCCCATGGAGCACTTGTGGGACGAAATTGGTCAAAGTCTTTCGCAGCGACAACAGATGCGAAACATCCGGGAACTTGAGGCTGCACTACTGCAGAAGTGGAATGCCATCCTCAAGAACTCTGTTCGGACGCTTATTGACTCCACGAGGAGACGTTGAACTGCATGTGTCAATGCAAATGGCGGTCACACGCGATATTGAATTTTCGATTTGACCCCACGTGTGTTTGATCCTTTCTGACTGTGGAACATTTCAATGAATGAGCGTCTTTTCTGTGTTGTTGTTTGTCAGTCGTCCATCTGTTATTATCCACTCATAAAATATCAATTCCTTACACAGGCGTTTAATAATCTGAACTTTTATAAGTGGTGCGTTTTCAATGAAGTTCAGTATATTATATGAATGTATTATGAATTTAAAACTACTTTTAGTTACAAAATGGCTGAAATATTGCCGATGTGACCTTAAATCTGGACTCACTCCCAAAGTACTGAAAAGACACTTAGACTCAAAGAGAATCATATCTGAACAGATTCATTTATGTCAACCTTCTATAGTTGATATACATGTATTAAATATTGGCCGAAACAACTTTCTCAATAATTTCTGTGAATACTATATATCACCACACTGGGGACCATAGAGAACGTGTTTTTGCCACCTGCATTGACCCAAACTGGATTCACATCGTCCCTTCCGATGTTAGCAACTGTTCGTTAAACCGTGCCATAAAATAAAAATGTATACTGCATTGAAGATAGTGGTAGATCTAGATGTATTGTTAATGTTTCGGGACGCACGTACACTCTATGGAGGACAATTATTTTATGATACTTTAACCCCCTATGAGGATACAACCACTAGGTACAAATTAATGCTACAAATTTTAAAATGCCATGTATCCATTTACAAAATATATTACTCAATCATGCTGTTTATCACTGGATTGTCTGGTCCAGACTCGAGTATGTAAAGACCGCCGCCATATAGCTGGAATATTGCTGATTGCGGCGTAAAACTAAACTCACTCACTCACTATTACTCAACATTTTTAAAACAATTTTATTTAAAACATAATGGGACATACACTGAAATGTATATATCTTCATGTTAAAAATGTGCCTGTCTTCATAGTTAGACATCATAAACAGACTGACGGTGTCCATCACAACTTAACCTCCTCGCCTCATGATGATATACGAGGGCATTCATTGAGGTAGAAACGTCATGGCAAAACGGTTGGGGAGCTTGGGAAGGTTTACCATTTTCAAAAAACATTTAATTACTTTTCGTTTCCCAGACCATATTGTCGACTTGACTTCCATAGCCATGCACCTGTTCCATCCAGATCTTCCATGCTTTCGTCTGTTGAGTGTGGTCTTGGAGGTACTTTGGATCTGGGTAACCATGGTGACTTGGGCTCTGGGGCCACTGAAAACTCAAACCATAAAGCTTGGAAATCAGGTTCAGCTTGATATCAATATATTTTAACAGACATAATCAACAAGAGGAAACTAAATGCATTCACGATAAGCTGAGCGTATCCTGTCCCACCGGTGGCACCTATCCTAAACATATGCAAAGGCGAGTTAACTTGAAACTACAGTCAGCAGTAGATCACAAATCTCCCCGGTCACCACAAATGTGAATACAAAAATCATCCGACAGTTACACTCAATAAAAAAAGAAGAAGAAACACATAGGTGTAGCTGCGGCAAAAACAATATAAATGTACTATTGCTTTCCAAAACTTCATCTTTGTGTGATCGAAAACAGCTTCAGCGCCATAACACGGCAATTGTAATATTTTCCTTTGTTTTTCGAAGCATTTAAAGAAATATTCGCCAAAACGTCACCAAGAAAACATGCAAAGGAAAATGCACGTGCAAGTAAGCGGAAAAAAACGCATGCTGTATCGATCACTATAAAATGGCAAACGTTGTGTTTAATTCTGTAATTCGTTTTTGCCTGGAAAAAAGGAAATCATCATGTCACGACTGAGTACCGCCAATTGAAACATCGCCATAGGCCACCTTGAAGCTGGGTAGTCACTGTATGCAATTGCCCGACATTTCAACGTTCATCAGAGCACCATATTTCGCTTTTGGGATCATTTCCTGCAGACCAATTCCGCAGACTTGCAGACTACAATTAACACCCAAGCCCAGAACCGCTACATCCGGGTTCAGCACTTGCGTCATCCTCTTCCCACAGCCGTTGAGACTGATCCCTGGTTTGAGAAGAATTTCCGACCAAATTGTAAGGAATCGATTGCGTGAAGTGGGGATTCGACCAAGATGGTCAGTTGTTGCCCCTGTGTTGAGAGACTTCCATTGGCGCAATCGCTTGCGGTGATGTCGTAGAGTCCGGAACTGGAACCTTAGAAACTGGAGGCGAGTCTGGTTCAGTGATGAGTCACGATTTCTTCTTCACCGGCGAGACGGAAGGCAGCGTGTTTACCGTCGGGGAAATGAACGTTTACCCCTAATTGCATCCGACAGTTCGACAGATTCCGTGGAGCTAGTGTTATGGTGTGGGGTCTGATATCCAGCACGCAAAGATCTGATTTATTTGGTGGTTCAGGGAAATTTGACAACGAAAGAGCACATAAACGAAGCCGTTTCACGTCACATGCTCCCGAATATGGACCGACAGATGGGAGTTGTTCCAGCATGTCAACGCTAGTAATTTCTGCCAATGGTGATCATACAAAGTACTTATTTTGACGTTATTTTGTGGACTCACGTAAACAGAAACACGACAGCGAAGGCTGCTGTTGTGTTGGGCGAACTCTTTTTATCTCCCGCAAGGCGGGGGGTATTAAAATGGACTCCGTCCGTGTGTGCACATCTTTTCCAGGGCATAATTCTAAAACCGTTCAATATTTCTTCACCAAACTTGGCACATAGATAGATCTGGTGGTCTACTGGTGTCTTTTGGTATTTTTTCGATTTCTGAATAAAATATCTTTTGCGTTTCCATGGAAACAAGTTTGACCTAGACTGAAATTGGTGGTAGTACTCTTTTCCGGAGGAGAACTCTACAACCGTTCAGTGTTTCACCACCAAACTTGACACATAGATAGATCTGGTGGTCTACTGGTGCCTTTGGTATTTTTTCGATTTCTGAATAAAATATCTTTTGCGTTTCCATGGAAACAAGTTTGACTTAGACTGAAATTGGTGGTAGTGCTCTTTTCCAGAGCAGAACTTTAAAACCATTCACTATTTCTTCACCAAACTAGGCACATAGATAGATCTTGTGGTCTACTGATGCCTTTTGGTAGTTTTGGATTTCTGAATATATTATATGTTGCATTTCAATGGTAAAAAGTTTGACTTAGCCTGGAATTGGTGGTAGTGCTCTTTTCCGGAGCAGAACTTTAAAACCGTTCACTATTTCTTCACCAAACGTGGTAAATAGATAGGTCTTGTGGGGTACTGGTGCCTTTTGGTAGTTTTGAATTTCTGAATAAAGTGTTTTTGGCGTTTCCATGGCAACAAGTTTCACCTAGACTGAAATTGGTGGTAGTAGTCTTTTCCGGAGCAGAGCTTAAAAACTGCTCACTGTTTCATCAACAACTTTCATGCATAGGTAGGTCTAGTGGGTGAACTGGTGCCTTTTGGTAGTTTTGGATTTCTGAATAAAATATTTCTTGCACTTCCATGGCAACAAGTTTGACTTTGACTGAAATTGGTGCTAGTACTCTTTTCCGGAGCAGAACTCTGAACCGTGCAATGTTTCTTCACCAAACTTGGCATTTAGATAAATCTGGTGGTGAACTGGTGCCTTTTGGTATTTTTGGATTTCTGAATAAAATATTTTTGGCGTTTCCATGGAAACAAGTTTCACTTTGAGTGAAATTGGTGGTAGTGCTCTTTTCCGGAGCAGAACTTAAAACTGTTCACTGTTTCATCACGAAATTTCATGCATAGTTAGGTCTAGTAAGGAACTGATGCGTTATGGTAGTATTGGATTCCTGAATAAAATGTATGGCGGAGATATTGCCGTTGTGACGTTAAATATTAACTCACTCACTCTGAATAAAATGGTTTTTTTTGCGTTTCCATGGCAACATTTTTCGCTTGAAATGAATGTGGTGGTAGTGCCCCTTTCTGGAGCAGAACTTTGAAACCTTTGAGTACCCTCCTACCACTTAGCTATATACACACCAAAACATTTGACATAATCATAACTCGTAGACATATTCATGAAGAGTATTTTTCTGTTGCGGGGGATATCGATAACTTTGTCTTCTTGTTTCTTTTGACGTGTGAATTGAATCTTTTTACCATTGAAACTACATGAAATTGAAATGCTGATTAACTTATGCAATAATTTCTTCTAAAATGGCGTATGTGTTTCTTTTTGTTTTGTTTGTTTGTTGTTGTTTTTTAAGAGTGTACTTAAAGTCAAACATGATTTTATAGACTAAGTGCAAATTGTTTCCATGCATCACTTTAGGTTCTGTTTGATTTATAAACCATATATGAACGTTTTTGTAGCTATGCTCCGGTGACGAAATGATTATGGACAGACGGACATACGGACCGGACAGATAGACGAGGCGTTGACTATATCCCCCTGCACTATATGCCGAGATTATTAAGCAAGTGTATTCTTTTTCACTTATCATTAATATCATATATTAGGAATACATAATTTTTATTTTTATTTCTAATATATGATATTAATGATATGGAAACACACGAGGTAAATAATCTCTTGATCATATAACTGACTGACTGACTGAGTTTGGTTTTACGCCGCTTTTAGCAATATTCCAGCAATATCACGGCGGGGGACACCAGAAATGGGCTTCACACATTGTACCCATGTGGGGATTCGAACCCGGGTCTTCGGCGTGACGAGCCAACGCTTTAACCATTAGGCTACCCCACCGCCCCTTATCATATAACGTTATGATGGCAGTGTTTCTATTTTCATTGCGGGTAATCACCTCATCAATATCAGTTTCTGATTCCTGACGGAATCGATTCATTGTCTGTATTGTGATCGATATATCGAAATCCTTGGTTGGGACCTTTCTTAGACGATTGTGCCTCATAATCCGTACCTTCAATTTGAACGAAGTACTCCGTTTCAGGTTTTCCAAAGTCAATTACTGCAGTAGCGACTCCAGAACCTCTGTCATCAATTCTTACAGAAGCACCAATTTTGAGAAAGGGGGCAACCATGTTTGTTTACAAACAATGTAAACTCGCGACGACGTCATCAATGACATGTTAAACATTTTAGGAATCGCATGGCGTGTATGCAGTTTTCTGCAATTGATTGACGTAATTTGCATAGTTATCAACAAGCCTGGCCCTGCATTGTCACCCTAACCAGTGTGGTAGGTGAGGACGTCAGTGGCTAGAAAGCTGATTGCATTGCTTAAGAAATACTACACTTTTCTTTAAACCCAATTAAATAAACTACGGATATATCGAACCCAATTGATTACTAATTTTAGACTGTAATAAATGCTGTTCGTTTCAAGCGGTTCAATTAAAACATACACCACCAGACCGAGACCAATAATTGAAAAGAGAACCACTTCTACAAATGATAAGTTATAATTCACATCCACGAGACACTTCCGTTTCACAAAAGCGACACATACATTTCTGAACAACCCCTGTGTCTTCAAAGGAACTAATATCAGGAATATAGACGCTGTTGGCTACGATGCTGATTGCATTGCTAAAGAAATACTAAACACACGATTACGTACGATTATAAAGCACTTAAGGGTTAACTTGACACAAAAGCGATACATACATTTCTGAACAGGTCTATGTCTCTGTTAATCCAGCGCCCACTTGCAGTTCCAATAGCTTTACACTTTGAAATCAGATTGGATTCTGTCAGACCGTTATGTTTATTCCAACGGTCAGCTTCATAATGGACCCGTCCACCCTGGGAGAGCCACTCGTTGGAGATAGTGACTGTGGTGTCCGAGAGTCCCTGGCGGAACAGCAGTGCGGACACAAGCGTGATAAGATACATTCTGGCCTGAATGTAACTCAGATTACATGGGATGGTTATATAAAGAAATCCTAATCTGTGTGAAGTAGCATTTGCTCAATACACATAGACATGGCAGGCTGGGTGTGTATCTGGTTAAAAATGCTTGGATGACAATGCAAACTATTAATGTCGCTTTATCTGTACATAACATATGAAATATTTCCATGGAAAACATGGCACATTTTATAATTCCGACTATATCACAGCGGCGATAAAATAATATTTGTTATTTGTCAATTGTTGACATAAGTGAGTGAGTGAGTTTAGTTGTACGCCGATCCGATCTGTGAAGATCCGGGTTAGATTTGGTCTTCAGTAACCCATGCTTGTCGTAAGAAGCGACTAAAGGGATCGAGCGGTCAGGCTGTCTTGACTTGGTTGACACATGTCATCGTATCCCAAATGCATGCTCATGTTGTTGGTCACATGATTGTTTGGTCCAGACTCTATCATTTACAGGCCGCCGCCATATAGCTGTGATATTGCTGAGCGCGGCGTTAAACAAGAACCCAACTGTTTCTGAAGAAATTTGCTTAGAGGATCGGATTCTTAAAGCAGCATCACGGCGGATAACACCAGAAATAGGCCTCACATTCTACTACCCGAGTCTTCGGTGTAACAACTAGGCTGTCCCACCGCCCTAAATTCAGTGTAACTGTTCACTGATTCCTACGGCACACCTGATTTACTGGGCGTGTTATGAAGCGCATGTAAAATAATACCCAGCTGTAGTACTCTGTCACCTGCTGTCAAGCCTAATGAATTTGTTTTATTTGTATTTTGTTATGTGGCGTATCAATAAACCTGATTGATAGGCTAAATTTCGATCTGGTATATTCTTCAATAATTGCTTTTGCCTTCGTTGTAATGCAGAAGACAACTGTCACATTAATACATTATAACTAATATGCGATCGCAAAAACGGATGCACGTCATATTTTTAGCTCTGGATGTGCCCTGTATTTGTGTTAATGTCGTATAAGGAAATCATCTTTGCTTGTTTTGACGGAACATGTTTATGACATGCAAATGCTTGGATCTCGATATCCCAAAAGTCCAACATGTATGAGAAGAAACACGATATGGCCGATGTGACTATAAATTTTAACTCACTCACTCACTATGAGCAGAAAAATGTTCGAATTATGTTCTCCCTGAGAACAATAATTGTTAGGGTTATATATGTTTCCATTCTTAAATAATGGAACAATTATTGATTTAGCCCATTCAGACGGAAAACATCTGGAATCAAATATTCGATTAAAGCTTTTAACTAGAAACGGCATTATCTCAGGCAAGGCAGTTTTGATCATCTCTGAAATAACACCAAATCCACACCAGCAGACTTTCCAACTTTAAGACGTGATACAGCATGAACTATTTCTAATTCTGTAATAGGAGACTTAAGTAGAAACTTATCAACATCACTAAACTCGTCACATCCATTATCTGTATCTATTGTGTCATCATGTACATCATAGATAATATCGTCCTTAGAAAACAAGTCCCTGATGTGGCAAAACCATTCTGCTTGTGATATACTTGATACGGGTGGGGAGCCTCTCTTGAGGGTGTGAATATTTTGCCAAAATAGCCTTGGGCTGTGGAGGGTACTATTTAGTCGACATAGCCTTGAGTTTTGCACTCCAAGCTTAACTGCTCTACAGGAACTCTTATACTTATTTCTAATTTTACAATAGCTCCTACGAGTCTGCTCAGTGCGACAACCCCTAAACCGCCTAAGAGCCTTCCTGGATTCCGATCTAGCTACATTACACTCCTTGTTAAATTTGGGTTTACGATTTAGATCACCTTGTCTAAACCATCTCCTCATACAAGATGCCGAATCTAATATACACTCCTATTTACTAAATATTGACTCTTTATTGGCATCCAAACTTTCTTTGAGAGAAGTTATAAATTCATCCGGCTTAGAAGCATCCCATACAAAGTTACTAAAACTAGGACTCTCAGCACAATCAGCTGTCCGGTTAGACCGGTATGTACAAGGAAACCTGAACGACAACTCCAGAGGAAAATGGTCAGAATCAGGTCTGTCACCAACATTTAACTTTTCTACGAACTCAAACAAATCAGCAGATGCAAGCAAATAATCAACGACACTTGAGCCATTTTCTCCAACAAATGTAAACTCTCTCCTCCTCTGTCTCCTTCTACTCTATCGTACGTTATGAACAAGCGACACACATAACACAGATTCAGTAACACACGCCCAAATCAGTTAACGATACTGTCATGGGACACACGCTGGTCAACATGAGCATTATCTACATCTGTATAGACATCATCATTACCAAATTCATCACGATCTTCGCAAATAGGATTATTTTCATTACTAGTACGATTATTAAAATCGCAACGTAGCAGTACGTGCGAAGTAGACATATCAGACCAGCTGTCTAATAAAACGACTCCAGTCTTTCAATGAGACATCTTAAATCAGTACTTTGGTCGTAAAATGGAGAATTCACAGGGGGAACATATATACAAACAAGAAATAAGTCATTTGCTAGATTAAAACAAAGATCTCTGAAATTTCAAACACACTAAATTGTTGATTTCAGACTTCAGTTCAACACATTTGTTTGCAATGTCCTGTCTCACATACACGCACACGCCACCTGAGTGTCTGCAAGATGTTGACAGCTTAACTGCAGGGGCGAAAAACAATTGGTATCGTGTTAACCAGTTTAGATTGTTTGGCCATGTCAGGGCTGCAGAAGGCCAGACATCCTTTCGGAGTTTTTGGACAGTTTCTTTTGCTGTGTTCTTACAAGGTCAAGAGTAATATTATCCGGACGACAACTGCAATTACATGGAATATAGAAGTACGTGGTCCCGCCAGTTTGGCTTGATTAAACTTGGAGCAACATTGTGGGTAGCTTAGAATATATACTAAGCAGAAAATAAACGACAGTTTGGAATTTTCCTTCGCAGAAACGGATAACTGTAAACTAATTTAATGTTTTGATTGCATATTTTTGACAACATCTGCAGGATGCCGGGACTCACGACAGCTCAGAGGAACCAGGCGCTAGGAAGACTTGAAGCTGGCCACACTACACAAGCCGTTGCCAATCACTTCCAGGTCAAAGATCGGACCATCTACAGGCTGCAGCAACGTTTCCGGGCCACCAACACCACAAATGATCGCCCCCCGTACTGGCAGACCAAGGGTGACCACAAGACGACAAGACGCCATGTCGTGCGACAGCATGTACAGAAACCCTTCATGCAGGCATCCGAGACAGCACGCCAGACAGTGGGAACACACGGAAGACCAATCAGTGCTGATACAGTACGCCGACGTCTTATCAGTGGGAACCTCCATTGCCGTAGATCTTACCGTGGACCTATCCTCACCCCTTGTCATCGGCGTGAAAGTCTACAGTTTACCCTACAACACCAAAACTGGCGATACAGACAATGGAGAACTGTTCTGTTCACAGATGAGAGTCGGTTCTGCGTATCAACTGCAGATGGAAGAACACGAATATGGCGAGGACGTGGCCAGCGTTACTCAGACCAATGTGTTATGGAAAGAGACTCATGGGGAGGTGCAAGCATCATGGTATGGAGTGGAATAGGCCTGAACCAGAGAGTAGGTCCTGTGGTGTTCCAGAACCTTGGTCCAGGGAGAGGAGGTGGCATCACAGCGGTGCGCTACATCGACCAAGCTCTCAGACCCGACGACATACCACATTTCGCATGTCACCGGAACAACATTTTCCAGCATGATAACGCCTGGGCCCATACTGCCAGAGCTACACAGGACTTCCTACAGCAGAACGGTGTCAACATTATGCAGTGGCCAGCCCTTAGTCCTGATCTAAACGCAATTGAACATCTTTGGGATGAAATTCAGAGGAGACTGAATAATGTCATACCAAGGCCGAACACAGCCGGTTTATTGCGCCAGGCCTTTCTCAGAGTGTGGTTCAAGGTACCCATGGCCTTCATCAATCGATTGGTGCACTCCATGCATCGACGCTGTGCTGCAGTTATTTCCGCTCGTGGTGGTCACACTAGATACTGAAGTCAAGGAGTTATTCATTGATGTGTCAAGATATTGTACACAAAAATGTTTTTCATCCGCTTATTTTGTCCATTTCTGTAATGATTTGATTACAGTGCCTATCTAATTTTGAATTCGTACTGACGGTTTTTTATTGCTGCTGAGTATATATACGTAAGCTGGCAGTTACAGTACAGCCAGAAATTATTGAGAATTTAAAGATTGTAATTGTTTTATTTTTTGCACTCATTACTCACGTATTAAATGTGAATATTAGCAAAACATAACTCCAGATTCAAAGACAGGTGAACAGTGAGTATTTTGTCAAGTCACCATGGGCAGCAATGTAGGCTTCAATGCGGCGGGGCATACTACTGATCAAAGAATTTAGAAAGTCGTGGTCCATGCTGTCCCAATATCGGACCACCTCTTCTTTCATTTCAGCAATATTTGTCAGATTTTTCTTATTGACACTTTCCTTCATAAGTCCCCAAACATTTTCTATTGGAATTAGGTCAGGGCTATAGCTTGGCCAATCTAATAATGTCATATTTTGGGTCCGAAACCAGGCCTGTGAATGCTTTGAACGATGTTTTGGGTCGTTGTCCTGCTGGAAAATCCAAAAATGTCCATAGAACACGTGAGCAGATGGCAGTAAATGTCCCTCGAGAATATCTGTGTACCGCTCACTGTTCATATTCCCTTCAAATACACACAGGGGCGTTGCCCCTAACACAGATATTCCACCCCTCACGTTAAATTTCGGACTGTACTTTTGGGCGCTGATACAAAGGTTTTTCAGTTTGTTTGGTCCATAATTTCAGTGTATTAGGAAACAGTTTCACAGAAAATTTCTATCTGTAAAAACCAGTTCAACCTTCGCTCCTTGTGTAAGGTTTCATTATCGGTGATTGAATTCCAGTTCAACTTTTCTGCTCCTTTTGTTCACGGAGCTCATTCTAATTGTCTCCGTTACAGACAACCACAGTTCCTCTATCAATCATATCCAGCTTTAAGTTTTCTAAACTCCTTTGCCTTTTATGTCACCGAATACCAATCCTGTCACCGACAGTCAATTTTCGGGGCCTTCCTGCGCCTCCCTGGTGCTCAATGCCATATCCATTTGCAATATTTTTCAAAACACGATAAACAGTGGACAAAGGGATGCCTGTTCTACTTGAAAACACTTGGGCTGATCTTATGTCCTTGTTATAATACTCTAAAATCAACTTCCTCTTCTCTAAATCATCCATACTGAAGATCACTGAAAATGTCGTCTGCTAGCAAGTAAACAAAGGGGGATAACTCTTAACAAACTAATGACAAAGGATTAACGGAGTTGTCTCTCTTGAATGAAACCAAGCACTTGATAGCTGGTCAAGGTTGTTTATACTAGAAATCCAATTAAACATTCTCAATAATTAAAATTCTCAATACTTTCTGGTCATACTATAAAAGAATCGAGAATGACAGAAGGACTGTGGTCAAACTTTGGTCCCTGTACAGTATAGCCGTATGGCAGTAAGTTCCTGTGGACGAAGATCAAACGAGATTGGCCGTTTGGGAAAAATGAAACCAAAACCATTACGTTGCCCCCTGAAATTCGGTCAACCCTAGGAACACAACACTGTGCGTGACGTTACATGCCCCTTGCGCTACACCAATATCCTGCAATCGACAAAACGCATTGAGATACGGATACATTTTTGGGGGGTGGGAATCGTTCACCTTCACCAGGCTGGATTGGGCTGTAAACCTTGTGTGGCACCATTGGCGCACAGTCCCATCCCTGTGTTGCCTGACCTACTCCTGTCTTGGCCACCAATGAGAACGTCCTAGGTTCACACTCTTTACAGGACCACTTGCTTTCTGGCAGGCTAATGTCAATTTTATACCGGTAGATGCTCCATGTTACCTTTCTATTACTACACAATGTAAACTTATATTTTTATTTTATTTTGCATTCAGAAGCAATATCTGCTGCACTATAAAATGTACATTGCTAAGAGACAACTGTCAATTGTATTTGGTTTTCCACAACTGTCAAGTTGGTACTTAATAATGCATAGCATAAATTCAAATTATATCTAGGAAATGTTGATATAGACTGTGCAACAATTTGCTATATTCCTTGTCTACTTTAAAACATGAAACAAATAAAAATGAACTGAATTGGCGACAATTTCCTTTATTGAAGCTTCCCTACAACCAGCGCCACTGACGTCACGTGGCCGCCATTTCCAGCAAAGGTCATGCTGATGGTGTTAGTCGATTTGACGTGATCAGTTGGTACCCAGTACTCCCACACCTCCCATTTTGTAGATGCTTCAACTTTGTCGGCGTCAAACAACGTGTAGGTTGAGGATAGGGTGTATCCATTGAACTCAACTTTCAGTGGCTTTGCGTTGGCGCTTTTAGAACGACTAACTCCCACTCTAAGATGGGATGTGTGGTAGCCAGAGCTAGGTAGCTGGATGGTTGTCTGCGCATGTCCATTGCTGATGGGGATGACCATGTTCTTGCCATAGTAGGTGTTCTCGTTGTTGGTGCGGACGCCTCCAAAGTTGTAGTTGGTTTTAAACTTGTAGAAACATGTTGACTCCCCCAGGTAGGCCAACATTTCCATTGTACTTGGTAGTGTCGAAGTGGACATTGGAGTTCATTGCTGGCTTACCGTTTTGGAACCGGACACATGTTGATTCTCCAGTTGTAGGTTTGATCCATCCGCCGTCGAAGTCACCTTCTGCCATGAAGGGCCATAATTGTGGAGAAGAACTACCACCTCTTTGTTGTTTGGGTTTGCCAGAGCAAGAGGGGAGACTACTCGCTCAACTCCATCGAATTTACTTCCAGTTTTGAGGAATTTCTGATCATAATAGAAATTATGCCAAAACTGAAAGAATTTGACCATTTGTGTAGGATGACCATCTTGTGTAAACAAGGACCAGTTGAGACTGGTATGACCAGCATATTGTTCATTTGCAAGAATAAAAACAATAGCCCTGTCAATGAACTCCCTCAGGTGCAGATAAGTAAACATTCGGTTGGTAAATGGTCTGAAAGCCCACTGATCTATCCCGTGTACGCCACCTCTGCCATACTCGCTAATAATGATCGGAACGTTTCGTCCTTTCTTCAAATGAGAGTAATTTTCTATCATGTCAATACCACCAACAAGACGGGCTTCGTTGATGCCACTGTACCTATGACTTCCACCAGATACATAGATGTGATTGTAGCCGTGGAAAGAGAAGAAGTCCAAGTGATCAAGAGACATGTCCAAAAACCTCGCTGTCCTTTTCCAAATGCTAAAGTTGTTAATATCTGAATTCAGGATGGTATAGCCAGTGTACGTTGGTCCTCCAACCTTCATTTCAAACCTGGATTTCAGCTTCTGGGCTACAATCTTATGCAAATCCAGAAGGGTTTGTTCATCAATATAGTGTTCTACCTCAGGTTCGTTGATGACCTCAAATATTTTAGGTATGTGTCCTTTGGAGTAGTCCTTGGCGCTCTCAACCATGAGTGACATAAACTCTCCCACTGCGTCGAGGTTGTTGGGGAATTTACCCTGATGATGCGACTGATCTATCCAGCTGGGCCAGAACTGACCTGTTTAGGACAAAACATAGACATCAATAAGCAAACAAGGAAGTTTCACAAAGTACTGAAAAGACACTTAGAATCTAAGAGAATCATATCTCAATTTATTTATTTATTCAGTAAAACTTTTATAGTTATATACATGTATTAGATATTTGCCGAAACAAAAATTTCTGGGAATACTATATATCACAACACTTGTGACCTAGGGGACAGTGTTTTTGCCACCTGCATGGACCACACAGGATTTACATCGTGGCCTTTAGATGTTAGCAATTACAGTCAAATCTTGCCATAAAACAAATACACCACGATCAAGGATAGTGACAGATGTAAATTTACTGTTAATGTTCCGTACTTACGTACCCTCTCTGGAGGACAATAATTTTACGATACGTTAATCCCCTTTGGTGATACAGCCACTAACAATCTCAGCTGCTACTTTATTCTACCAACTAGTTAGTTACACATAGATTATCTTAAATAAAGTGACAGTGTCCTTCACAATTTTACCTCCGCATCTTTGAACATCTTTGACATACATGAAGGTAGACAATGGCAAAAAGGTTTGGGAGCTTGGGAAGGTTTACCATTTCCAAAAACATGTAATTACTTTTCGTTACCCAGACCATATTGTCGATTTGACTTCCATAGCCATGCACCTGTTCCATCCAGTAGTTCCATGCTTTCGTCTGTTGAGTGTGGTCTTGGAGGAAGTTTGGATCTGGGTAACCATGGTGACTTGGGCTCTGGTGCCACTGAAACCCAAACCATAAATCTTGGAAAGCAGGTTCAGCTTGGTGTCAATATATTTTAGCAGAAAAAGACAACAACGGGCTGGTCCAGAACATAATATCATACCTGGAACTAATATTTTAGAGGACACATGTGATTAGATTAAGTTGATAGCTGAGCAAACATTATCTATGGTAGTTGGGATTCAAACCTCAGCAGGACAATATGCGTCATGTCACCGTTTTTGTTGTTGAATAAGCCAGTTAAAGTTTCGATCACAGTTTAGAAAACCGAGAAAAAACTTCAAAATGGCGAGGTGTATATATGTTCATTTTTCGCTTCTTAGGATTTGGAATATTCACTCAGTTCTAATTAACCTTATCATGTAACGATGTGCATATATGCCGACGGGCCCCTCTTGGTTCAATGTTTCGCCTTATCGGTTCCACACAAATAAAGAACGAGAGACGTATACATAATCGATTGCTGGAGGAGGAGGAGGAGGAGTCGTCGTCGTAGTCGTAGTAGTAGTAGTAGTAGTAGTAGTAGTAGTAGTAGTGTCTTGCTCACGAAATGTTAAACCTTCTTTTTCAAACCCAATTACAAAAATCTGCGATTATAACGAACTTAAGTGACTACTTGACACAAGCGATACATACATTTCTAAACATGTCATGTGCCTTCACCGTAGATTATATGAAGAATATGGACTTTCAGGGCTAGTATGTTAATTGTAGTGCCAAAGAAAATCTAAACGTTCTCTTTCAAAGCCAATAACAAAAATCTACGATTTTTATGAACTTGTGACTACTTAACACAAGCGATACATACATTTCTGAACAGGTCTATGTCTCTGTTCATCCAGCGCCCACTTGCAGTTCCAATAGCTTTACACTTTGAAATCAGATTGCTTCTGGTCAGACCATTATGTTTATTCCAACGGTCAGCTTCATAATGGACCCGTCCACCCTGGGAGAGCCACTCGTTGTAGATTGTGACTGTGGTGTCCGAGAGTCCCTGGCGGAACAGCAATGCAGACACAAGCGTGATAAGCAACATTCTGGCCTGAATGTAAGTCAGATTACATGGGATGGTTATATATATCTGAATCTGTGTGAAGTAGCATATGTTCAATACACATAGACATGACAGGTTGGGTGTGTATATGTAAGGTTATAAAAATGATTGGATGGCAATGCAAGCTATTTACGTAGCGTTATCTGTGGGTAACATGTGAAATGTTCGTGGAAACACCGGATGAATTCCCTTTAGTTATGCTAAGAATAAAGAAGTATCTTTAAAGGGCCACATAGGACCAATCCCTTCATATTTGAAGATTTCTACTCGTGTCGTTAAAAGAAATACGCGAAGCTCATTCCGTATGAACTCACGGGCAAGAGAACATCTTTGAAAATTATACACCTGAAATCTGCAAATTTTATTAGACTAAAGACAATCACTTGATGTGATTAAATTCACTTGAATCAAATCATCATTGAATGACGGATGGTAATTGATCTTTATCGCACTCACTTTCGCGAGGCGCTACTATTAAGCTTGGTCCCGGTTCCCTTTGTGTGCACCAACTTATGCGAGACCTGGCCCATCTTACTAACGGTACCCTATTTCCGGTTACAAGCATATATTTAAGAACCAGTTTTAGTTTCGAAATTGCGCGACCGCCAACTATGACTTTACAAGACCGGGCCAAGTGTACAACCATGCTTGGCTGTCAGAGCTGTTGACAGTCTAGACTAACAACTAGTCTCTGAAATGAAATGTATATTATTTTACTGAAAAATAGTTCATAGTAAAAAACAACAACAACAACATAATGCATTTTCAGAGACTAAATAAATCTGCAGAGGGATCATTTCTTGGAATTCCACAGCATGTACAAAGGTTCTTATCACACATTACTGCTTTAATTGTGTGTGACAGGAATATTTACTTTAGCTGATCTGATGTCCTTGTTATAATACTCTAAAATCAACTTCCTCTTCTCTAAATCATCCATACTGAGGATCACTGAAAATGTCTGCTAGCAATTAAACAAAGGGGGATAACTCTTCACAAACAAATGAAAAAGGATTAACAGAGTTCTCTCTCAGGAATGAAACCAAGCACTTGATAGGTTGTTGTTTATACTGGAAATCCAATTAAACATGTTCCTAAATTCTCAATAATTTCTGGTCATACACTATTTTGAGAGCAAGCAAGGATACCAGCTAAGGTGCTGAAATAGGTGATACAAACTGTTGGTAGCATATCTTGATATTCCTATGGCTGGACAACTGGATCTCACAAAACCAAAATTCAAAGGTTGTGTCTGCACTATATGTGGAAGTTTAACTGATGTCGCATATATATATCGTATCAAGCAGAAAAAGTCATCAATATCATCCGCAATGGCAAAATACTCTTCATGTATATGTCAGTTAGTTACGACTATGTCAAATGTTTTGGTGTGTATATAGCAGTGAGTGAGTGAGTTTAGTTTTATGCCACACTCAGCAATATTCCAGGTGTCTGTAAATAATAGAATCTTGACCAGATAACCCAGTGATCAACAGCATGAGCATCGATCTACACAACTGGGATGCAATATGTGCCAGCCAAGTCTGTGACTATATTACAAAGTGGAAGGAGAGTATTGAAAGGTTTTTAAGTTCTGCTCCGGAAAAGAGCTCTACCACCAATTTCAGTCAAAGTCAAACTTGTTGCCATGGAAACGCAAAATATGTTTTATTCAGAAATCCAAAACTACCAAAAGGCACCAGTATATCACCAGACGTATCTATGTGCCAAGTTTGGTGAAGAAAAATTCAACGGTTTTAAAGTTCTGTTCTGGACAAGATGACATCCTCATAGCCACAGCCTCCATGGAAAGTCACGTTTCCATGGAATCCGCAAAAATAAAATTCATATTAAGGTCTAAACCCCAAAAGGAACAGAACAGAACAGAACAGAATTTTATTTCAGTAACAGGCCTCCGGCCCAAAATACATGTACATAAATTGATGATAAGTAGAGCACATATATATTTCATTTAGATTTGTATTTCTTGTCAACAAAGTATAAAAATAGACATACATCCTTGATAATATTAACATTTGTACTCTGTAATATTGATATAAAATTAATAATTGATGGACATTTACTAAAATATTTTGATATGTACTTATTTCTGATATGAGAATATGCATCACAGATATAAAACACATGCCATTCATCTTCAACAACGAAGATACCATTTAATTTACAAAACAGGCAATGCCTTTCATTATATGCAACATCAGTGTATCTGCCCGTTTCAACTGCTAGTTTAAAATTACAGCACCGAAATCGGGCATATATAGTTTTTAAATATTGAGGGATATCATTATTTATCAAGTAGCTCTCAACATTTAACAAAGATTTGAATTGCTTATAGTAAAGACATTTACACTTACTGTCCAAAGATGATTGCCAAGATTGAAATAAATTATCATGTAGTCTCTGTTTCCATAAATATTTTGTGATCACCAATTTCCTGACTTATCCAAACAAATCCAAAACCAAATTGAAAAAGAACATTTTTAATTCTAGTTGCCCATGAATTTCGTCCTAAACCCCAAAAGGCACATATATGGATCATACTTGACATATGTACCAACTTTTATGAAGCGTGCATGAATAGTTTGGAAGATCTGCTCCGGACAAGATGACATCCTCATAACATCCTCATAGTCACAGCCTAAGTCATGTTTCCATGGAAACAGCAAAAGATAAAATTCATATCTGGGTCTAACCATCAAATGGCACATTTATGGACCATGCTTGATATGTGTACCAAGTTTGATTAAGCTAGCATGTATAATTTTGGAGATTTGCTTCGGACAAGATGACATTCTCATAGTCACAGCCTAAGTCATGTTTCCATGGAAACAACAAAATATAAAATTCATATCGGGGTCTAACCCCCAAAAGGCATATCTAGGGATCATAGTTGACATGTGTACCACGTTTAGTTAAGTTATCACGAATAGTTTAGGAGATATGCTTCGGACAAAGCGTGACGGACGCACGGACGGACGGAACTCGTTTCTATATTCCCCGCAACTTCGTTGTTGCGGGGGATAACAATATGCCATCAGATCCCCATGACAATGTCTTTTCAAAGTTTATAGATAAAGTCACAATTGCCTACATCGTTGAGGTACACTGCTTTGAGCCTAATGATTTATATTTCTCTGTTTGTCTCTTCATCATGTAAATCAAGGATGACACAACAATAACAGTAGCATGGCTTGTATTTTCTACTGACCTGTCTGAATAGGGAGAATTTCGAATGTCAGTGATTTTCCACTCCTGGATGGAGAACAAAACAACACATCTTCACCACTTAAGTACTTTTCAATCATTGTATTCTGATTTGGACGAATGCTAAGTATATTTGCTTTCATCCTCCTCAAAGTTCCAATTCATTTTTTACCCTGAGATGGAAATTTTTTCGAAATGACCCCCTCTCCTCGCCAGTGTAAAATTAAACAGTTAAAGAAAATACTCAGATTTTATAAGACATCAGGTGTCTAGTATAATCACACACGTTGTTTGTCTAGAGTGAGAGGACAGGGCAGAAGCAGGAGGACTTGGCTAAGTGAAGGGTCTTGGGAAGTGGTGGGGGAGGCTCCCCATGAGTTAATATTAAACACTAGTGACAGCTAGAGATCAACTGATAATTACCATATTCTGGCTCGTGAATTCAGCAGATTGGTACATACCCTGAAGCTGAGGAAATCTAGACTTGCCACATTTTCTAGACTTGCGTGGGCTTTCTTGGATATATTTGCTTTAGGGTCTGTACGACAGACTGTCGTAACAGTAGGATAATTTGGGGATGGTTAGATCGGAATTAATTTATTCCTAGAAGGATTATCGGTTCCTTAGTGTCAGCTGACAAGCATGAGGCCATTCGAAAAGGTATGAAACGTTGTTTGTCACCGGAAGTACTAAGGTCTCGCGAAGTACCGTGACCTACTTACGGGCCCTATTTGCGATGCCCACGTATTGCTTTTTGACAGCCTAAATGGCTCTACAATCTGTTCAGTACGCCACCCAGTGGTACTGTCTTCCCTTTTGTTGATGGAACACAATTGAAGGGTCTTATTTATTTACCTTATCTGCATGGTCACATCATGTCTTATCAACTGTTGTAAGTCATCCAGAAGAGACATATTTGGGTCGAGACATTAAAACTGCCCCCGATGCTGCCCGAGCACGTAGCTTCATCATCTGTTTTTCATCTTTATGCTCTTAGACACAGCATATCCTCACAAGATATGTAAATGTGATATCTTGTTACTGGATCGTCTGGACCATGCGTATTTGTTTGGGCAAGAATCGCTTTTATACAGGCTGTCGTCGTTGCAGTAGTACTGCAGTCAGTAAAACACTCCTGTGAAGATCCGGGTTAGAAATGATCTTCAGTTACCCATGCTTGTTGTCAGGGGCGACTAACGGGATCGGGGGGTCAGCCTCGCTGACTTGGTTGACACATGTCCCAATTGCGTAGATTGATGCTCATGCTGCTGATCACTTGTTTGCCTGGTCCAGACTCGATTATTTACAAACCGCTGCCGTATAGCTGGAATATTGCTGAGTACATCGTAAAACTAAACTCACTCACGCACTCACTTACTCAATAACACACACTTAGATTTCTGCAGAAGACGCATGACTGGCGAGTGCCACTGATATGTGTGAACATCTGGTTTCATAGCGTATTTGCAGTGATTAGTCATATATTTTTTACGGTTATTTTGCGTCTTACATCATTACATCTGTTACGGTAGACATAAGATATTGATTATTCTGTGTTGTGTGTCGTTGACGACCAGTACGTTCTTGTGGGACTTGTTCAGTCTGTGTTGTATAAAGATACACATTCAATATATTTACTGATGGTGTTTATGTTCTTGCACAGATGTAGAAAGACTGTATCTTACAACACCTGGGTGAGTAGGTGTGTGACTTAGTTGGGATGGAAGCCTCATAAAACAACGTTCCTGTCACATCAAGACATGTTTTGTTTGTTTGTATTTTTAAACCTGCACTCAAACATATTCCTCCAAAATGACAGCGGTCTGTAAATAATCGCGCCTGGACAAGGCGACCTAGGGTCCAGAGTTCCTAAATGTGGTATGTGTTAGTTCTACCAATTGACAATGAGGAGAAAAGTGTGGAAAGGAGATATATTTTCTAGCTCAATGTCCTCAGCAGAAAGGAAATCCTATTCATAGATGTGGAATAAGAGAAGATTTCTCATTGCTCAGATCTTCATTAAGAGGATTAAAACACAGTTGTATGAAGGATTTGATGCATTAGAATATAGTTTTGTGATATTTTGTAAAAAATATTTGATACCGCGATGTTGATGGCTCCTCGACGTAAAGACTAACAACATGAGATGTTCGAAAAGACACAAGACAAAGTCTCTGACATTAGTTGTGGACAAAATCAAGTAGAAGAAGGTTGCTTTTGCAAGTTCTACCATATACGATGGAGCTGTAATCTATATTTTGAGCGGATCAGTGATCTATATAAGTGTAGGAAGGTAGTCTAGTCCCTTCCCCATTTTGAATTGAAACAACTCGAGTCAACAAATCGAGTGCCTTCGGGCATTTAGCTTTAAGGTATATACTACGTGGCAAGAAAGTTAAAATGAGAGTAAGAATTCAGAAGAAATTGGCTTCGTTTACAACTTTGTCTGGTGTTCCATTTAAACACAGTTCTGGGTTTTTGTGCGGTCTTATTTTTTTCTGCAGAAATGTATACAATTATTTTTTAAAGTGGGTGCCATTTGAAAATAGCTTACATTTATAAACACACGTACTCTGGGCAAGGTGCCTTGTATACTGACTAAAGATTCTTGGATCTTGAGATTCCCTTCTCAATGTGTGTCTCCTGTGGGGATACATTAGTCCCAACACTTTCAAAGCTAGTTTTAAACTTACCAGATTTATAAAACGTAGTAATTTTGTTCTTTTAATGTTTGGTAAAATATTTCTTACAATCGCCAGCGGCTGAAGGGATGATGTAAATCCAGCTAGGGTCCATGCAGGTAGCAAAAGTACTGTAAGTCCCCACGGTCCCTAGTATGGTGATCTACCTTCAGTTGTTGGCGATCTATAGCCTGGCTTTACATTGTATCGTCCTCTATAGTTAAAGTATTTTAGATTTAATTACTAGTTTATATATATATCTGTGATAGTCTAGTTCGTTTACTGTCCTTTGTCGACAGATATTGAAAATTCATTACCTTGTTTTCATCGCTATATGGCTATGATATTGCCGATGCGATGTAAAATTTTAACTCACTCACTCACTCAATGTATGTGAGTGTGTTTTGAGAAAATGCACGAAAGGCATATGTTTCCCATACAAATGCTACATTAAACCTCTACATAAAGCAAATCTATCACGCGAGCATCATACTCTTCAGATACAACTTGACTTTATTATGAGTGACAAAACCATTTCCAAATCCATATTAAATATTTACTAAAAGCAGATTCGATCGTACAATTCCGACTTTAGCATGTTCATTGGTTTATGAATCACTGTCATATAGTTATCATAGTAGGTGTTATCCCGCCCCATCGGTTAAATCCGATGTAAACAAGTGCAAAGGCGCGGCTCATGACATGCCGATATAAACTGGCCACATAAAGAAACTGTTCACACAGAAAATATAAATATAGGCAGACAGCGTCTTTATACATAAATACAAGTGTGAACATAGCAAGTGTTGGAGACAATCAAACGCGCATGAACGTGCCAGGCGACGTGACGTCATTGATGGTGGGCTATGGACTTGCAATGTGTTACTGCACGTGCAGCCCTTGCAGCCGCTCACAACACGTGAAACTCAGAAATTGCAGTCACTGTCGAAAGCTTGATCTTTGGTCATTCAAACGTTCACAAATTCACATGAGAAGTCACATGCTCATCATGCCAAGATTAACATCTGCTCAACGTCAAGAAGCTATTGGAATGGTTCGAGCAAGAATGAGCCAACAACAGGTGGCAGCATCGTAATCGTAACACGATATCTGCATTGATCAGGCGTTATCGAAACAGTAATGACGTCACCGACCATCCACGTTCTGGGCGTCCCCGACGTAACGACGCCAAGACAGGACAGATTGATTCGGATGACTCATCTCGGACACAGGTTCCAGACGGCAGTGACCACGTCCCAAACCATTCCCCAGGCCTTCAATGCTCATTTGGTAGCCTCTGTGCGTCGTCGATGCACTGCTTTGCTTCACGCACATGGCGGTCATACCCGTTATTGACTTTGTGACTTCGTCGTGTGACCACCTACTCGATTTTGAACTTCTGACGTCATCGTTACGGATTGTGTTCATGTTCTTTTGACATTTGTTGTGGTCCGATACTTCAGCTTATAAAGTGTCTCTATCATTTCGTCTTTTCTGTGTTGTATTCTTATTCTGAAGGAATTTTCTGTATGCAGTTTCTTTATGTAGCTAGTATAGTACATCTGTTTAAAAAACATTGATTTGATGTATTTATTGTATGTTTGGTAAATGTGAATGCTTAAGTGACAATATAAAAATTCTAAAATATTGGACGCGGGTATAATACCAAACGGATAATGGAATATTATACCACACATACCGTTATCAATATAAATTAGCAGAAGTTGGTCTACCATGTTGAGCCCATAATGTAAAACAATTGTTAAAAAATATGGTTTTAGTTATGTGAGAGGCACAAATCAGGATGTAAGTTATATAAAAAAGTTCTTATTTGATTTAAAAGAAACGTATAGATCAACAGACATCGTTTGAATTAAAATATGCTCGTTTCCCTAACGTACTGCATATCAATCTCTAAAGAAGGAATAATGTTGTGGAGAATATTTGTTAGTTGAAAATGTTACTTCATATAGAATAGCCCTTACTAAATTTAGGTGTTCAAATCACAGATTAATGATAGCGGAAGATATTGCTAAAGATCAACGATGTTGTCATCTATGTATTGTTACCTGTATTGAAACCATATCTGCTTCATATGTCCTTTTTTGTGTGTCAGATTTGATCTATACTAAGCAGCAAAAGAAACGTCAGTTTGGAATTTTCCTTCGCAGAAACGGACAACTGTAATCTCATTTAATGTTTTGATTGTATATTTTTGACATCTCCAACTTTACCTGAGCAAAGACATTCCTTCCCAAACTCAGAATGGAACCCAGGAAATGGTCTCAAAAACGCAACCTGATCTCGTAGATGGTTGTTCTCCATGTTTTTTATGCAACCCATGCTGCACGTACTGTTCACAAGGGCCAGCCCTATAAAATGCACCCCCAAACCTGGTTGAAACATTGACATTACAACGTCAGCAGGATGCCGCGACTCACGACAGCTCAGAGGAACCAGGCGCTAGGAAGACTTGAAGCTGGCCACACTGCACAATTGCCAATCGCTTCCAGGTCAACGTTCGGACCATCGACAGGCTGCAGCAACGTTTCCGGGCCACCAACACCACAAATGATCGCCCCCGTACTGGCAGACCAAGGGTGACCACAAGACGACAAGACCGCCATGTTGTGCGACAGCGTGTACAGAATCCCTTCATGCAGGCATCCGAAACAGCACGTCAGACAGTGGGAACACACGGAAGACCAATCAGTACTGATACAGTACGCCGACGTCTTAACAGCGGGAACCTCCATTGCCGTAGACCTTACCGTGGACCTATCCTCACCCCTCGTCATCGGCGTGAATGTCTACAGTTTGCCCTATAACACAAAAACTGGCGATACAGGCAATGGAGAACTGTTCTGTTCACAGATGAGAATCGGTTCTGCGTATCAACTGCAGATGGAAGAACACGAATATGGCGACGACGTGGCCAACGTTACTCAGACCAATGTGTTATGGAAAGAGACTCATGGGGAGGTGCAAGCATCATTGTATTGGGTGGAATAGGCCTGAACCAGAGAGTGGGTCCTGTGGTGTTCCAGAACCTTGGTTCAGGGAGAGGAGGCGGCATCACAGCGGTGCGCTACATCGACCAAGCTCTCAGACCCCACGACATACCACATTTAGCACGTCACCGGAACATTTTAAAGCATGATAACACCCGGGCCCATACTGCCAGAGCTACACGGGACTTAATGCAGCAGAACGGTGTCAACATTATGCAGTGGCCAGCCCTTAGAATTGAACATCTTTTGTATGAAATTCAGAGGAGATTGAATAATGTCATACCAAGGCCGAACACAGCCGATTTATTCCGGCAGGCCTTTCTCAGAGTGTGGTTCCAGGTGTCAATGGCCTTCATCAGTCGAATGGTGCACTCCATGCATCGACGCTGTGCTGAAGTTATTGCCGCTCGTGGTGGTCACACTAGATCCTGAAGTCAAGAGTCTGAATGGACTGCAAACGTTCACTTAATGCCTTGAAATTCGAAGGTCGAGTTATTCATTGATGTGTCAAAATCAACGTTTTTTTGCTGCTGAGTATGATTGTTACCTGAATTCAACATATCCTACAATTTATCAGCTATTATCATCCAAAAACCCAGATGTTTTTTAATTGTCTAGAAAAGTATGTACTTGCCATGGGAAAAAAAATAATCAGTTGCAAATGTAAAGAAGAATATGCGAATATGCACTCTCTATTCATGGTGCATACATGTTGCACTGCTTGTATAATGAACCGCAAGCCACCTTAGTCTCTCTCTCTCTCTCTCTCTCTCTCTCTCTCTCTCTCTCTCTCTCTCTCACTCTCTCTCTCTCTCTCTCTCTCTCTCTCTCTCTCTCTCTCTCTTCTCTCCCTCTCTCTCTATCTATCTATCTCTCTCTGATTGATATCGATTCAGCTTCAAAGATTTCATTATTTTGCCTTTATGAAGCTTGTATTTTTTTTTAGATTCTATACTGAACATCATTGAACACGCACCACCTGTAAATTTTGACATATGGTAATATGATTGTTTTGAGAGTGAAAATGAACGTTGGAAATGTTGTTAATAACACAAGACAATAAATAATGCTGTACAGGAAAGAACGGATTGCCCGAATACATCATGGAACACATCACATGACGACAGCAAAATTCATGCACAACACACACGAAAAGCACAAATTGCATGCGTAAAACATGTTGATAAGGGGTATAAAAAACCGTTCTCATTTCAGCTTTACCTCCGCAAGTAAAGTTTATTTTGCAATGCCAAGATTGTCACCAGAGGAACGAGAACGGGCGTTGGGCATGTTGCAGGTTGGCACATCAAGCAGGATTATTACCAGACGATTTGGTTGCCATCATTCCACCATCATAAGACTTGCCAACAGGTACCAACAAACAGGAACCACCAGGAACCGCCAACGTCCTGGCCAGGCACGTGTTACCACCCCTCGCCAAGATCAAGACATTGTTCGGCGCCATATTCGGGATCGTACGTTGCCGGCTGCCCGAAACGCCAACGCTGTCCAAGGCCGACGTGGTTTGATCAGTGCTTCCACCGTCCGACGCCGTCTCCGTGCGGCAGGATTACGGTCTCAACGCCCTTATGTTGGACCCATCCTGTCACTGGGCGACCGACACGTCACTGGGGTAATGATATAATTGAGATTCTACCATGACTACGTGAAATGCTCGAAGTTGATTGGTCAATCAATGAATTCAGAAGGTATCAATTTGGATTGAAAATGCGTCTGATTTCACGGCGCTTCACTGTGCACGTATACAACACTGCCGCACTACCTCAGTTTGACCACCAACATGGCTAATATCAACACAAACAGACGTGATGTAAATGCTTACAAAACATTTATTAAAATTCGAAACATGCATTTATGATTTTTCCTCCTCAATTATTTGGGAAACTCACTATCATGTTACCTTCTATTATAAAAATATTCAAACTCAATTACAATACACAACCCCAAGCATAAACAAACAATATCTAACTTATAAATCAGAAAGCCTTGTAAAAATACATCCCTATCTACACAAAATTTGCAGCGAAACGTTAGTAAACATTTGCCTACCTGGTAAATGGTATATTTGTTTCCGTTTAGAATGGGAAATTCACAAGATAACGATCAGGCGAAACACCAAATTTATGCCACTCATGCTCCATGTCCTGCTGCATCGTTCAAAAACTAGATGTCAAAAATTGAACCACCAGAAATCTGCTCTCTGCTAGCTTCCCCACAAGGCTGTCACTGCTGGAGATCTATGTTCGTACACTTTGAAAAAAGATTGGCCATAATCCCGTCTCAAGTGATGAAAACAATGTTCCAAGGAATCCCAAGTTAGTGTCATGCGCCACCCATTCTAAATAAACCGTTGCATTTGCCACCCGCAATTTCAAAAATATAAATGTCACGCAATTGGAATTAAAAGACATTGTCTTTGTTATAAAGGTTTTCAAGTATACAGAAGAGGAAAAAGTAGCATATAAAGTCAGTTCCTTTATAAAGAAGTCTCCATCCAACTTTACCAGTACTAATCAGCAAATTTGGAACATGTAATGTACGTTACCAGCAACCTATCAATCTTTGACGAAAGCTCTGTTTAAATCATTAGTATCAGTACACAGATAAATATACGAGATATGACAGTTAGACCTAAAGGTATCAAAACTCGTTCACAATCCCCAGTACATGTGACGTATCACTTTCACCTGGGGTGTAATGAACATACCAACACATCATGTTGTAGTTTTCTAGTTCATCTTGTTGAAGGCATCTAATATTAACATTACCTGATTGCAAAATAATCATTAGAAAGCAAGAACATGTCCATAGAAATACCAGCTAACACATAGCTAAGAAAATGAATGACAGCTTATCCACCCAACTCAGAATGATGTAAACTGTAACGCACATTACAATGAATTGCGTATAATGTCAAATGTGACTGGCACATATAAAATATACTTCTGACACCTTAAAAGTAAAGTAGATGTGTTTCCATAGTATGTTAAAGACAATGGACATGAAATCCAAATGATTAGACTGACATTTTTAAAATCATAAACAGGTAACGTACATTTCAGTTGAAACAATAAGTCGATGTATCCAAGACATATATCACAATGTTTTGATTTCACTTGACGCTATTACTCTTGTCTTACCAAGAACTCAAACTGCAACAATGCAAATGTAACTTTAACAATAACTGTTCCACAATATGTGACCAAAACTTCCGTTTCAAGTAACGTACATTACTGTGATTCTATCCAGGATTGAAATGCCTGCACAACCAACTTCATTTCGTTTTCATCCAACTTCAGCATTCTCTGAGACTTGCCAGTAGGAACTAGATTATCTACTATACGCAAAATAGCTGATCTCGACACCCAGATTACATCTTCGCGTTTGGGCCACTGGAACAGACTTTTCGTCTTCTCCAGAAAGTAAACCTCAGCTTCTCCATCTGTATCATCAATATCAAGTTATCCTTCTGATAAACAGCTGCAATGATGTCGCCAATATACCATTCCTTCTGATAAACAGCTGCAATGATGTCGCCAATATACCATTCCTTCTGATAAACAGCTGCAATGATGTCGCCAATATACCATTCCTTCTGATAAACAGCTGCAATGATGTCGCCAATATACCATTCCTTCTGATAAACAGCTGCAATAATGTCGCCAATATTGAGGCTCGGATGAAGCAGTGTAGGGTCACTTTGACTTCTTGAATCAGAAACAGCTGCATGAGTTGCAGGCTCTGCTTCTTCTGGTAGCTGTGCGGAAATATGTATCTCAGACACATTGGGACCAATGCATTCCGTGCGCCATGTGTCACATAGGTCATTCCCAATGCATGTGTCACAGTAGCAGCTGACATCTCTCACGGCAAGTGTTGAATTGGAAAGTCTAACAACAGCATGTACTTTGAGTGTCCCTTTCAAGGGTTTCACATTTCTCTGTGAAAGCTGTACAATTGCTGCTTGGCATTCTTCAGATGAGACAAACATAAATCTGACTTCTTTCAACACAACGCTGCACTGTCACTCTTTCGTCGCATGCGGGGGTGGAGGCACGTACGTGAAATCATGATCGACACTCGCAGGTCATAAAAATTAACAGTCTTTGATGAGTTACAGGTCGTAGGTCGATCAGAAAAGGATCTTTCTTCGATTCTGCAGGGTTCAGATTCGACAGTCAGTCAAGTATTTTCCACTGTCACTTCAAATTTCAACCTTTCTCAAAATGCAAACACTGGCTCGTCCGCCATTTCAAACTGTTGCGCTGTCAACAACTACTTTCAAGAAAATAAGTAGGTCAGACGATTCCATTATAGTGTGGCCAGGGGGGTAGAGTAACACGGCACAGAAAAACAGTAGGCTGGTTTCGTTATTGTGAAGTTGGGATTATATAAACCAAGCTCTTAAGTATCACATTATTGCATTGAATAAACAGTTGTTCGTTTTCTTTGGACAGAATATTTGTTAAGTGGCAGTGTTAAACAAAATACGAATGGCACCTACCACTCCCTTTACAGAGGAGTTCAAATCGCCTCTCGTCCCATGCCGGATTACGTAGCGTCTTCCGCAGAACGAATAAGTTCGATTTTAAATCAGTTATGGTAGAACGGAGATAAACATACTGTGTTTGGAAATTAGATAAATGTTAGACCGAATTGATAGTCTCCAATTTTCATTTGAAGCCGAATGGAATTAGCGCGCCAAGGCTTGCTAATTGTTGGTTTATTGATATAGGATATATATCATCCAAATACACACTCGCATAATAACTTTGTTTCATGGGTAAAGTTCAACACATGTGTACAGAGACATTCCATCAACCTCAAAATCATAGACTGTTCAGCCAATCGTTTGTGCTGATTCTTATTGTAAGAAAAGGTATTACGAAATGCCGCTGATTTAGTCTAATTGAAAATACATCAAAAATGCACGTGCATGTGCACATTTAAACGTCTTCTTTACTAAACATGACGGTTATACATAGTTTTTTGTTCTCAGTCTGACCAAACACAACAGGTACTCGAACTATTATCACCAGGAGTATGCAGTATACCAAGTGCAATATACTGTATATTGCATTTCGTGTACAGTGTGTCGCTTGCAGTGTGCTCGGTGTGCTGGGTTGTCAAACACATTCTCCAACAGGCCAAACTCCTGAGGTGACTTTGCATTGCATCTTGTGTTCAGTGTCACGTGCATTCATCCTCGATAATCTCCAGGGTATACGTTCCGATAAAGCTCTACTAGAACCGTTGATGAATTTAGCTGATAATTTTATTACCTCCCTTTGCTGGATCCGCCTTCTCACAGTAGTCAAACAGATAAGCAATTACATCCGAGCTTGCCGTTGTCAACAAAGATAGCGGCCGCAGCCGCGAAGGTTTGCTCGCTGTGCGACTCAGATTTAGGGAAAAAATCAAACAGAAAAATTGACAGGTCTGAAACCTTCGAAAATATATGCAAGAACTCATACTACCACTTACAGAATACCTCTGCTACAATTGTGTTCCCAAGTTTAATCGGTTAGATAAAAGAAGCGAAAGTTATGATAGAAGCGTTGTGATTGGTATGCTCAACTTATCAGGTAGACACCTGATTGGACAAAAAGCCAACAAAGGGTGGTAATAAAATAATCGGGCCGAGCCGAAGATGCATCCAGGGTACTATCACTCACTCATCACTGTTTGGCCGAGTCAGGGCTGCAGGAGGCCATATTTTCTTTTGAAGTTTTTGGACAGCTTCTTTTTGCTGTGTTCTTACAAGGTCAATAGTAAGATTATCCGGACGACAACTGCAATTACATGGAATATGGAAGTACGTTGTGCCGCCAGTTTGGCTTTAATAAACTTGGAGCAACATTGTGGGTAGCTTAGAATGTATATACGTAAGCTGGCAGTTAGATAAATCGTGAATGACAGAAAGTCTGTGGTCGAACCTTAGTCCCGGTACAGTATGGCCGTATGGCAGCAAGATTCCTGTGGACGAAGATCAAACGAGATTGGCCATTTGGGGAAAATGAAACCAAAACCATTACGCTGCCCCCTGAAATTTGGTCAACCCTAGGAACACATTTCAGAAGCACTACACTATGAGTATATTGCTAAGAGACAACTGTCAATTGTATTTGGCTTTGTCCGAAGTAGTTGGTACTTAATAATGTATAGCATAAATTCAAATTATAGCTAGGAAATGTTGATTTAGACTATGGAACAATTTACTATTTTCTAATAAAGTTATTCCTTGTCTACATTAAAACATGAAACAAATAAAACTGAGCTGACTTGGCGACAATTTCCTTTATTGAAGCTTCCCTACAACCAGCGCCACTGACGTCACGTGGCCGCCATTTCCAGCAAAGGTCATGCTGATGGTGTTAGTCGACTTGACGTGATCAGTTGGTACCCAGTACTCCCACACCTCCCATTTTGTAGTTGCTTCAACTTTGTCGGCGTCAAACAACATGTAAGTTGCGGGTAGGTTGTATCCATTGAATTCAACTTTCAGTGGTTTTGCGTTGGCGCTTTTAGAACGACTAACTCCCACTCTAAGATGAGATGTATGGTAGCCAGAGCTAGGTAGCTGGATGGTTGTCTGCGCATGTCCATTGCTGATGGGGATGACCATGTTCTTGCCATAGTAGGTGTTCTCGTTGTTGGTGCGGACGCCTCCAAAGTTGTAGTTGGTTTTAAACTTATAGAAACATGTTGACTCCCCAGGTAGGCCAACATTACCATGGTTCTTGGTTGTGTCGAAGTGGACATTGGAGTTCATTGCTGGCTTACCGTTTTGGAACTGGACACATGTTGATTCTCCAGTTGTAGGTTTGATCCATCCGCCGTCGAAGTCCAGTTTCACATTCTGCCATGAAGGGCCATAATTGTGGAGAAGAACTACCACCTCTTTGTTGTTTGGGTTTGCCAGAGCAAGAGGGGAGACTACTCGCTCAACTCCATCGAATTTACTTCCAGTTTTGAGGAATTTCTGATCATAATAGAAATTATGCCAAAACTGAAAGAATTTAACCATTTGTGTAGGATGACCATCTTGTGTAAACAAGGACCAGTTGAGACTGGTATGACCAGCATATTGTTCATTTGCAAGAATAAAAACTATAGCCCTGTCCATGAACTCCCTCAGGTGCAGATAAGTAAACATGAAGCCATTTGGTTGGTAAATGGTCTGAAAGTCGAGTAAACTACTGGGTGCCCACTGATCTATCCCGTGTACGCCACCTCTGCCATACTCGCTAATAATGATCGGAACGTTTCGTCCTTTCTTCAGATGGGAGTAATTTTCTATCATGTCAATGCCACCAACAAGACGGGCTTCGTTGATGCCACTGTACCTATGACTTCCACCAGATACATAGATGTGATTGTAGCCGTGGAAAGAGAAGAAGTCCAAGTGATCAAGAGACATGTCCAAAAACCTCGCTGTCCTTTTCCAAATGCTAAAGTTGTTAATATCTGATTTCAGGATGGTATAGCCAGTGTACGTTGGTCCTCCAACCTTCATTCCAAACCTGGATTTCAGCTTCTGGGCTACTATTTTATGCAAATCTAGAAGGGTTTGTTCATCAATATAGTGTTCTACCTCAGGTTCGTTGATGACCTCAAATATTTTAGGCATGTGTCCTTTGGAGTAGTCTTTGGCGCTCTGGACCATGAGTGACATAAACTCTCCCACTGCGTCGAGGTTGTTGGGGAATTTACCCTGATGATGCGACTTATCTATCCAGCTGGGCCAGTACTGACCTGTTCATGACAAAACATAGACATCAATAAGCAAACAAGGAAGTCTCACAAAGTACTGAAAAGACACTTGGAATCTAAGAGAATCATATCTCAATTTTATTCATTTAAGTCAAACTTTTACAGTTTCTATACATGTATCAGATATTTGCCGAAACAACTCTCTCAATAATGCCTGTAAACTGGATTTACATCGTCCCTTGAGATGTTACCAAGCACTTGTATTCAAATCTTGCCATAAAATAACAAATACACCACGATCAAGGATAATGTCAGATCTAAATTACAGTTAATGTTCCGTACTTACCACTATCAATCTCAGCTGCTACTTTATAATACCAGTAAGTTAGTTAGACATAGATTATCTTAAATAAAGTGACAGTGTCCTTACAATTTTACCTCCTCATCTTTGACATACATGAAGGTAGACAATGGCAAAAAGGTTGGGGGGACATGGGAAGGCGCACCATTTCCAAAAGCATGTAATTACTTTTCGTTTCCCAGACCATATTGTCGATTTGACTTCCATAGCCATTGACCTGTTCCATCCAGTAGTTCCATGCTTTCGTCTGTTGAGTGTGGTCTTGGAGGTAGTTTGGATCTGGGTAACCATGGTGACTTGGGCTCTGATGCCACTGAAACCCAAACCATAAATCTTGGAAATCAGGTTCATCTTGATGTCGATATATTGTCGGGCTTGTCCAGTACATAATATCATACCTCGAACTAATATTTCATGTGATTAGATTAAGTTAATATCTGAGCTAACATTATCAATGGTAGCTGGGATTCAAACCTCAGCAGGACACAATGCGTCATGTCATCGTTTTTGCTGTTGAATAAGCCAGTTAAAGTTTTGATCACAGTTTAGAAAACCAAAAAAAAACTTCAAATGGCGAGGGACGATGTAACGATGAGCATATATGCAGAAGGCAGTGCCCATCATGGTTCAATGTTTCGCCTTATCGCTTCCACACACATAAAAACAAGAGACCTACACATAATCGATTGCCAGAGGAGTCGTCATGGTCGTCGTCGTAGTAGTAGTAGTAGTGTCTTGCTCACGAAATGCTAAACGTTCTCTTTCAAACCCAGTAAGAAGAATCTACGATTATAACGAACTAAGGTTGACACAAGCGATACATACATTTTTAAACATGTCTTGTGTCTTCACCGTAGATTATATGAAGAATATGGACTTTTAGGGCTAGTATGTTAATTGTCTTGGCAAAGAAAAACTAAACGTTCTCTTTCAAACCCAAGTGACTATTATATCGGTTATATCGAACTCAATGGACTACTTATGTTAGATCGTAATAAATGCAGTTTGTTTCACGCGGTTGAATTAAAACATACAGCACAAGACCGAGACCAATAATTGAAAAGAGAACCACTTCTACAAATGGTAAGTTATAATTCACATCCACGAGACACTTCCGTTTTACAAAAGCGACACATACGTTTCTGAACAACCCCTGTGTCTTCAAAGGAACTAATATCAGGAATATAGACGCTGTTGGCTAAGATGCTGATTGCATAGCTAAAGAAATACTAAACACACAATTACCTACGATTATAAAGCACTTAAGGGATAACTTGACACAAAAGCAATACATACATTTCTGAACAGGTCTATGTCTCTGTTAATCCAGCGCCCACTCGCAGTTCCAATAGCTTTACACTTTGAAATCAGATTGCTTCTGGTCAGACCATTATGTTTATTCCAACGGTCAGCTTCATAATGGACCCGTCCACCCTGGGAGAGCCACTCGTTGTAGATTGTGACTGTGGTGTCCGAGAGTCCCTGGTGGAACAGCAATGCAGACACAAGCGTGATAAGCAACATTCTGGCCTGAATGTAAGTCAGATTACATGGGATGGTTATATATATCTGAATCTGTGTGAAGTAGCATATGTTCAATACACATAGACATGACAGGTTGGGTGTGTATATGTAAGGTTAAAAATGATTGGATGGCAATGCAAGCTATTTACGTAGCGTTATCTGTGGGTAACATATGAAATATTTCCATGGACTCCATAATTCCGCAGCAATCAAAGAATGTTCGTGGAAATGTTAACACCGGATGAATTCCCTATTGAAATAGCGGCGCCTCAGTATCCGTGGCCAACAGTGACGACTGCTTAGTTTAGAAAGATATAAGCCTTATCTGGACATTGCACTTTAGTTATGCTAAGAATAAAGAAATATCTTTAAAGGGCCACATAGGACCAATCCCTTCATATTTGAAGATTTCTACTCGTGTCGATTAAGGCAATACGCAAAGCGCATTCCCTATAAACTCACGGGCAAGAGAACATCTTTGAAAATTATACACCTGAAATCTGCAAATTTTATTGGACTAAAGACAATCACTTGATGTGAGTAAATTCACTTGAAGCAAATCATCATCGAATGACGCATGGTAATTGATCTTTATCGCACTCACTTTCGCGAGGCGCTACTATTAAGCATGGTCCCGGTGCGCGCCAACTTATGCGAGGCCTGGCCCATTTTACTACCGGTACCCTATTTCCGGTTACAAGCATACGTTCAAGAACCAGTTCTAGTTCGAAATTGCGCGACCGCCAACTATGACTTTACAAGACCGGGCCAAGTGTACAACCATGCTTGGCTGTCAGAGCTATTGACAGTCTAGACTAACAACTAATCTCTGAAATGAAATGTATATTATTTTACTGTAAAAAAGTTCATAGTTAAAAACAACAACAACATAATGCAAAAGAGGCCTGATACTTTCTTCATTTTAGAGACTAAACAAATCTGCAGAGGGATCATTTTTGGAATTTCACAACATGAACAAAGGTTCTTATCACACATTACTGCTTTAATTGTGTGCATCTAATAATGTCATATTTTGGGTCTGAAGCCAGGCCTGTGAATGCTTTGAACGATGTTTTGGGTCGTTGTCCTGCTGGAAAATCCAAACATTTCCATAGAATGGAGCAGATGGAAGTAAATGTCCCTCGAGAATATCTGTGTACTGCTCACTGTTCATATTCCCTTCAAATACACACAGGGGCGTTGCCCCTAACACAGATATGCCACCCCACACGTTCAATTTCGGACTGTACTTTGGGCGCTGATACAAAGGTTTTTCAGTTTGTTTGGTCCAGAATTTCAGTGTATTAGGAAACAGCCACACAGAACTTTCATCTGAGAAAATCACATTGTCCCAGTTAATATTTCTATGCTGTAAGCACCAGTTCAACCTTCGCTCCTTTTGTTCAGGTTTCATGATCGGTGATTGAATTCCTCGACTTTTCTGCCAACCCATTGCATGCAGCTCAGTTCTAATTGTCTCCTTACAGACAGCCACAGTTCCTCAATCAATCATATCCAGCCTTAAGTTTTCTAAACTCCTTCGTTTGTTTTTAGAAACAAGAATACCAAGCCGCCTCCTGTCACCGACAGTCAGGCCTACCTGCGCCTCCCTGGTGCTCAATGCCATATCCATTTGCAATATTTTTCAAAACACGCTAAACAGTGGACAACGGGATGCCTGTTCTACTTGAAATCACTTTAGCTGATCTGATGTCCTTGTTATGATACTCTAAAATCAACTTCCTCTTCTCTAAATCATCCATACTGAGGATCACTGAAAATGTCATCTCCTAGCAAGTAAACAAAGGGGGATAACTCTTCACAAACTAGTGAAAAAGGATAAACAGAGTTGTCTCTCTTGAATGAAACCAAGCACTTGATAGCTGGTCAAAGTTGTTTATACTAGAAATCCAATTAAACATATTCCTAAAATTCTCAATAATGTCTGGTCATACTATATTTTGAGAGCAAGCAGGGATACCAGCTAAGGGTAGCATATCTTGATATTCCTATGGCTGGACAATTTGATCTCACAAAATAATTCCAAAGTTATTTATATTCTCCAAAATTCAAATGTTGTGTCTGCACTATATGTGGAAGTTTAATTGATGTCGCATATATATATCGTATCAAGCAGAATAAGTCATCAATATCCTCCGCAATGGCAAAATACTCTTCATGTATATGTCAGTTAGTTACGACTATGTCAAATGTTTTGGTGTGTATATAGCAGTGAGTGAGTTTAGTTTTATGCCACACTCGGCAATATTCCAGCGGTCTGTTAATAATAGAATCTGGACCAGATAACCCAGTGATCAACAGCATGAGCATCGATCTACACAAATGGGATGCAATGATATGTGTCAACCAAGTCTGTGACTATGGTCAATTGAAAGGTTTTTTAAGTTCTGCTCCTGAAAAGAGCTCTACCACCAATTTCAGTCAAAGTCAAACTTGTTGCCATGGAAACACAAAATATGTTTTATTCAGAAATCCAAAACTACTAAAAGGCACCAGTATATCACCAGACGTATCTATGTGCCAAGTTTGGTGAAGAAATATTCAACGGTTTTAAAGTTCTGTTCTGGACAAGATGACATCCTCATAGCCACAGCCTCCATGGAAAGTCACATTTCCAATCAAACCGCAAAAATAAAATTCATATCTGGGTCTAAACCCCAAAAGGCACATCTATAGATCATACTTGACATATGTACTAACTTTGATGAAGCTTGCATGTATACTTTGGAAGATCTGCTCCGGACAAGATGAC
The DNA here is from genome assembly GCF_003918875.1 of Haliotis rubra. NCBI lineage: Eukaryota > Metazoa > Mollusca > Gastropoda > Lepetellida > Haliotidae > Haliotis > Haliotis rubra. Next base: position 481,104 of record NW_025767358.1, on the reverse strand, counting down.
ATCCTCATAACATCCTCATAGTCACAGCCTAAGTCATGTTTCCATGGAAACAGCAGAAAATAAAATTCATATCGGGGTCTAACCCCCAAAAGGCACATCTAGGGATCATGGTTGACATGTGTACCAAGTTTAGTTAAGCTATCACGAATAGTTTAGGAGATATCCTTCGGACAAAGCGTGAGGGACGTTCTTGTGGGACTTGTTCAGTCTGTGTTGTATAAAGATACACATTCAATATATTTACTGATGGTGTTTATGTTCTTGCACAGATGTAGAAAGACTGTATCTATCAACACCTGGGTGAGTAGTTGTGTGACTTAGTTGGGATGGAAGCCTCATAAAACAACGTTCCTGTCACATCAAGACATGTTTTGTTTGTTTGTATTTTTAAACCTGCACTCAAACATATTCCTCCAAAATGACAGCGGTCTGTAAATAATCGCCCCTGGACAAGGCGGCCTAGGGTCCAGAGTTCCTAAATGTGGTATGTGTTAGTTCTACCAAATGACAAGGAGGAGAAAAATGTGGAAAGGAGATATATTTTCTAGCTCAATGTCTTCAGCAGAAAGGAAATCCTATTCATAGAGGTGGAATAAGATAAGATTTCTCATTGCTCAGATCTCCATTTAGAGGATTAAAACACAGTAGTTGGATGAAGGATGCGATTCATTAGCATATAGTTTTGTGATATTTTGTAAAAATAATTCATACCGCGATGTTGATGGCTCATCAGCCTCGACGTAAAGACTAACAACATGAGATGTTCGAAAAGACACAAGACAAAGTCTCTGACATTAATTGTGGACAAAATCAAGTAGATGAAGGTTGCTTTTGCAAGTTCTACCGTATACGATGGAGCTGTAATCTATATTTTGAGCGGATCAGTGATCTATATAAGTGTAGGAAGGTAGTCTAGTCCCTTCCCCATTTTGAATTGAAACAACTCGAGTCAACAAATCGAGTGCCTTCGGGCATTTAGCTTTAAGGTATATACTACGTGGCAAGAAAGTTAAAATGAGAGTAAGAATTCAGAAGAAATTGGCTTCATTTACAACTTTGTCTGGTGTTCCATTTAAACACAGTTCTGGGTTTTTGTGCGGTCTTATTTTTTTCTGCAGAAATGTATACAATTATTTTTTAAAGTGGGTGCCATTTGAAAATAGCTTACATTTATAAACACACGTACTCTGGGCAAGGTGCCTTGTATACTGACTAAAGATTCTTGGATCTTGAGATCCCCTTCTCAATGTGTGTCTCCTGTGGGGATACATAAGTCCCAACACTTTCAAAGCTAGTTTTAAACTTACCAGATTTTTAAAACGTAGTATTTTTGTTCTTTTAATGTTTGGCTAATTAGTTCCTACAATCGCCAGCTGCTGTAGGGATGATGTAAATCCAGCTAGGGTCCATGCAGGTAGCAAAAGTACTGTAAGTCCCCATGGTCCCTAGTATGGTGATCTACCTTCAGTTGTTGGCGATCTATAGCCTGGCTTTATATTGTATCGTCCTCTATAGTTAAAGTATTTTAGATTTAATTACTAGTTTTAAATACATATATATATATATATATTTATGTCTGTGATAGTCTAGTTCGTTTACTGTCCTTTTTTCGACAGATATTAAAAATTGATTACCTTGTTTTCATCGCTATATGACAATAATATTGCCTATGCGATGTAAAATTTTAACTCACTCACTCACTCAATGTATGTGAGTGTGTTTTGAGAAAATGCACGAAAGGCATATGTTTCCCATATAAATGCTTCATTAAACCTCTACATAAAGCAAATCTATCACGCGAGCATCATACTCTTCAGATACAACTTGATTTTATTATGATTTCTAAAGATGAAGTGACAAAACCTTTTCCACATCCATATTAAATATTTACTAAAAGCAGATTCGAATCCGATGTAAACAAGTGCAAAGGCACGGCTCATGACATGCTTGTTATGCTTGATATACTTGATATACTTGAAACGCATGTAAAAGAATACCACCTGCAGTGTACTGTGACCAGCTATCCATGCGCGACATCGAGTTCGTATTTGTATGTCGGATACACCTGATTGACCAAATGGATTCATATAACCTTCAAGGATGTTATAATATTAATATATTTTATCAACTGTGTTATCGCATGAGACATACGCTCAATGTTGAGCTCTGAATGTGCCTAGCGTTTGTGTTTAAGTCGCAAAAGGAACAAACCCTTTGATTGTTTTGACTAAACATGTTTATGACATGCACACAATGTCAGGATCTCAACACCCCCAAACTTCAACATGTTATGAACATTTATAAAAGCATTTTCAAATTTTTGGGAGGGTATGCGAGACTTTACTATAAAATAACTTTTTTATTGTTTCAAGAGCAGAATACGTGTTCTTTTAATGTTTGGCTAACTGAAGTGAGGAATTAAATCATCATGCAGTTAACAAAGGAACTGCCCCTATTGTCCCTATTGTCTATGGTAAGGTGTTTGCTTGCGATCCATAGTCTGTTATGATGTTATATCCTTCGAAATTCTTCACAGTGAGATCTTTGTTTATGATAGCATGCTAGTTATAATTCTAACTATGTGATTCTCCTGTTGATTAAGTGTCCACTGTTGACAGCTTTTTATAGTCTAAATGTATTCCTTATCAAAGAGTACACACACGAGTCCATGTATGGAGAGCATGTTTGGCCACTGGACTCCTGGAGCTCCACAACGCAGGGCTTGTAAGTCATGTAGCGTAACCTTAGGCAAGTGACTTTGTTCAAAATTGAATTTGCTCACCCAGCAGTGAATGTGTATTTGTTGTTATTACTCGCCCGTGGAAGATACTGCAGTGTAATATTTTACAGCGATATTACACTAGTGTACCTTCTTGCAGCTTTGGCTATATTGCACAGTGACTCATTGACTGCGGTAAACACGTCAGTAAAAGAAGTACACACATTATTAGGATTATTATCATTACTAGTTTGTGAAAAACTATATGAAAAAAAACATTACAGGAAATGTAGACATTGATTTTCCGAACAAGGATAAAAGCCTTACGCCAATAATGAAATCCTTAAGCCATAGCCAAGTGGGTCTAATGTAATCCTCAGCGCAAACGCTGTGTGTCCGAGAACAAAATATATACTCATCATATATCATTTATTTTTGTGTGGTAACTTTCTTTCATTATATCTGTAGACAAGCACATGTGGGTATGACACTCTTCAGTATATATAAACACACGGATCTGCTGGGAATCACATTATCAGTTCCTATTTGATTGTCGGTCGTAGTTCTCTGCTTAGTAGTACATCACCAGACATTTCTTAACGTTATATCTACGAACAGACATTACAAACAGCTCCCTATTCAAGTGAGTGAGTGTAGCTATATGGCGGCGGTTTGTAAAAATCGAGTCTGGACTATCCAGTGATCAACAGCATGATCATCAATCTACGCAATTGGGATACGATGATATGTGTCAACCAAGTCAGCGAGCTTGACCAACTGATCCCGTTAGTCACCTCTTACGACAAGCATGGGTTACTGAAGATCAATTCTAACCCTGATCTTCAAGTACCAAATCCACAAAATAACATACTAAGCAAAACACAACAAAATATGAAAAGATTTCATTCCAGTTTGCCTACAACAAGCGCCACTGATGACACGTGGCCACCATTTCCATCAAAGTTCATGGTAATCGTGTTAGTTGCTTTGAGTTTATCAGCTGGTACCCAGAACTCCCATACTTCCCATTTAGTTGTTGACTGCACTTTGTCGGAGTCGAACAATGTGAAGGTTGAGGGTAGGGTATATCCATTGAACACGACAATGTGTGGTTTTCCGCTGGCATTTTTGTCACGACTGACGCCTACTCGAAGATGTGATGTATGATAACCTGAACTTGGTAAGGAGATGGTTGTCTGAGCATGGCCGTTGTTGATGGGAATGACCATGTCTTTTCCATAGTAGGTGTTCTCATTGTTGGTACGTAAACCATCAAAGTTGTAATTTGTTTTGAATTTATAAAAACAAGTTGCCTGACCCGGGAGACCTAGATTTCCATTGTACTTTGTAGTGTCAAAGTGGACATTGGTATGCATTTCTGTGTTTCCATTTTTGTACTGGATACATGTTGATTCTCCAGTTGTAAGGTTGATCCATCCACCGTGGAAGTCCAGCTTCACATTCTGCCAGGCAGTGCCATAGTTGTGGAGAAGAACTACCAACTCCTTTTTGTGAGGGTCGGCCAAAGCTAATGGCGAAACAGATCTCTCCCATCCTGTGTATGGGCTTGACACCTTGAGAAACTTCTGATCATAATGAAAGCTGTGCCAAAATTTGAAGAATTTGGCCATTGTAGTCTCGCGTCCATCTTTGGTAAATATGGACCAGTTAAGACTAGTTTGGCTACCGTACTGCTCATTCGAAAGCATAAAGATCACGGTCCTGTCGAGAAACTCTCTCAGATTGAGGAAGGTAAACATGAAACCGCTAGGTAGGTAAGTTGTAGCAAAGTCTATGATACTGTTGTGAAGGTTCAGATCAAGACCAGTCACGCCACCTCTTCCATATTCACTGATAACTAAAGGAACCTTTTTACCTTTTTTAAGATGAGAGTAATTTTCTATCATGTCTACACCACCTACCAGACGAGCTTCGTTAATGCCAGTGAAGCGAAACTTTCCGCCAGAGACATACAGATCGTTGTAGGCATGGAAGGAGAAAAAGTCCAGGTGGTCAAGAGACATGTCCAGAAAAACTGCTGTTTTATTCCACATACCAAAATTGTGGAGGTCGGATTTGACTATGCTATAACTGGTGTACGTTGGTCCTGCTACTTGCATTCCGAACCTGGACTTCAGCTTCTGACCAACAACCTTGTGGAAATCAATAATTGACTGCAGTCCAATGAAATTAGACACCTCTGGTTCATTGATGACTTCCAATATGTGAGGGATATGACCCCCGCTGTAGTCTTTAGCACTCTGGACCATAAGTGACACAAATTCACCCGCAGCATCGAGGTTGTTGGGGAATTTCCCTTCATGGTGAGATTTGTCCATCCAGTCAGGCCAGCTCAAACCTGTACAGAAGTGCATATTATCATAAGACGTCATTTTAAGCATTGTGTATACGGTATTGTGTTTACGAGCATTTACTGTCACCTTGTGACTCTTCCACGGAAGAATGTCCTCAGATAAGTTTGATTGTAACCGAGTGAGCGAGTGCGTGAGTCAGGTCTTTGCCCCGCTGTAAACAATATTCTAGTAATATCACGGCAGCGGACACCAGAAACAGGCTTCACACAGTGTACACATGTTGGCAATTGAACCCGGGTCTTCGGCCTGACGGAAAAACGCTTCAAAAACGGGGCTACTCCACTGCACCGAGCATGTGTATATATATTCAGCTGACCTATCACTGAACAGAAGAAGAAACTATCAATACACATACCTTTTAAGTCCCAAATAATGTTCTTAATTTCACTTCCATAGCCATGCACTTGTTCCATGTAGTAACTGAACATCTTTGATTGGAGGGCGTGGTTCTCTAGGTAGTGGGGATCCGGGTAACCATGGTGATGGGGATCCTGGGGCCACTGTGGAAACACCGCGGATCATAAAATTCTACTTCCAGCAAATATACGAAAGGCACCATCGGGTTATGGATAGCCAGTGACCAAATGTGCAGCGTTATTTGCCCTTATGTGCGTGTGTGTGCGTGCGTGCGTGCGTGTGCGTGCGTGTGTGAATCTCATGCAAATGCATTATCGCTTTACGTTGGCGAAGTGATATTTTACAGCTGCTGTGGTTGTGCACCCTGTAAATATATAGATGTGCTTGTCCCATTCCACAATGCATGATTTGTTTTGTTATGCCTACACCAAATGAAGGCCAAGTCTTATATCTTAAAGGAGATAAATGTTATACAGACATTTTGAAATACATTAAACAGTCACACAAAGTACACGTAATATCACTGCTAACTAAAGATCAACAAACAACTCTCCTGGTCCCAATACCAGGGCTTACACATTCAGTAGAGCGGCGATTGTGACCTCGCGGTTGTGACGTCATAGTGGGCACTTTCTATAGTTTACAGTGCGTTAATCTACACGAAAATAAGCAATATCCTCTATTTTTGGAGTGTGGATGTACTTGCTAATGTCCTTTTCACTTTATACCTACATTTCCAAAGAGATGATCATTCAAGTCCCTGTTCATCCATCGTCCGGTTGGGGATCCAACAGCTTTACAGTATGGAATAAGGTTTGCGCGGTCAAGCCCATTATGTTTGGTCCATCTGTCAGCTTCATAATGGACACGTCCACCCTGAGAGAGCCACTCGTTGTAGATGGTGACTGTAGCGTCTAGATACACTCCATTCCATAGCAAAGAGTTCAGGAAGACCAATATCAGTACCATGGTGATTAAAGGTGCAGGAAACGAGTATGGTGCTGTTTATATTGGATAGTAATCTGTATGCGAAGCGAGCACGTGGAATATAACCCGGTGAAGTTTTATCTAGTGTATATTTTGTCAAGGTAAAATACACTGGATACAGTTTGTTTGGGATAGGTTGATAACCGATTAATGAGACCAGACAAAAAAGTCTATGCGGTTATTTTATGGTTAGGTTCAATTTACAGATGATTTTAAATCTGCAGAGAAATAATCGCCTTTTGTTTTTTAATATATACTGTAAGCCATTAAAAACGCAATTTGACATTCATACTTTCTTTACTCACACCAATTTCAACATATATAAACCTAACTGGCAGATATGTTTTAAGTGAACATCTGTGAATAATTTCATCTGAAAATGTCCAGTCAACAACAACATCAGTGACGCAACAACGACATCAAACAAAGGAGGGGTCACTTGCAGTCAATATCGTGTGTGTCCACCGTGCGATGCAAGACATGCTCGCAGTCTTTGGGGCATTGAAAGACACACATTTCTCAGGAACAGCTGTTGGATGGTCTGCAGCCTCTGATGGTCTGTGGTCTGATCATGACACCCTCGAAAACGATCATGCTCAAGGACACAGTTTGGCGCAAGTCTTTCTCCTTTACGTCGATAAGTCTGTGGACGTCCATCTGCACAGGGTAAGTTAAACCTGGATTCATCTGACAAAATGACATCTGGCCATGTCCTAGGCCTGTTGCCAAGATTGGCCCCATTTGCTGCCCATCGCTGACTGGCAAGTCTGTGGCGATGCAAGAAGGTTGGACCACGGTACGGGTGACGACACCGGATGTTGAAGGCAGCAAGGCGTCCTTGCAGCTTTTGGGCGCTGAAATGACGTTGACTTGACCCAATTGTCCTCCTTGCCTCATCATCAGCTGTTTGGAACCGATTTCGCAAGTGTGAAACTCGGATATTGCGGTTTTGTTGAGCTGTTATCACAGGTGGTGCACCAGGTCGCGGACGATCAGTAACACTTCCGGTAGCCCGATCGTTGTCTGAGTCGACTTACAGTGGATGAATGCACATTAAAGTGCCTGGCAATCATCACATCTGAAGCACCTTGGCTGACCATACCGATAACCTGATTCCATTCGTCTTGTGTCAAGTGTGGCATTTTCTCAAAGTGATTGAGTTCCACAATTCCTTGTGCTTTTACAGGGCCCTGGTGCAAGTAATGCATGTGCACAACGTGTTTCATGAATGTGGTTGTGTTTACGAGAAATGTCACAGGTTCAGGTTTAAGTATCAAAGTTCATGTGAGAGGAATGCTCCGGGACTCGAACTCGAAATGGGCCAGAATAACAGCCTTTTATCCCTACATCCTCTGTATCGCAGGCAAAAATCTTCAATAGAACTTTTGTGAGTTTCAGGACAACAAATACCAATTATGTTTTTAATGGCTTACAGTATATAATATTCAACTCAATAAAGACGACAATCAGGATGAAAATTGTTTGAAAAATGCACATATCATCTGTGCATTTTTAAACAGTCAAATGTAGCTAGGGGCCATGCAGGTAGCATGTTAATGTAAACCCTATGGTCCCAGGTATCTACTTTCAGTTTCTGGCGATCAAGAGAGCATTTTTATTGTATTGTTGTGATAGATGTCAAATTGTAGCGATAAATGCTGGTGTTAACTTCTGTTGATGGACATTCTAGCTGGGTTACTGTCCTCCGTCGACATGTTTCTATGTTATAATGTAACTGCCTTTGTCGTGAATGTATAGCTTGTTTTAGTCATGATATGGCTAAATACTGCCGATTGGACTAAAACATATCTCATTTACCCACTCAAATAGTCTTTCAAATAGATGATAGAGTTACTATTTTGTATGTAACTCTATGTAAAAGTGCAAACTCGTGCTAAGGCATCAAAGCGGACGAAAACCCCGATAGACAGAATAGCAATAAAACTGTTGACAGTTCACTGTTCAAGCCATTCTTCACAGGGTTCAAGGCTGCTACTTTCAAGATTATCTCATCTGTCTTTTGGCATACACGTGTTTTTAGCGTGTTTTATTCCGCTTACCTGGACAAATGTATTTCTTGTAGTGCCAGTCAACTTCTTGTAGTATCCTGGCTTCAAGCCAACCCGTTCTTCTTTATAAAATGTCCTTGATCTCCTTATCTCCGAGCGCTGACTTTCTGCTTTTAGTACAGACGAAAATAATGTTTTCAGTACAAGTTCACAGGCAATATAAAACTTACGCAGTGCTTATAGAAATAAATACAGAATTGTTAATATTCACCTCACTGGAACAATGGTTAAGTTTCCCCAAATAGTCTGAGTACCCAGCGAAGGAATGATCTTCAAGCAAGTGCTGGTCTTCTTGTTACTTCAGAGTAAGTGAGGTAACATTTTAAGTCACATGGGCAGTATTTCAGTCATACCGTGACTAAAACAAGTCTTATATTCACCACAAATATATGTAAATTATGAAAAGTCTGTCAACGAAGGACAGTAAAACAACTAGTCTAGAATACCACAGTTATAGATTGCCAATGAAGGTAGAAAATACTAAAATATTTATAGGCCAGAAGACAATACTATACAAAACAGGCTGTAGATTGCCAAGGGTTGAAGGTAGATCACCATACTAGGGACTGTAACTGTAGATGCAATGTGAGATGAGAGGTAGGGACTGTAACTCTAGATGCAATGTGAGATGAGAAAACTACTATGACTACGAAACTACTCCAGAAGATGTGGAAGCCCATAGGGTTATAGTACTCGGTAGTACTTTCCAGAACTCTGTCTAAAAGTAGCACAAGACTAAATACAGCACACCGCACCTCACTGACCACAGATATGTACAATGTATTATTCTTGGAACATTGTTACACAGTGAATAACACTGCTACATACGTAACAAACGTAACTTTCTTAGCAAAGTTTACAAACTATGATGAGAGTGTGAACTTGACTCACGTCCTTAAGATTAGTCTGGGTTTCAAATATCTCAGTCTTTGGTCTGAGGTGTCAAACCTAACTGTTTTTGGAATTTGAGAAACAGCTTGACTTATTATGACATGCTCAGTGAAACCCGGATAAGTAAACCTCCAAAGGATCATTTTAAAAGTTGCTACTTATCCGTATTGCCACTTATCCATCCAAGCAAGTTATATCACATTTCCAAGTAAAGTAAATAGACATCGTATCCCCATTGTATCAAGACAACCTGCCCCGCTCATCGGGACCATTCATTAATTTATATGCAGATCAAAATAAAGAACATAAATATATAAATACAAATTTGATTCATTTTTAATATCAACATTCATCATTAAAAACCATTTTATATACATGTACATGTAATATCACCTGTTATGATTTCACGAATTTGAACAGCAAATCAACATCACACTGTCGTTTAACTATCGGGTTACACTAAAAGTTTCACGAAAATATCACACGGAAAATAAGTCAACTAAAACAGCAACAGCAACAGCAGTGTGGTAATTCTATTTCGTATAAAAACCCTACTCCACAATTTTATAAAAACTCAAGAGATGTGATCAATCGCGGCGCTCTGTTTGAACTTGCCCCTCTACTTAGATCCACTATATCCAGTGTATGGCACACTTGACATGGATTAGGATTAATTGTGACAATAACCAACATGCAGGAAGAGACTAATTAGTCGGCTCGTTAACAACCCATGTGGCTGATGCGAGGTGAGACACGTTAATTACTGCTGAGTGAATCCACAAGGACAGGTCCGATGTTGCCACTTATTCGATGAGGTCTAGGACAAATGCCACCCGGACAAAAGCCACCCGGACAAAAGCCGACTAGGACAAATGCCACCCAGACAAATGCCACCCAAATAAAATTAAAACCACCAACACAATATCATGTTTCCCAGATGTATTTGCATGATAATTCATTTTCATTTTCACACTTTCATTATTACTTTCATTCTCATCTTTTTTCATTTTTCATTCACACTTTTATTAATATTGCTTTCATACTCCTTCCTGCGATGAAACATATTCAACTTGGTTGTGCATATTGGAAGCGAAATGGTCAGTTTATTAGTTATTTGCTTTATTTAACGTCGCACGCACAACTAAGATATTTCGGCGACAGGGTAGTACACTTATTAAGAAATGAGGGGGAACAAAAAACAGAAATCTTGAAAGAGAGGTGTTACTACTCAACAAAACCCAAAACAACAACTGAGTATTAAAAACAAATTTGAATTAGGAAATTTGAGAATTAAAAATTAAAAAAAAAATTGAAATAGGTAAAGAGTAATAGAGATTTGGAATTTAATATAGATGTAGTGTAGTAAATGGTTATTGTTATTATTATTGTATTTTTTCAACCGACCCATGTTTAAAAACATATTTATTATGTGAATAATGATAAACATATAAAAGGTTAAAAAAAGGAAGTTGATAAAAAAGAGAGAACTCTTTTGAATTAATTTGGGATTTGTTAGAATGTGCTTGAGATCAGAAGAGTTAGCATTGTTGAGGTACTGTTTTAAAGCATTGGTAAATGGGGTTCTTTGTTTATTATATTTTGAGCAGTAAACGATAGTGTCGGCTATTGTTTCTGGAATTTGACAAGTGATACATTTGCCCTTTGGATGAAGGTTGATTTTGTGTAGATAGTGATTAAGATTGCAATTTGCTAGTCTTAGTCTGGTTATGGCAAAAATCAATTCGGCGTATTTGGTGATAATTTTTACATTTTTTATTTAGTGTTTGTTGAATTTGGTAGAGTGGCTAACGTTTTCCTATTATTTACCAGCTATAATTGAATTTATTTATTATTATAATGTTAACTTTATTTGTTAGGTATGTTTTGGAGTAAAGCATTTTATTTTGTTTTTTGAGTGGAGTGTTTGGTGATAATTTTTACATTTTGTATTTAGTGTTTGTTGCATATGGTAGAGTGGATAATGTTTACCTATTATTTGCCAGTTATAATTGAATTTATTTATCATTAGATACTACTTTAAAGTGTATAAAAGATAGTACATGTATATATCAGTCAGCTACTAGTGTTATGAAGAAAAAGTATCCATTACGTCAAGTCACAACTATATGATGTCACTTAACCACCTTGGTGGGACAAAGAACTAGAGTATTATAAACATAATTTTACACCAAAATCAACATAAAAGTCAATAAGGGTGGTAATTGACCTTTCTTTAATGGTAAAAATGGATGGCTTTTGTCCTTGGTGGCATTTGTCCAGGTGGCTTTTGTCCGGGTGGTTTTATACCCCCGCTACGAAGTAACGGGTTTATACCCCCTCCGTCCTTCCGTCCATCCGTCCGTCTTTCCGTCCGTCAATCCGTCCGTCCATCCGTCCGTCCTTCCGTCCCGAAACGCTGTCCGTAGCATATCTCTTAAAGTTTACAAACTTCACACACATGTTAGTCGTTACCCATTGATGTGCCTTTTGCTATTTTAAAGTTTTTTCAGAATTTTGATTTTTTGCTGTTTCCATGGAAACACGACTTAGTGCCAAATGTTTTTGATGGTTTTGTCCGAAGCATATGTCTTAAAGTTTACATGCAAAGTTCACCAAACTTCACACACATGTTAATCATAACCCATTGATCTTTGCTATTTTAAAGTTTTTTCAGAATTTTGTCTTTTTGCTGTTTCCAGGGAAACACGACTTAGTGCCAAATGTGTTTGATGATTTTGCCCGAAGCATATGTCTTAAAGTTTACATGCAAAGTTCACCAAACTTCACACACATGTTAATCATAACCCAATAATGTGCCTTTTGCTATTTTAAAGTTTTTTCAGAATTTTGTCTTTTTGCTGTTTCCAGGGAAACACGACTTAGTGCCAAATGTGTTTGATGATTTTGCCCGAAGCATATCTCTTAAAGTTTACATGCAAGGTTTACCAAACTGCACACACATGTTAATCATTACCCATTGGTGTGCCTTTTGCTATTTTAAAGTTTTTCAGAATTTAGGTTTTTTGCTGTTTCCATGGAAACACGACTTAATGCCAAATGTGTTTGATAGTTTTGTCCGGAGCATGTCTCTTAAAGTTTACATGCTAGGTTCACCAAACTTCACAATCATGTTAATCATAACCCATTGATGTGCCTTTTGCTATTTTAATTTTTTGTCTGAATTTTTAAATTTTTTTTGCTGTTTCCATGGAAACACGACTTAGTGCCAAATGCGTTTGATGGTTTTGTACGGAGCATATGTCTTGAAGTTTACATGCTAGGTTCAACAAACTTCACACACATATTAATCATTACTCATTGATGTGCCTTTTGCAAAATTATTTTCAGAATTTGTTTTGTTGTTGTTTCAAGGGAAACACGACTTGGTGCAAAATGTATTTGATGGTTACCCGGCCACAGCATATCACCGAAAGTATACATGCTAGGTTCACCAAGCTTAATACACAAGTTAATCATGACCCACAGATGTGCCATGTGCTATTTATTTGCAAAATGTGATTATTCAAAGTGTGATGTTAACTTTTCACTTTAAAATGAGAGTCAGTAACAATATTCATCTACGTCCACTTCATTGTGTGCAACATGAGAGTCAGTAACAATCTTCATCTACGTCCACTTCATTGTGTGCAACATGAGAGTCAGTAACAATCTTCATCTACGTCCACTTTATTGTGTGCAACATGAGACAGTCAAGTCAATTGTATGTCAGGTTTCCACGGAAAACACAAAAAAATAGTGTTTCCATAAATTATTACTGTAATCAGTACATGGCAAAACTATTATTAAACATGTATATAAAGTTTAGTAGAGTCAAGGAGAAAGTCTTGTGAGCTGCTGATCCTTGTCACATTATATATATATCAATATCAGTCATTTCCATGTCCCAAAGTGGGAAGCAGGGGTATGTGAGCTGTGCTCACTTCTACACTTGTTGTCAGGGTGGCTTTTGTCCTGCTCTCATTCGATGATATTTCTGTTGTAAAATGTCTGAAGGGACCACGGAGAAAGGATTACTTAAACGAAATTGCCACTTATTCGATTTTACTTATCCAAAATGAAATAATGATAAATAATGAAGGCTATTGCCGAGACCGGAGAAAAAAGGTTTACTTATCCGGGGTTACCACTTATCAATAGTTTATTTATCGGGGTTTCACTGTGCTTAATTCTGATCCTTTCATGTTTGTGTGGAGGTGAACAGCAACATATCTGGATGTGTCTCTAGGACCTTTTCTCCACCAATGGCTGTGGCCATCATTATGCTTGTGGTGGAGCTGCAATTTTCAGCTGCATCAACGAAGACTGACTGCTTGGTGCTGTAGACATGACTAAACAGTACACTCTTGTCACGAAATAAACCTTAGTTTTCATATATCGAATTCGGAAGATGTGCAGTAGATGATGTGAATGGTGTTGACCAAGTGTGTGACGGCAGTCTGGTAGATCTCTACAATAGCTGACCCGTGAAAGTCCGGGTTAGAATATTGGCCTTCAGTAAGTCATGCCTGTCGTAAGAGGCGACGTAACGGGATCGTGTGGTCAGACTCGCTGACTTGGTTGACACATGTCATCGGTTCCCAATTGCGCAGATCGATGCTCATGCTGTTGATAACTGGATTGTCTGGTCCAGACTCGATTATTTACAGGCCGCCTCCATATAGCTGGAATATTGCCGAGTGCGGCGTAAAACTAAACTCATTCACTCACTCACTCTCAAATAGCTACTACCCAAGAGCACCAATTTAATGTTTACTTTCCCCAGTCTGAGTGAGCTATTTCATATTAGTTTTGGTAAGTTCCTTTTTCGGTAGTTTATCAGTTTTGACGAGAATCCATGCACTCAGAGTGTGGATTTCAGTTTGTCCAGTAGTGAATCACGTCTGTCTCTCCCAGAAATAAAAACTGCATTTTTATTTTGTCAAACTGTAGGTAATGTTCAGCTATCTGTGTCGCGGGTGAGATTAGAGAAACTGTGGATACTGATGATAGTGTCTGTGCACCTGTAGACATATCACTCTAAATTATGGTACCAATCCTGATGACACTCACGCCGTACAATGCGATTTCCTGTTTGACCATTTCAACCGTGAATTTTAATATTTAGAATGACAGGGAACTTCTGTATCTTTTGGAAACTGACCTGGTGTTACGCCTAGAGTAGGTTAGATAGGTCAGGTATACAATATATCATTTGTCAATGAAGGGTGTTATGTTGTGTCTTTACGTGTACGTATGTGTACAATGTATATTTAATATGTAGCTGAGCATCAAAGTACAATATGAACTTGATATGTGAGGGGGTAGCCGGGCTTGTTAATGTTGAACGTCAGATTCTGTCAATAACGTGGCACCATGATACATAGTTTGGACCAAACACTCCACGACGATCCACGTGAAATATTAACGTTCTACTTTCAGTCACCGACTACTATCAGTGAACTATTCCAGGGATTCACGAGTGTTCATGTTTATCTATGACCAGGTCAAATATACCTCAGCTCTGGTTTTAAGACAAATGAATCGAGGTCATTTCTGAGGTGAATTTATGTAATTGCTCCCAAAGAGGAGAAGTGAATTATTAAGTAAGTAAATAACCACGCACCTATAAGTCATTGCTATCTAAACAGTCAGCTCTGGTTTAAAATCATCAAGCCAATACAATGTGTCAATTAAGTGCCAGTCGCAAGAACGCTACAGAACTAATATAAGTGCACTCTACAATATGTAACAGGGTATGAATTATGTACGTGTACTTATACATTAAAACGACCCAGTTGAATGTCTTGGAAGGGATCTTACACCATTCTGCAGTCCGTAATAACGCCAGAGGCTAAAAGGAATTCGTCCGATTTTGCTTAAAAACTGCAGTTGGCAGGTACATTTGCCACAAATCAGATTGCAAAGGGTCTTAATTGCTTTCATCTCGTCTTTGATGATACAGCGAGCCTTGCAAAAACGTCCCAACCAAAAAACTGTCAGAATGACCAAAGCTGTCATGGCCCTTTGGAGAGATATTGTCGGGAAACAAGTTTGCGAAGACACCTGGCGAGCTTAATCTACTCCAGACTTGCCAATACTAACCTCCCATGGTCACACCTTTTGCAGGAGAGGCCTTGCTTTCAGCCAGGCAGCCTTATTCAATTTTTATTCTGGTAGGTGATAACGGGAGCAGATTTTAATCTTCCGGAGAGTAATTAAGGCAATGAGATGATATTGAATGACGATTTCTGTTCTCCTTGCAACCCAACCCATACTTGTTATAGCACTACACCTTTTGGTTTACCCAACATTCAGGATACCTGGTATTCGTGCCCTATAGCACCAATTCGCCATGCATGAAGTACAATATTATTGTGAACTTATATTGAATTCAAATGAAATAATACAATATAACATTAGGTATACAATTGAATGATAAAAGCAATCAAATCATGTTTTTGTATCCGTAGTAGGCGCTACTTGAAAATACATATTAACATGAATAAAAATATGTCTATGCAAATATTTTCTAATAATATTATTCCTTGTCTACTTTAAAACATTAAACAAAAAAAGGTCTTGATGGCGACAATTTCCTTTATTGAAGCTTCCCTACAATCAGCGCCACAGACGACACATGACCGCCATTTCCAGCAAAGGTCATACTGATGGTGTTAGTCGATTTGACGTGATCCGTTGGTACCCAGTACTCCCACACCTCCCATTTGGTAGATGCTTCAACCTTGTCGGCGTCAAACAGCGTGTAGGTTGAGGATAGGGTGTATCCATTGAGCTCAACTTTCAACGGTTTTGCATTGGCGTTTTTAGAACGACTAACTCCCACTCTAAGATGAGATGTATGGTAGCCAGAGCTGGGCAGATTGATCGTTGTCTGATAGACATGCCCATTGACGATGGGGATGACCATGTTCTTGCCATAGTAGGTGTTCTCGTTGTTGGTGCGGACGCCTCCAAAGTTGTAGTTGGTTTTAAACTTGTAGAAACATGTTGACTCTCCAGGAAGGCCAACATTTCCATGGTTCTTGGTAGTGTCGAAGTGGACATTGGAGTTCATTGCTGGCTTACCGTTTTGGAACCGGACACAAGTTGATTCTCCAGTTGTAGGTTTGATCCACCCGCCGTGGAAGTCCAGCTTCACATTCTGCCAGGCAGTGCCATAGTTGTGGAGAAGAACTACCACCTCTTTGTTGTGTGGGTTTGCCAGAGCAAGAGGGGAGACTACTCGCTCAACTCCATCGAATTTACTTCCAGTCTTGAGGAATTTCTGATCATAATAGAAATTATGCCAAAACTGAAAGAATTTGACCATTTGTGTTGGATGACCATCTTGTGTAAACAAGGACCAGTTGAGACTGGTGTGACCGGAGTGCTGTTCGTTTGCAAGAATAAAAACTATAGCCCTGTCAATAAACTCCCTCAGGTGCAGATAAGTAAACATGAAGCCATTTGGTTGGTAAATGGTCTGAAAGTCGAGTAAACTACTGGGTGCCCACTGATCTATCCCGTGTACACCACCTCTGCCATACTCACTAATAATGAGCGGAACCTTTTTTCCTTTCTTCAGATGGGAGTAATTTTCTATTAGGTCAATACCACCAACAAGACGAGCTTCGTTGATGCCACTGAACCTATGACTTCCACCAGATACATAGATGTGATTGTAGGCATGGAAAGAGAAGAAGTCCAAGTGATCAAGAGACATGTCCAAAAACCTCGCTGTCCTTTTCCAAATGCCAAAGTTGTTAAGATCTGATTTCAGGATGGTATAGCCAGTGTACGTTGGTCCTCCAACCTTCATTCCAAACCTGGATTTCAGCTTCTGGGCTACTATCTTATGTAAATCTAGAAGGGTTTGTTCATCAATATAGTGTTCTACCTCAGGTTCGTTGATGACCTCAAATATTTTAGGTATGTGTCCTTTGGAGTAGTCCTTGGCGCTCTCAACCATGAGTGACATAAACTCTCCGACTGCGTCGAGGTTGTTGGGGAATTTACCCTGATGATGCGACTTATCAATCCAGCTGGGCCAGAACTGACCTGTTTAGGACAAAAATGGGAATTAATAAATAAACTCAAAATCTCTAAAACGCAAAGGAACACACAATAAAATCTATCGTTATGTTACAAATGTGCATGTCTATATAGGTTTACATACAGTTTTCCCAGAAATTATTGAGAAAATCTTTGTTTCCTGATACTGATAATAAAGCTTTACGTGGTAAGGTACTCAACATGGGAAGCAACTCTTGTAGGTTTAAGATTGAACCTTACTACATCAAGAGTTATCTGCCCTGGTGTAGCAGACGGCTTCAATTGTTGACACGGCAGATTTGACAGCACAAGAGACAAGAAAGCTGGTCCTAGATGATTTTGAAAGGGATGTGACTAATGGAACAGAGTTAGCTGACAGACATGACATTCCTCTGTCTAAAGTATACAGAACTTTGAAGAATATTCAGTCAGGAGTTGGGATTGAGCACAATACAGAGGCAGGGAGGCAAAGGAAGTTCAGTACTACGGATCGCCGGCGACTTGGTCAGATTGAGAGTAGGGGGGAAATTAAAAATCGTTTAGAATTCATGAATGAAACTATTAATAGAGGAAGTCCTCGGTATCTAATGAAATCCTTAGACAAGAATTACAAAGATTTAACTGGGTGAAAAAGCGCGAAATTCCCTCACAATTGATGAAAGATGCACACGAAGAAAGACGTTAAAACTGGTGTAGGGCTCACGAAATGTTTTATTTTCTGATGAAAGTTCTGTCTGGCTTTTTTTTAACTGTGTGAAAGTTTAGACAAAAGATACCGTGAAACCTATCTACCAACGCCCAAAACATAGCCTGAAATTTCACATGTGGGGTGGGATATCATCACATGGAGTGTCGCCGTTGTGGAGAACGATATGTTGATCTTAAATGATCACCTCCTTCCAAAGGCCCGAACACTGTATGAAAATAATTGAATTTTCCAGCATGATAACGACCCAAAGCACACTGCGGGCTACACAAGACAGTGGTTCTCGGACGAAAATGTTCAGGTTTTAGACTGGCCCAGCTACAGCCCAGATCTTAAACCTAATGAGAATGCGTGGGGACCAATGAAGGACAGAATGAATCAAAAAAGGCTTAAAAATATTGAGGGTATGAAGAAAGAAGTGGTCGAATACTGGGATACGCTGTCACACGATTTCTTACAAACTTTGATCGACAGTGTACCTAGGCGCATTCAGTCGTGTATAGCAGGGCAAGGAGGTCTCACAAAGTACTGAAAAGACACTTAGACTGTACGAGAATCATATCTCAACATATCAATTTAAGTAAAACTTCTATAGTTTATATACTCGTATTAGATTTGCCGAAACAACTTTCGCAATAATTTCTGGGAATAGTTTATAGTATATTAAATAAAGTGATGGTGACCTTCACAACGTAACCCCCACCGCACATAGGGATGACAAACGAGGACATCCTCTGGTGTAGACAACAACATCGTAAAAAGGATGGGAAGCTTGGGAAGGAATACCATTTTAAAACGACAAACTATTAATGTCAAATCACATATATCGTAATTGACCACAGATGATGACGGTTTAACTGAGAAAATTGATTCAATGGTTACTGTGGTAGATATTTTCGTGGTTGATGACATGTCGCCAAAGTAAATATTCCTTCAAGGATCACAAACAGGAATTAATACCACAGTTTACCATCAGTTCGTGGACGTATGAGTATAAGTTATTAAGTGTGCACTATGGTTCCTTCAATATATACTAGGCACATAAAGAAACTGTGCATACAAGTACTAAATTCATCAAACCTGTGTAGACACATAAGGAGTTAAACTCAGAGGTTAGTGACATGTATCCAACATGCATGCACATGCCACGTTCCGTGACGTCAGTGGGTTCGTCCTTGAGACGTGCAATGCGTTGTTGCACGTGCATTCCGGGAAAGAGAAACAGAGCAAATGAATGCCACACAATACTGTCACTTTGGAAAGCTCAACCCCTGCACTTGCGATCGTTCAAAAAAATTAAACAGCTATTGAAACGCAAAGCATGCCAAGGCTCACGTCTGCACAACGTCATGAGGCAATTGGGATGGTCCGTGGGGGGAATGTCTCAACGACAAGTGGCTGCAAATTTCCCAGGATGACGCCGTATCCACCCCAACACAGTTCGACAACGTTTACGTCATCACGGGATCAGACCACGACGTCCCGCCATACGGCCTATCCTGACACAACGTCACCGACAAGCTCGCCGAATGAGGTGCCGAAATCATGTCTGCAGACCCTTGTTTTTGTGGAGAAATGTTGTTTTTAAAAATGAGTCCAGGTTTAACATTTCCCATAGTGATGGACGTCAACGTGCCTATAGACGCGTGGGAGAACGTTATGCACAGGCCTGTGTCTTGGAGAGGAATCGCTTTGGTGGTGGTTCCGTGATGATGTGGGGTGAACAACAGCACGCCAAAGAACTCCTTTGGTGATTGTTCAGGGCAACTTAACTGGTGTGGGCTACAGGGATCCGATTCTTCGACCTGTGGCAATTCCTTTTCTGCAACGTCATGGCCCTGGGTTAACATTCCAACAGGACAATGCCCGCCCTCATACGGCAAGGGTTGCTATGGATTTCTTGAAACACCACAACGTTGACTTACTGCCTTGGCCTGCAAATTCACCGGATCTCTCCCTGATAGAGCATGTTTGGGACGAGATGGATCGACGTCTACGCCGTCTTCCTCATCCGCCAGATAACGTCCTTGACCTTGCAACAGACCTTGAGAGAATCTGGCGTGACATCCCACAAGCCTTCTATGCACGTTTGATAGGCTCTATGCGTCGTCGATGCACTGCTGTTCTCAATGGTGATGGTGGACATACCCGTTATTGAGCTTGTGACATGGTCGTTTGACCCCTGTCCCGCTTGTGGACTCGTGACGTCATTGTGATTGACTTTTCAATTGAAATTCTCCCGACTTGTTATGGTCTCATGATCCCTACATTACAGTTTATATGTACCTTTGACATAGTTATCGTACTTATCAACTGGGATAATATTTTGACAATGCAATGTTTCTTTATGTTGCTAGTATATTTGCACAATTTACTCTTTTGGGGGATAATTACTTTTTGTTTCCCACACCATATTGTCGATTTGACTGCCATAGCCATGCACCTCTTCCATCCAGTAGTTCCATGCTTTCGTCTGTTGCGCGTGGTCTTGGAGGTAGTGTGGATCTGGGTAACCATGGTGACTTGGGCTCTGGTGCCACTGAAACCCGAACCATAAATCTTGGAAATCAGGTTCAGCTTTTTATCAGTGTATTTTAGCAGACTGAGGCAACAGTGGGATAAAAACGTGTAATTCATGATCAGTCACAGTGGGGCCCACATCTGGAAATAGTCATTTCAGATGAACCCGTGAAGTTCCGGGTATAATATTGGTCTTCAGTAACCCATGCGTATCCTCAGAGGCGACTAACGGGATCGGGTGGCCAGGCTCGGCTGACTTGGTTGACACATGTCATCGGTTCCCAATTGCGCAGATCGACAAGCAGGGGTTACTGCATATCAATTCTAACTCTGATCTTCACGGGTAGTTTTGCTTAAGGATGTTCGCTGGTAATATAAATAGTCTTAATATTTTTTTCTAATTGGTGTATTTTTAAATTATGACGTTTGTCTTTGCAAAAACAGCCCAGAAAAGCAGGGGGTACTGTTGGTTTTCTTGAGATATTTTGCTTTGCGGCAGTCGTGCAATAAGTATTAGCTATCGATTTGTACGTGTTTATTGTATTCAATGAGATGTAAGGAGTCGATAGTTACACTTATAGACTCAATCAGAATAAAATTATTAGTGAGTATTATTTATTGTGGTTGTCGTTAATCTTAGCCGAATACGGCTGTTTGAGTTGCACAGCAGTAGTTGAAAACGTGACCAGCGAACATCCTTAAGAAACCCACTAACAACAAACTACGAGTGTACCAACTTAACAAAAAGGCGATACCTACATTTCTGAACAGGTCTATGTCTCTGTTAATCCAGCGCCCACTCGCAGTTCCAATAGCTTTACACTTTGAAATCAGATTGCTTCTGGTCAGACCATTATGTTTATTCCAACGGTCAGCTTCATAATGGACCCGTCCACCCTGGGAGAGCCACTCGTTGTAGATGGTGACTGTGGTGTCCGAGAGTCCCTGGCGGAACAGCAGTGCAGACACAAGCGTGATAAGCAACATTCTGGCCTGAATGTAAGTCAGATTACATGGGATGGGTATATACAGAAATCTTAATCTGTGCGAATTACCATATGCTTAATACACAAAGATATGCCAAGTTGGGTTTGTGTTTTAAAGGTGGGTTCTAGTTGGTTGGATGATAATGCAGAATATGTAAGCAATGTGCTATCTGTACTTAACATATAAAATATTTCCATGGAAAACATGACACAGTTTATGATGGAAATTGATAATGGAAGTTCATTGTTCAATTCCGACCATATATCAGTAGCTATCAAGTAATGTTCGTGGAAAGGTTAATCTATGGTGCCTCGTCCAAACACAAGTGTGTCATTTGTCAACTGTTCACTTAAACATGTAGGATTTTCACGGGATGCACTGTTTGTTACTGATACGTTGAATTCAGACATATCTTCCACATGTCTACAGGAGTACTTCTTGAACGTTATGCTGAACTAAAGGCCTTCAGTGTTGTAACCTTGGTCGGATTACTTTTGAAATATGACGCTTTGAGAAATATTTGCTGTAGTCTCGTTGCTGTGAAAACGTACCGATGAATTTCGTAAATCGAATAAAGTGAAATTAAAATTGCGAATCCTCATAATTTTACCTTGCCAATTGAACATTTAAATCTAAGAATTTTATTCAACTTAGGATAAATGTTGTTTATCAAACGATCATATACTGAGTCAAAAAAGAAACTTCACAAAATGTAATTTGAAAAATAATGAATAATTTTTCTCTGATGATACATCTATGTATCCGAAATGGGATCCCTATCTTTCGACTCTAGAAAAACGTTAGCAAAACCCACTCAAACCCATCCATTCGTCGTGCAAATGACGTTAGTGCCAAATCAGGTTTTGCACGTGCAGTCGATCACGTGATCTTCGCATCGACGTTTTCTCCATATGCACGTAT
Organism: Haliotis rubra; assembly: GCF_003918875.1. Lineage (NCBI taxonomy): Eukaryota > Metazoa > Mollusca > Gastropoda > Lepetellida > Haliotidae > Haliotis > Haliotis rubra. The sequence goes on along the minus strand of NW_025767358.1, from coordinate 458,520 downwards.
TTGCATTGGCCTCAAGAATTGAAAAAAACACTTTTAAACCACATTTCTAACGGTACTTGAAATGCCACGATTGTCAAATGTGCAGTGTGAACGTGCCGTTGGCATGTTGCAAGCGGGAAGATCAGTTATTGACGTCGCAAGAGCAATGGGATGCAGCCGTCGTACTGTGTATGACTTGCGAGGTCGTCTACATCAAACTGGCACCACTTCTGATCGCCCAAGGTCGGGTCGTCCACGTGTGACGTCACGAGCAGAAGACCGTCAAATCGTCCTACGTCACCTACGTGACAAATTTCTGCCGGCTACAGAACCAGGGCTGAGATGTTTAGAGGTCGACTGTTCTCACAGACCATTCGAAATCGGTTGCGGGCTGCCAATCTCCATTCTCGACGTCCATATCGTGGGCCAATATTGACGCCGTTCCATCAACGTCAACGTCTGCTGTGGGCCCAACGTCACCTCCAATGGACCGAGAGAGACTGGAATTGAGTCGTCTTTAGCGATGAATCCAGGTTTACCCTCACATTCGCGGACGGCAGGCCTAGAGTCTGGAGACGACGTCGTGAACGGTATGCCCAATGTTGTGTACAAAAAGTCGACAGATTCGGGGGCGGAAGTTGCATGGTGTGGGGTGCTTTCTGTGGGAACAACCGTTCCCGACTTCTGGTCATCCGTGGAAACCTCAAAGCTGCTGCTTACCGCGACCAGGTGCTCACCCCTGAACTCGTTCCTTTCATGGCGGTTCATGGCCCAGGTTACAGTTCCAGCATGATAATGCTCGGCCGCATACCGTGATGTTGACACGAAATTTCCTTCAAAACGCTGCAATCAACGTAATGGACTGGCCATCGAGGTCCCCTGACCTTAATCCAATAGAGCACGTTTGGGATGCACTTGGGAGAAGGCTTCGTGGTCTTAGGAACCAACCTCAGAATTTGCAGGAACTTGGCGCTGCCTTGCAAGAGCAATGGCGCAGAATCCCCAACCACCTGTTCACAAGCATCAGGCAGTCGATGAGGAGACGGTGTTTGGCAGTGGTGAATGTGCGGGGCGGCCGTACGAGATATTGAACTGAGAAATTTCGCATTTTTATTCTTGTGACTTGACATTCTGTATACCCATGTTTTGGAACGGCGGTGTAGCCTAATGGAACTGATTATTGCACTGTCAGTGTATCGAGTACATCACACAGATCTCAGCAATGAAATCATAACAATTTAACCATCTTACCATCTCTTGTTCTTTTATAGTGCCCTGAAGAAAGAATATGAAGTTTCTTTTCTGACTCAGTATAGTTTCAAATCGCTATTATTGGTTTGTATTACAAGGGGGTATGCACCTTAAATGAAACACCGAGAACAAGAAGAGTTGATCTAATTTAACGCTCATCACGTACCGCGGGTGCATTTGTTTCACTGTTCCAACTATGTGCGCTTACCCCCTCGAAATACAAGCCAATAATAGCGATTTGAATCTATGATCGTTTGTTAAACAACTTTTATCCTAAGGTGAATAAAATTCTGAGATTTAAATGTTCAATTTGCAAGGTAAGATCATGAGGATTCGCAATCTTAATTTCACTTTATTTATTTTACATTTTTGTTTAAAGTGAAATTCATCGGTACGTTTTCATCGCAAACAGACTATAAATTGCTCTAGAAAATGTTGCTCTTCATTTGTAAAAGGTTGACATCACAGGCTGGTACTGTTTGGGTATTACTAAACTTGAAAGGAAAATTGACTCATTAAAAGTTATCCCTCTTGTCCCACTGACTTGAGGTGATGTTTCCTTTTTCCTTCAAACGTTAAACACAGATCTGAATATGAAATTAGGCCGTCATAGTGGTCCATAAGTCAGTGTTGGACCGTTCTTGAATGATATCAGATCAGCTATGTCCCTGCGGTTAAACGTGTTGTCCAAATTGCCTTTGTATGAAATACAGATTCATATGCACAAAGAAACAGATTAGCAAGAAGGGGAGTACATTTGGTGCCTATGGGGATGCCTAGTTCTTACCGGAATGCGGAATATTTCACGTTCTGTCGTGGATACCAGCGCAGTAGAACGTTTGAAAATAAATGACAGAACTGAACTCGGTTCTGCTCTGATCCTTTGCTGTTTTTTTTGGTTGGTTTTTTTGGTTTTTTTTAATTGACAAGGGATTAATTCCACGTTTCAAATACTTTCTGAAATGGAAGTGACAAAATCCTTTCCACATTCATGATTTTTTGTTGTTGCTAAAAGCAGAGTCGATTGTACAATTCTGACTATATCAAGAGTATGTATTTGTTTCGGCAGCTGAACGTTTGTAAACAATCGAGTCCGGACGAGACAAGCCAGTGATTGTCAATCCTTGTTAACGGTGACAGTCACTCGTAGAAATCAGTAACAATCGTTGTTAACGGTGACAATCACTCGGAGCAATCAGTAACAATCGTCGTTAACGGTGACAATCACTCGTAGCAATCAGCAACAATCATTGTTAACGTTTACAATCACTCGTAGAAATCAGTAACAATCATTCTTAACGGTGACAGTCACTCGTAGCAATCAGTAACAATCGTTGTTAACGGTGACAATCACTCGTAGAAATCAGTATCAATCCTTGTTAACGGTGACAGTCACTCGTAGCATTCAGTATCAGTCGTTGTTAACGTTTACAATCACTCGTAGAAATCAGTAACAATCGTTGTTAACGTTTACAATCACTCGTAGAAATCAGTATCAATCGTTGTTAACGTTTACAATCACTCGTAATAATCAGTATCAATCGTTGTTAACGGTGACAATCACTCGTTGAAATCAGAAACAATCGTTGTTAACGGTGACAGTCACTCGTAGAAATCAGAAACAATCGTTATTAACGGTGACTATCACTCGCAGCAATCAGTAACAATCGTTGTTAACGGTGACAGTCACTCGCAGCAATCAGTAACAATCGTTGTTAACGGTGGCAGTCACTCGCAGCAATCAGTAACACTCGTTGTTAACGGTGACAGTCACTCGTAGCAATCAGTAACAATCGTTGTTAACGTTTACAATCACTCGTAGAAATCAGTAACAATCGTTGTGAACGGTGACAATCACTCGTAGCAATCAGTAACAATCGTTGTTAACGATGACAATCACTCGTAGGAATCAGTAACAATCGTAGCATACGGAAAGAACCAGTCGTAGTATATGGTAACAATCAATCGTAGTTTTCGGTAACAATCGTAAATGGGAACTTTCGTAAGCAACGAGTCAAAGTCAAAGGTGTTTTTATTGTATTAAACCCACATAGAAGTTTACTAAATACACTGGTTGAGAATATACCGATTAGTGGATACAGTGGAAATGATAAAAATATTACATTCATTTAACAATTGGTGGTAATCAGGAGGACTTTTTAGAGTAAGGTAAATCTGAAATCCCATTCAACAAGTTATTTCTTAGGTCCATTCCATGTTTTACAACTAGAGATAATCTAAATATTATATCGGCATCATTCGATGACAAAACAGAAACAAACCCTATTTTACTCATCTTAGATGAAAAGCGTTCTGGTATATATTTAGGTCGTACTTCTGCATTATAAGGACATTCAAAGGTAAAATGTATTTCGGCTTCTATAGCAGAGTTACATAATGGACAAATATTTTGTATTCTTTCAAGTGATATATAACGCTATAAGCAGCATTTTAGTACCAACTGAGAAACCCGTAAAATGTTACCTTTTGCCGTCTTTGGTCCTTTTAAATGAGGAGTGTTTTATGACAATGAAACATTGCAAGGACCCAGTGATTTGGAGAACCGTCAGTTTCCACCATGCAGCCTCGAGATCCGTTGTCCTTGACCAAATGCCACGTCCACGCACAGCTTGTTCAGCTTGACCTGATCAAGTGAATACTAATGCATTGCGTGACCGTGTCACAAATGGTTGGGTCCATTATTGTGAAGGGGGTGCACCTTTGTCAGTTCATTGTCAACAGCCGAGACAAGATCGCCGTTTGAAATCTCAGTGTCGAGAAATCGTCAGCAATGTCCTAACTTTCTTTAAAAAGGAAGCTAGAGATGGTTTAAGGTTTCCGACTCGGGCTTTTAGGCATTAATAACATTCTGTGCTCCCCTTTTTAATGAAGTTAACTTGACCTGCCGTTTGTGCCTTTTGACCTACCGGGTCATGCATTTTAGAGTAGCTCAGGTCAAGCTGAACAAGCTGTACGTGATATAATAGATTGACGTGTATTTGAAATACTGTGAGAAGCGGCATTAAAGATTCCGTCTCGTCCACGAAAACCAATGCTCCACAAGCTCTGTAGGCGAATGTAAAATCTCTCTGTATTATACCGGTCCCGAAGCTCCTCATCAAACTGATGTCCCTGGTATGGGGATCAGCCTTCATTGCGCTGGTGATCTATAGCTCGTTTTCATATTGTACTTTTATATTATGATATATTTTTATGATAGCGTACTAGTTTTAAATTAAGACTTGTGATACTCTAGTGGTTTTACTGTTCTCCAATGACACGTTTTTTACGTTCTAAATTTATTGATTTTAATATTGATATGGATTAAGTTGTTATCGTCACAATATGTCGATGTGGCGCTAAATATTAACTCACTCATCAAATTGATGACCACGATCATTGTGAGACCAGCGAAAGATCCAGAAGACCGAGTCGCTCGTTGTGTCACTATTGACGTCTTTTGGATCATCTTGACCAACAAAGCAGTCGTCAAACCTTCGAAGTGGTGGACTACAATGAATTGATAGAGCTGTTGAGAGACGACAGGAGAGTTATTCCTGGTAACATCAATAGGCGTCTTTCGAACTTGGTCAGTAGCCTTTTAATACGGAGCACGTAAAACGTTGCAGCCTGAAATATTGACGTTCAGTCATTTACAGTTGTCATATTGTTTCTTCAATATTGTCCTCCTGTGGGGGTACGTCCGTCCCAAAACATTCAAAGTAAATTTAAACATACCATTATTTTTTACCATAAAATATATGTTATTTTAATTTATGGCTACATTATCTAAACTTGCTGACAACTGAAGGTATGGTGTAAATCCAGCTGGTGTCCATGCAGGAAGCAAATGTACTTGAGGTCCCCATGGTCCCATGTATGGTGATCTACCTTGAGCTGTTGGCAATATGTCGATTGTTTTCATATTGTATTGTTATCTATAGTTAAAATGTTTTAGAGTTCATTACTAGTGTTAAATTGAAGTCTGTAATAAACTAGATATTTTACTGTCCATCGTTGACAGAGTTATATAATTTACCTTTATTTATTAAAAAATTATTACTTGTTTTTTAGTCACGACATGGCTGAAATATTGCCGATGTGACTTAAAATCTTAACTCACTCACTCACTCTTCTACCCGTTGAGTTCCCGTTCAGAAATGGTCTTCAGCAATCCATGCAAGAAGTAAGGTCAGGCTCGCTGACATGGTTGACGCTTGTCATTGCATCTCATTTGCGCAGATCTACGCTCATGACGTCAGTCATTGGATTGTCTAGTCCAGATTCGATTATTTAGTACTACAAAATCAGTGGATATATTGATGAGTGCGGCGTGACACAGTCACTGGATTGTATGATCCAGACTCGATTATTTACCAACCCAACTGAAATACTCAGTTGCTGCGTACAATTATACACTATTATCTGCACCGAAAATTTGCTTTTTCAGATGGAAAAGTCCAACCCCATAACAATACGTATTGTACGTAAAATACGTTATACAAATCTTAATTTCACTTGTACATTCTAAACGCAGTTAACGACCGAGTGTGTGAGAAAACTACGGATCATACCATGAGATAAGCTGTGAAACTTTGTTAGTAATTATCCCTTTCCGCCTCTCCAGGAAAACTTTAATAATTTCGTTTGATACTTCATGTCTTTAATTTCCTTTATTGCCTAAATACATGCATATGGAGAGTCACGTGTAAACATCAAAGCTTGATATTTGGAAATAATCCGCATTCTTGCTTAGTTTCAACAGATGAAAAATATTAACACAATTATTTCATACTCGTGCTCATGCAACTTGAATTATATTTTACATGGACCACTAACAGTTAGCAGACAAGATTCCGGGGGGCTTGAAAGAGGTAAAACCAACTTTCCAACATTAATTTCTCATCATGTACGATTCAAAAGATTCCGATAGAACTTCGATGTTAAAAATATATTCTTGAAGACAATCATCCGAAATTAATATTATGAAATATTTCTGTTTCCAGACATCTAACGGTACATTTCGGCTCTTAATCGGATACGCATTTGCGCTGACCTCACCTCAAGCATATAAACGTCTAAGATATGGAAGAAGAAAGCACTCTTTATCAGGCAAGTGCTTTAGTTCCCGGATGTTTAAATACATTATCCAATTATGAACCATAAGCATATGTTCCAGGAGAAGGCACTTCGGCTACGAGTTAAGTACGTCTAGTCATACGTCAAGAAAGTCAATGTGTTTTCATATTTGCGTTGATGCTTAAATGAATCAATTCAAGGATTCAGTTGCAGATCAGCAGTGAAGTGTTGCGGGTGTGTCTAAGAAGTGCGTAACGGACTGGTGTGAAGGTGCGTCTGCAGTGAACACTGGGACGACCTGAGCATTTCTCAACACAGCTGTGGTATTCCGAGTTTCTGTTTGTTTGTTGTCTAACATCGCCATCAGCAATATTCCAGCTATATGGCAGCGGTCTGTAAATAATCGAGTCTGGACCAGACAATCCAGTGATCAACAGCATGAGCATCGATCTGCGCAATTGGGAACCGATGACACGTGTCAACCAAGTCAGCGAGCCTGATGACCCGATCCCGTCAGTCGCCTCTTACGACAAGCATGGACTACTGAAGACCAAATCTAACAGGATGTATACCAAGACAACTCTATAGAGAATAAGTTAAAAGCTGACGTCTCATCGGCAACATTTCAGCCTCATCGTGACGACGACAAGACAACAGACAAGAACAAGTTTTCTCGGTACTTTGCTCCTCCAGCATGCGGATAATTATGTAAAGGGCATGCTATTTTATGCGAATATTACTATTCATATTCCAGGTAAATACAACAAAACACTTAACACTATCAAGGACAGAGTTGTCATTAGCTAGCTGGGTAATATACACAAGCTTGCACAAGACGTTTGAACAAATTGAATGTATTCATATTTACCTGTAACATGTCCCTAGATCTGTCTTAATGGGTGCAAAGGGTAGGTAGGCTAGCCCTGTGGTTAAAGGGTTCGCTCGTCACGCTGAAGTTCCCCAGATGGGTACAATGAGTGAAGGTCATTTCTGCAGTCCCTCGCCGTAATATTGCTGCAATATTGCTAAAAGCGGCGTAAAACTAAACCCATACACTCACTTGTGTGTGTAAAACGTGACTTGTAATCATCAAATCCTTTGATAACAACTATCAACTGGAGGGGCGGTGGGGTAGCCTAGTGGTTAAAGCGTTCGCTCGCCACGCCAAAGACATCGGTTCTATTCCCCACATTGGTATAATGTAAGAAGCCCATTTCTGGTGTCCCCCGTCGTCATATTGCTGCAATATTGCTAAAAGCGGCGTAAAACAAACTCACTCACTCACTATCAACAGGATCATATATCCAATCATGACATTGATGAACGCCGTACTACCTGTATTCAGACTACATGACGAAATATGTTTGACTGAACCAGTGATTGATATTATGAGCATGATAAGTTGGGTACATTCTGACACGAAATCAGCAAAGTAAGGAAGAATTCTAAGACGACTGGACATTCCAGTTTGTTTATCCAATTCAACATATTAAGTGAATGCTATTTGCGTCACACGCAGGAATATCACTGCGTCTTGTTAAAACTTGAGTTGGGCCAAGCAAACCAGTGTTTGATGACATGAGCATCTGATCACGCCACCGGGGTGCGATGACATCATTGTATCTTATGATTCACTTCAAACCGAGAAAGAGGTTATGGCGTAATGATGCTTTGAACAATGTGCTATACGTGGCAGGGCAGAGGATACTAAAGATAGGCTCCAAACAGTGTACACATGTGGGGAATCGAACTCGGGTATCCGGCTTGACGAGCATACACTATAAGCAATAGACATTGCCAACCTGATCTCAATGCAAAGCAAGGGGTAGTTTGTCCTATTCTCCCTTCATTAACCAAACATTCTTCCTGAAGTAGGATGACCTTTCAATCCAAGCTAACGGAACATACTCGAAGAATCACGTTTTATGTGAAGGATCTCAAACAATCTCATTCTTCACTGCTATCCTTCGTAGCCTGGTGTATAAAACCACCAAGCTCGTAAGCGAAGGGTTGCAGGTTCGAAACCAGGCATTTGTATGATATATTGGATGTTTTCAATAATGTGATATTTTCCGATCGTATTCATTAATAACAAGACAAAGTTACATCAATCTTCAAAACAAGTGACATAATTCAAAGCACAGGCAAACTGTAGCGCAAATAGGGTTGCGCAACAAAGAGAAAACGACCAGTCTTCCTGTATGCGAGGGAAGCGAGCAAAGGTAGGCAACGTGCTTCCCTCGCTTCGGTTCGAAAAATATTTTTAATATCAACCTAGAATATCGCCACAATCAAAGGTAGGCGCCCATTTCCTCACAGGGTTGTACTCTCAGATTTTCAACCTTATATTGAATAATTTCTCACGTAAAATATATTTAATTCAACATTGAACCGGAAGCCGGCAGGGGTAACGGAGGCGAAGAACGATTTGATATGCCATGAGTGTCGCTTAAAATGTTGAATTAAATATGTTGTACGTGAGTAATTATAAAATATGAGTTTGCAAATCTCAGAGCACAACCCTGTAAGGAAATTGGTGTCACCTTTGATGGTGGCGATATTCTATTTTGATATTGAAAATATTTTTCGAACCAAAGCGAGGGAAGCACGTTGTCAACCTTTGCTCGCTTCGCTCGCATATAGAAAGATTGGTCATTTTTCTCTCTGTTGCGCAACCTATTTGCTACCGTTTGCCTGTGTTCAAAGTCAAAGGCTATTCCTCAGAATACCCCCGGGATAGGGGCAATTTGTAGAAAATCACCAGTATGCGGTCTATTCTGTAGAAAATCCCTGGGATTTCTTGGAGAATGCCCGCGAAACTGCTTGTTCACTCAGTAAAACGAGAACCTCGCGAGATAATAGACTGACGTCACTGGAGGTTTGTATGCTTCTGCTTGAGTTTGAACAGACAAAATACCTTTATTGGAAACATGGTACCACTTAGATGATAATAATAACGATAATAATAATGTATTTATAAAGCGCTTAATATCCACCATAGAGATGCTCAGTGGCGTTGTGACAATATTTGGGAAGGAAATAGTTCATTTAAGTTTACAGAAAGGCAGCATTGAATAGATGGGTCTTTAGCAGAGATTTAAAAGTTTCTTTCGATGAAGTGTTCCTGATTTCCTTTGGAAGATAGTTCCACAGTTTAGGGCTGGCACAGGTCAAGGCTCGGTCAGACAGTTGGTTTGGAGATCTGTGTTGGGTGAGGAGAGAGTCAGAGGAAGATCGGAGACTTCGCTGAGGTACATACACGGAGACGAGATGTTTGAGATAGTCAGGAAAGTTATCGTTTTTTAGAGGCAGTTATGAGTCAGAATGAGGATTTTGAAGGTACTTCTGGCAGAGATAGGGAGCCAGTGTAGAGACTGTAGTACTGGAATGATATGGTCATGACAATGAGTGTGGGTGATACATCTGGCAGCAGAATTTTGGATTCTTTGTAGTTTCTGGAGTGGTTTGAGTGGAGTGGAGTGATATCCACTGTCATGAGGAAACTGGGCTGGGTTTACCCATTTATTGCAATACGCACATTCACCATCAGCGCCTTCAACCTTTGGATTTAATACGCTTTCAGAACATGTTCGTGTTCATTTATATAATCACTGTGATGCTTATGAGAACTGAATAGTTAAAACACCAAAAGGAGCTGTTAGCTGTGGGCTGTGTCCATCAGGGCAAGCCATACTTTTAATCCCTGATTTCCGATGGAGGACACCTTGACCACTCGGCTACATTACTGCATTAGTGCAGAGATTGTAGATTAACTTTCAACAAGGGGAATCAGATTAACTGTTCTCAACAGCTGCTGTAAACCAGCTGGGGATGTAATTAGATAACACCCACTAACCTGTTGTCCACGGGAGAAAGTGTTTAGCAGCCACTACCACCAGACCAACCACCAATTACCCGTGTTCCTGGAATGTGTAAACCTGGCATGGCGTTGTCTCTTCACTGGTTGGAGCTTTGTGGCCTCCTCGACCACTGATTTCTCGGGCTGCACAACATAACCGGTTTACCGGTATTTACCAGTTCAGAAAATGAAGAAAACGTATTGCGATACGCTGATCGAAAACCGGTATTTCGACATGCATTCGGAAAACTTCGATAAACACGGAAATCTTCGGATATTTCCGTTTTTCAAACGGGAAGTCAAGTAAAGTTGTGTTCTTAATTTTTGTTCAAATGTTTCGCGATGTTTTGGATCTGAATGTATTAAATATTTACTCATTAATGACCAGTGATCTCTGATATGTCCTGACCAGGTCAAGTTGCTGTCTAAAATATCAGGGCTTTTTTAGAGAGTGGAGAAACTCGTTCAAACGAGTAACCACAGTATTGATGTTAAATTGTTCTTTTCCTTGTTTCATTTGTGCCAAATATTTATTTACACTTTTATTTTGTCATGATTAAAAGTTTATATTAAAGATTAATCAAGCATAGTGATTTTGTAGCGTTTTTATTTTAGAAATCAAGCACTAACTACTTTTGTTGTTTAAAAAAACTTACTGCAATATATTGCCATACATATCGTAATATATGCTTTCGCATCGCAATATGAAAATTCTCTGAAATAGCCACCCCTACTGATTTCTGTGTCCAATCAAGAAGCGAGCTGAGATTGACCAAGTATCGGTGTGGTAAGTCAGAACCGGGCATTGCTGGTGGAGGGTATACAGTATGCTCAATGCCTGTAGGTGAGATAGGTGGAATATTACTAAAAGCCGCATTTCACTAAACTCACTCACTCACTCTACGGAAGAAAGAAGACTTGTAAACGTTCTTTTGTCCGAAGGGAAAAAGCAGCCCCCAATATGTAGCGAAGTGGTGTCCCGCTTTGTTGTACCTATGTCTAATGGTTATAGGGGAGGTGGGGTAGCCCAGTGGTAAAAGCGGTCGCTCGTCACGCCGAAGGCCCGGGTTCGATTCCCCACATGGGTCAGCATTTCACAACTAAGTCCGGTCTCTATATTGATAAAATGAAAGCTTTTAAACTTGCGCAGTAGTCTGATTTCAGTCGTGATCGCTGTGACTGTAATGCCCGCACAGGCAATGGAAATAATCCCACAGAGGACAGAGATGATGTTGGACATGGTGATTTACACACCGATGTACACAATGTCCCGGTTGAAGAGCGTATGTCTCCCGATGATACTATCAATGGATTCGTTTGTTGTTTCTAATCCTGTGTTCTTTGATTGATGACACTAAATGGGAGTGTACCATGACAGAAAACGCTAGCTCATGTTTGTAGGAGATAATGTACTGGCGTTGTGGAATATTTCATTTCATCTGTTCATTTCACCAGCATGAAATGTGGTTACTTGTGGTGATCGATTAGGGCAGCAATTTGTATAGTGTTTTTTTCACGTAGCCACCATGATCTTATGTTGGTCGGTGGGTTTGAAATATAAAAAATACGAATGCAAAAATCTTGACATAAAAAATCCAAACATTTCTCAGCAGATAACAACAAAGAATGGCAGCAGAGAACATCATATTAGATTGAATCTGATGTTTCTGTCACAAAGATAGCCACATCATCCTTAAAATAGTTCGTTACTCTTAATATATTATGACGATGTATTAATAGATGAAATGTAAAGAAAGAAGAAGAATAATACCTACCACTTAGCCTTCTTGTTAATTTTCACTAGTACTCGACCTTCACCCTTCATCTCAGCACTGACACAGGAACGAACCAATTCAGTGAGCATTCGCTAGGTCCAAGTTCGAGTCGGCGGAAATAGAATAACAAACTTCATAGTTTTGGTTTGGTGGCCAAATTACAGTCGGTGGAGCAATGGGAAACCCAGAAATAGAAATGTTATCCTTAGATCCAAACCATTTCCTTCTGATGTTATTTTGCACCTTTCTGTCATCAATCTTCTCATCCATTGTATAAAGCATGAGGATTATACCTGAAACAGTAGCAGATGTCGATTGAAAAAAATCGAAGGAGCTTTTGCGTTTCATTACAACAATGAGATGTTGTTTTCGTAATGTAATATTTGAGGAATATATTTTTTTTAGCTTCTATGGCAACAACTTTGACTTAGGCTGGAAATGAAGACTGTGCTTGTTTTTGGTGCCATAGAACATTTCTTCACCACATTCGGTTAAACGGAGGTCTACACATTCAACATATGGTGTAGATGTGCTATTTACTTAAACTATAAAAGATGATCATTCATAAGAGATGTCTTTGAAGTTCTACAGATTTCGAGGATCACACGTTGTTCCTTAAACTCTGGACATTAAATTAGCTGTAAAGGTTAGGAGATTAGTGAGTGAGTTTAGTTTTACGCCGCTTTTAGCAATATCAAGGTCGGGAACACCAGAAATAGGCTTCACACATTGTACCCATGTGGGAATTGTGAATCGTCTTTAGCGTGACGAGCGGACGCTTTACCCTACTGCCCATGATTAGGGGAGTAACAACATCTGCATGCATAACGATGTTACATAGTTCATGATATTCAAATGAACGCAAGTTAAAATAATGTATCTCACGATATTCTCGACAAGTTTAGGCAATGGCTGGGGAATATACATGTCGTCTTGATTTGTGTGTGTGTGTGTGTGGTATGTACGAACTTATAAAATGGTTTTCATTCCCGTAAGAAACCAACGAACACCTTGCATTTTTCATACGAAATGAATTGCTATATTGATTTGACCCTCATAAAGAGTGGTAAGTAGCTCAGTTGTATAGTGACCTTTGACCATTGACCCTCATAAAGAGTGGTATGTACCTCAGTAGTATATTGACCTTTGACCATTGACCCTCATAAAGAGTGGTAAGTAGCTCAGTAGTATATTGACTTTTGACCATTTCGACAATGAAGAAGTAGGTTGATTATACGTGACGTCACTGGTTTGTGTGCACATATACTTGCTTTGAGCACGCGCTGCAATGTTACTCATTAAACTTCTTTGTGATGTGTGTAGTCGTTGAGAAGCACTTGCTCTAAGCAATATATCGTCCTGGTCAGACAACACACATTTGTGAGACAGATGTCTACTATATCACGTACATGAGTTGAAGGTCATCCTGATCATAGATCACCCTCCAGGCTCACAGGACTCCGCTGCCCATAAGGTTGTCAGAGCAAGCGGCAACATGCCCAATGCATGTTGGAGTTAGACCAAAACATGCCTCGTAATGTACTTGAGAAAAAACATGTTTTTTTGTGTGATGTTTGAAAACTAAGCTATGGATTATCACTGGGTGTCAGTATTTGTATCATCGTTTTCCTAAGAGGGGGTAGTTGAAGGTCTTCCTTATCGTGGATCCCCCTCCAGGCTCTCTTACCCTTTTGAACCCTGGAAGCAGCACCATGCCAAATATCCTCAAGGACGCTTGTTGGAATTATGTCTCATGATAGACTTGAGAACAAGTGGGGGCGGTTGAAGGTCGTCCTTAGTTTGGATCGCCCACTTACCCCTTTGAAGTCCGTTACCTGCCTCTAAACATTAGCAGAACGTGAAACATCTTCCCTTTAACGTTGACGTGTAGAATATTTCAGTGTGCGAAACTTGGTGACAGTGCGGAAGCTAATTTTGTCCATCTTCGCCAGTGGGGATTACCGAGTCTGATGCCTGAAATGTGATGTCTGGTTATGCACGCTGTTCCAATAAGGCCTTTAATTTTGATTTTGTTAGCTTGTTGTTTAACGCCGCACTCAGCAATATTCCAGCTATATGATGACGGTCTGTAAATAATCGAGTCTGGACCAGACAATCCAGTGATCAACAGCATAAGCATCGATCTACACAATGTGTCAACCAAGTCAGCAAGCCTGACCACCCGATCCCGTTAGTCGCCTCTTACGACAAGCATTGATTGATGAAGATCAATTCTAACCTAGGTCTTCACGGCTTAACATGGGAAGGTTCGTTCACAGCGCACGCAAATGTTTAGGGTTGTACTATGTAACCTAAGTTGGCACCGAACCGTCAGCCTGGCCTTGTTCTATTTATTGCTGTTTGAGTTATGCAAAGAATGATAGAACACAACAGACAACATAAACACGTAATGTAATTGGTGATGGATTTGGAAACACATCATTCTGTCACAGCAAACACTTAAACCCATGTAAATCAATATTGACTATTTCAATGTGTTAACACTTCACTTAACTTTGCGGAAGAGGTTGTGTTGAATCAGCCTGTTTTATCTACACATCACATCATTAACTCTGTAATGTCCGTGACGTTACCACTCTTGTTGAACGCGGCTCATCTTAAGTTCTTTGTCTCCAAGTCGCATTGCTCACTTCTTCTAGAGAACCGAACACGTCCATGCGAAGCATGCATGGCAACAGAGGGTGGCATCCCTAAGCAGTTATGTGGTAATGAAGAACGCCTAGCTACATAAAAGCACCGTGCTGTAGAGGCATGTAACTGGCACTGTAAGGAAACAGTTTGCACATAACGGAATTGCTACAAGCTTGGTAATGCGGCGCGGCGCGTTGGGTGGAAGTGAGATGTTGTAGATCAATGACCACGGAGGACTACACGTGGTGAGGGAGAAGGGACGTAGGGTAACTATCAGTTGGGGAGACTAACTCCGACATCATATTGAGTGGCCAACTGATACTGATACAGGACGTCTCGGTGTTCGGAAACTGTCATCACTAGAAGAGGTAAGTAATGGGAATTTGTTCTGGCATTTCACGTTTAACTACATGGGAGTTCGTGTAACGCAGTCATTTTAACAGTCCATTCATTTGTGTCAATATTGTGTCAATAACTGTTTGAGAGGCATTCTAGAAATTGTGAGCAATAGGAATAACATGTCTTTATGGATGATCAACATTAGGAATGACAAGTCTTATGGATGATCAACATTAGGACTAACATGTCTTTATGGATGATCAACATTAGGAATGACAAGTCTTATGGATGATCAACATTAGGAATGACAAGTCTTTATGGAACATCCATAAACACTTGTCATTCCTGATGTCGTGATGACTGATTTGGTTGCATGATGTAACGAAACGAGTGGAATAACGAGGGATCGGGAAACTAATATAAAGAGTCTGAATCGAGTTTCGTGAAACCAGTATGATGAAAACAAATGTGATAACCTGTTTATAATATATGTACAAATTACAAAACGATCCCGTCAGATAACCGATATATTATTATAAGTGTAGTTTTCCACACTAATAATTATAAAAAGTATATCTAACGGGATTGAGCGTATATATATATATATATATATATATATATATATATATATATATATATATACTAGTATATATATATATATATATATATATATATATAAATTTATTACCTACCTAACCGTTACGTTATTTCATCATAATCTTACAAATTAAAAGAGCCGTCACTGCATAAGGTCAAGGTTGACGTATGAATACAGCATTCGTTGAATACAGCGACTCGTCGTGAAAATATTCTCTCCGATAACATCCTTAAATCTATCTGCAATCTATTGTGAAAAAACGTGAGATGAATTTTAAAAAGCATGATCGCATTAACCTAACCACAAACTTCTCAGTGTCAGAAATATTTCCACGACAATATCACACATGGCACTGCGTTAGTGTGCTCGATAGACGATCGACTCATGGAGTCATCATACGGTTTATATGTTATAATATTAATGTAATTGATTGTTGTCAAACAACACTAATTACGGAGCAATCACCTTCGTGAAGATTGCACAGATGGACACAATGTTGACGACATGCCTAATGACTGTCATTTGGTTCAAGAGTGACGACTGTCATTTGTCCAAGAGTGACGACTGTCATTTGTCCAAGGGTGGCGACTGTTATTTGTCCAAGTGTGGCGACTGTCATTTGTCCAAGAGTGACGACTACCATTTGTCCAAGGGCGGCGACTGTTATTTGTCCAAGTGTGGCGACTGTCATTTGTCCAAGAGTGACGACTATCATTTGTCCAAGTGTGGCGACTGTCATTTGTCCAAGGGCGGCGACGGTCATTGTCCAAGAGTGACGACTATCTTTTGTCCAAGGGTGGCGACTGTTATTTGTCCAAGTGTGGCGACTGTCATTTGTCCAAGAGTGACGACTGTCATTTGTCCAAGGGTGGCGACTGTTATTTGGTTCAAGAGCGGCGACTGTCATTTGTCCAAGAGTGACGACTGTCATTTGTCCAAATGTGGAGACTGTCATTTTTCCAAGAGTGACGACTGTCATTTGTCCAAATGTGGCAACTGTCATTTGTCCAAGTGTGGCGACTGTCATTTGTCCAAGGGTGGCGACTGTCATTTGGTTCAAGAGCGACGGGTATTTTTGGTCCAAGGGTTGCGCCTGTCATTTGGTCCAAGAGTGGCGACTGTCAGTTGGTGGAAGAGCGGCCGCTGTCATTTGCTCCAAGAGTGGCGACTGTAATTTTCTCCAAGAGTGGCGACTGTCATTTGGTTCAAGAGTGGCGACCGTCATTTGGTCCAAGAGCGGCGACTGTCATTTTCTCCAAGAGCGGCGACTGTCATTTGGTTCAAGAGTGTTGACTGTCATCTGGTCCTAGAGTGTTCCGAGTGTGTCGATGCATCTCTGTTATTGACTTCAGTAGGGTTTATAGGCAGTGTAATGTACATAGTTCGTTTGTAAACAGGGCAGACGTTATGTGGCGACTGTCAGTTGGTCCAAGAGCGGCGACTGTCAGTTGGTGCAAAAGCTGCGACTGTCATTTGGTCCAAGAGCGGCGACTGTCAGTTGGTGCAAAATCGGCCGCTGTCATTTTCCCCCAAGAGCGGCGACTGTTATTTTCTCCAAGAGTGGCGACTGTCATTTGGTTCAAGAGTGTTGACTGTCATTTGGTTCAAGAGTGACAACTGTCATTTGTCCAAGAGAGGCGACTGTCATTTGTCCAGGAGCGGCGACTGTCAGTTGGTCCAAGAGCGTTGACTGTCATTTGGTTCAAGAGCGACGGGTATTTTTGGCCCAAGGGTTGCGCCTGTCATTTGGTCCAAGAGCGGCGACTGTCAGTTGGTCCACGAGCGGCGAATGTCCAAGAGTGTTCCGAGTGTGTCGGTGGATCTGTGTTATTGACTTTAGTAGGGTTTATAGGCAGTGCAATGTACATAGTTCGTTTGTAAACAGGGCAGACGTTATGTGGCGACTGTCAGTTGGTCCAAGAGTGGCGACTGTCAGTTGGTGCAAAAGCTGCGACTGTCATTTGGTCCAAGAGTGGCGACTGTCATTTGGTTCAAGAGTGGCGACCGTCATTTGGTCCAAGAGAGGCGACTACCATTTTCTCCAACAGCGGCGACTGCCATTTTCTCCAAGAGTGGCGACTGTCATTTTCTCCAAGGGTGGTGACTGTCATTTAGTACAAGAGCGGCGACTGTCATTTGCATTAGTTATTAGTAGACAATGACGATTACTGATGTTATGGTGATTGCTGCTATCCATTATTGATGTTCACGACCTATGTATACAACGATGAATGCTTCTACACTACATGACTTCGCGTCCCTATTGCTTCACAAGTCGTGCGAAACATAAGTTGCTAAACATCACGGACGTGTTAAATATTTATGTAGAATTGTTCATGTTTTAGAGAGCGTTCCGTGTGTGTCGATGCATCTCTGTTATTGATTTTAGATGGGTTTATGGGTAGTACACTGTACAGAGTTCGTTTGTAAACAGGGTAGACGTTATGTGGCGACTGTCAGTTGGTCCAAACGTTGCGACTGTCAGTTGATCCAAGAGCGGCGTCTGTCAGCTAACCCAAGAGAGGCGACTGTCATTTGGTCCAAAAGTGGCGACTGTCAGTTGGTCCAAAAGTGACCTCTCTCAGTTGTCCAAGAGGGTGTCTGTCAGGTGGTCCAAAAGTTGCGGCTATCAGTTGGTCAAAGAGCGGCGTCTGTCAGCTGACCCAAAAGTTGCGGCTGCCAGTTGGTACAAGAGTGGCGACGGTCGGTTAGTCCAAGAGGGGCGTCTGTCAGTTGGTCCAAAAGTGACGACTGTCATTTGGTCAAAAAGTGACCTCTGTCGGTTGGTACAAGGTAGGCGATTGTCATTTGGTCCAAACGTGACGACTGTCAGTTGGCCCAAGACCAAACTGTGAAGTGCCATTATACGCTAGGAACTACAGCTGTATACTTATGAAACATTTACCGATTCATACTTGCATGAATATATTCTGTCTTTTTATACTGTATCTGAACCTGATGTATATTGTATCTACGAAGATATATCCTGATTTACACCGTAAAATATTCACGTCTTGGATCCTCAAGGCAACGCAACATAACATTGACATGGACGCTCCCTGCAGCCATTGTGCTTGTAATATCTGCAGTAGTGTTCTCATCCGTAACAACATATTGTTATTGCAGCCCTGCTTTGAGTGTTTTTTCCAATCTTCTTGGAGGATAACAGTTAAAAATAGGCCATTGTTACAATATGTACAACACACACTGTATTTTCTCGGAGAATCCTCTCGAAAATGTACTCTGGTGGAGTAATTAAGTATCTAGAGGGCTACCGAGTGTGGATGGAATATTTGATGTTGTCACTAAAGTGAGTGAGAGAGTGAGTGAGTGAGTGAGTTTAGTTTTGCGCTGCACTCAGCAATATGCCAGCTATATGGCGGCGGTCTGTAAATAATCGTGTCTGGGCCAGACAATCCAGGGATCAACAGCATGAACATCGATCTACGTAATTGGGATACGATGACATGTGTCAAGCCAGTCAGCGAGCCTGACCACCCGATCCCGTTAGTCGCCTCTTACGACAAGCATGGGTTAGTGAAGATCAATTCTAACCCGGATCTTCAAGGGGGTTGTCACTGAAGAGGATGAACAGTCGTGTATAGCCAAGACGTAACTGAAGGTGACGATATCGTAGTTTCTATGGGTCGGGGTACCAACTTCGTCTAATTATTCCACCGCTCATTTTAGTGATTAAAGCGTTCGCTCGTCATGCCGAAGACCCGGGTTCGATTCCCCACATGGGAACAAAGGCGGCGTAAAACTAATATCACTCACTCACCCAATTCAGCACCTGGATGATACACCACGTCGACTACTGATAAGGATATGGCTGAATATTGCCGATGTGACTTTAAATCTTAACTCACTCACTCACTCACTGATAACGTCCTCGACTCACCCACCAACCAATAAACCCATAACCGAATAAGTTCATTTACTCATGTTTTGCACAAACACAACTCGACGCCCGCCCGCTACCTTCATGATTAAACTCCACAGAATTCCACACGGACCGTCTGAAAACAGTACTCCATTCTTGAAATACCTTGTGATGTCACATGTTTGAATTATTCGTTGTTTTTGTGTATTTTTTGACAAAATGACAGTTGGTTGTCATTATTCATTAACACATTTTTGTGAGTCCATGTTTACATAATGTTCACTTGACAATGAAGGAACTACTGCATGTTTTGACAATGAAGCAGGTTGACCATGATACTGGAACACTACTCGGATCATGTGCGCACCTGTGTAAACATAGTACAGACAGTAAATCAGTTCAACAAACCATTATTACATTCTAATGTCTGTATCGTACTTAATGGAGAAAATGACCCGTGAAGATCCGGGGTAGACTAGGTCTTCAGCAACCCATGTGCTTGCCATAAAAAGGCGACTATCTTGTCGTAAGAGGCGACTAACGGGATCGGGTGGTCAGTTTCGCTGACTTGGTTGACACATGTCATCGGTTCCCAATTGCGCAGATCGATGCTCATGCTGTTGATCACTGGATTGTCTGGTCCAGACTCGATTATTTACAGACCGCCGCCATATAGCTGGAATATTGCTGAGTGCGGCGTAAAACTAAACTCACTCACTCACTAATGGAGAAAATAGAAAATATAAGAATGCTCAAAACCGGCATTATTCCAAACTAGTACGAGGCGCACGCACAAATACGCACCCACGCACACACACACGAGCGCTCACGCACGCACACATACATATTTGCATGCATATTTTTCACAATATTAACTCTGTATAGCTCTGTGTTTCCTGTTCATGAGCCAACATTTCCTTGTTCGTTTTCTAAACGGATTGTCTCTTGTAACAAGAAATCCACATTAAGGTCGTGTATTTTCCGTAAACAGATATTCTTCAATTATGGCTGTTGACAATTTCGCTCGCCCAAGGAAGAGTTGTATCGATAGAACCTCGATTGCATCCTTCAGTGTTATTTTTTATTGGATGAGGTTAGTTTGTACGATAACGCTATTGCCAAGGCCCTTTATATCGTTTTACATTTCTTTTTTTTGTTTTATGACATCCGTGCATAAAAATGAGTGAAAATAAACATTAAAATGAATCCTCCAGGCAACTGGTACATGCATCTGAAAATATTTTCAAATGTACAGCTATTGATTTATGTTGTCACGAGTCATATAAATTAAGGGCATTTACCTGTAGGTGTTCAACACCACTGTAACAGGCAGGGCAGTTACCTGTAGGTGTTCAACACAACTGTAACAGGCAGGACAATTAGCTCTGGGTGTTCAACACCACTGTAACAGGCGCGACAACTAAATGTAGGTGTTCAAGACCACTGTAACAGGCGCGACAACTAACTGTAGGTGTTCAACACCACTGTAACAGGCGCGACAACTAACTGTAGGTGTTCAATACCACTGTAACAGGCAGGGCAATATCATGTACTTGTTCAACTCCACCACAGTACAGCAGAGCAATTAACTGTAGGTGTTGAACACCACTGTAACAGGCAGGACAATTAGCTGTAGGTGTTCAACACCACTGTAACAGGCAGGGCAATATCATGTACTTGTTCAACTCCACCACAGTACAGCACAGCAATTAACTTTAGGTGTTGAACACCACTGTGACAGGCAGGACAATTAGCTGTAGGTGTTCAACACCACTGTAACAGGCAGGACAATTAGCTCTGTGTGTTCAAGACCACTGTAACAGGCGCGACAATTAACTGTAGCTGTTCAACTCCACCGCAGTAAAGCAGGACAATTAGCTGTAGGTGTTCAACACCACTGTAACAGGCAGGACAATTAGCTCTGTGTGTTCAAGACCACTGTAACAGGCGCGACAATTAACTGTAGCTGTTCAACTCCACCGCAGTAAAGCAGGACAATTAGCTGTAGGTGTTCAACACCACCGCAGTAAAGCAGGAAAATTAGCTGTAGGTGTGCAACACCACTGTAACTGACAGGACAATTACCTGTAGGTGTTCAACACCACTGTACCGAACAGGACAATTAGCTGTAGGCGTTCAACTCCACCGCAGTAAAGCAGGACAATTAGCTGTAGGTGTTCAACACCACTGTAGCAGACAGGACAATAAGCTGTAGGTGTTCAACACCACCGCAGTAAAGCAGGACAATTAGCTGTAGGTGTTCAACACCACTGTAACAGGCAGGGCCATTAGCTGTAGGTGTTCAGCACCACCGCAGTAAAGCAGGAAAATTAGCTGTAGGTGTGCAACACCACTGTAACTGACAGGACAATTACCTGTAGGTGTTCAACACCACTGTACCGAACAGGACAATTAACTGTAGGCGTTCAACTCCACCGCAGTAAAGCAGGACAATTAGCTGTAGGTGTTCAACACCACTGTAGCAGACAGGACAATAAGCTGTAGGTGTTCAACACCACCGCAGTAAAGCAGGACAATTAGCTGTAGGTGTTCAACACCACTGTAACAGGCAGGGCCATTAGCTGTAGGTGTTCAACACCACCGCAGTAAAGCAGGAAAATTAGCTGTAGGTGTTCATCACCACTGTAACAGGCAGGACAAGTAACCAAAGGTGTTCAACACCATTGTACCGAACAGGACAATTATCTGTAGGTGTTCAACTCCACCGCAGTAAAGCAGGACAATTAGCTGTAGGTGTTCAACACCACTGTAACAGGCAGGGCCATTAGCTGTAGGTGTTCAACACCACCGCTGTAAAGCAGGACAAATATCTGTAGGTGTTCAACACCACTGTAACAGGCAGGACAAGTAACTGTAGGTGTTCAACACCATTGTAACAGGCAGGGCAATTAGCCGTGACAGGATACGGACAGGATATTGGGGACGAACGATGTGGATGCTGGTGACGTCACTGAGAACATCATGTTGCGCAGATGGAGAATGCGCAGGTGATGGTCATCGGGGTGGTCACTTTCAGTCTCCCAGGAACTGGACCGTTAGATGGCTAACCTGGCTTGTTGAGGTGTCCCCGAATGTGGTCTACCTTGTACAGCCGAACGTTTTCTCAATATGGCCATTCGAAGTTCCTATCTCCGACATCCCAACGGTTTGTTCTCGCTTGGCAGCTGGTAACCTTGCCATGTTGTTGTATAATGATATATCACTAACAGTCAGAATCGACTGTGTTAAATAGTGTTGGTACATATCATGCAAGTGCGATTCAACAAAAACTTGATTTTAATGACATTCCTAACACAAAACTGTTAGCCATACTTAAACTCGTTTCAAAATGTTTTCCTTAAATAATCTCCCTAAACAGGTGTGGACTTTCTTCAGTACGCCAGTATAGGTGTGGGACTACCTTCAGTATTTATGTGTAATCTGGTAATTGCTAAAACGATCGAGCAAAGCAATCTGACAAATAGTTCGCCATATACAGTTGTATCTCAACCACATGGAGCCCACAATCACACATATGATACTTAAGGAACCATAATGACCAGCTAATAATTCCACGGCTTAAATGCTCATTACAATATATAGCCACTTTATACGGCTACAGAACGATATTCAGACGCTGTAGTGATCCTCTGAAGCGCCACGCTAACTGATGGGATCAAATACACGTCAAACCCACAATTTAGGTAAAGCGCTTCCAGGTTGATGGGGGAGTTTCATTATCAGCAACCCATCACGCAGATTGTGTTTATCCCAGTTTTCATTATCGGGGGCTCTGGCCACGTGAGGTTAATTATGAAAGCAATTCCATGATTCTGATCGGAACATGACCCAAACTGCCGACGTTGTGAGCGTCCTTTATAGAAGACAGATGTGTAGCCGACAGTGTAGGGCGATGTATGAGTAGATGGTGACTTTGCTCATCTCGCAGATCATCTTTGTTTCTACACATGGGAACACCGTATCTGTTGCCTTATTTCAAAGCCCTGTTTAGATACTAATAATATTATACCGATATCACTCGTCTACAGCCACCACTACCTCCACCACAACCACTACCACCACCACCCCTACCCACCACAACCGCTCCCACCACTTCAACCACCACCACCACCAACACAAACACAAACACCGCTCCCACCACCACTACCCACCACTACCACCACCACCGCTCCCACCACCACCACCACTACCACCACCACCTCTCCCACCACTACCACCACCACCAACAACACCACTCCCACTACCACTACCACTACCACTACCACCACCACCACCCCTACCCACCACCACCACTCCCACCAACAACAACACAAACACAAACACCACTACCCACCACCACCACCAACACCACTCCCACTACCACCACCACTACCACCACCACCACCACCACCACTCCCACCACCACCACCACCAACACCACTCCCACTACCACCACCACTACCACCACCACCACCACCACCACTACCCCACCACCACCACCACTACCACCACTTCCACCACCACCTCTCCCACCACTACCACTACCACCACCAACACCACTCCCACTACCACTACCACTACCACCACTCCACCACCACTACACCTCACCCTACCCACTACAACCGCTCCCACCACTCCAACCACCACCACCACCAACACAAACACAAACACTGCTCCCACCACCACCACCCACCACTACCACCACCACTGCTCCCACCACCACCACCACTCACCACCACCACCACCCTCTCCCACCACTACCACCACCACCACCAACACCACTCCCACTACCACTACCACTACCACCACCACCACCACCCCACCCACCACCACTGCCTCCCACCACTCCCACCACCACCAACAACAACACAAACACAAACACCACTCCCACCACCACCTCTCCCACCCACCACTACCACCACCACCACCACCACCACTCCCACCACCACCACCACCACTACCACCACTTCCACCACCACCTCTCCCACCACTACCACTACCACCACCAACACCACTCCCACTACCACTACCACTACCACCACCACTACCACCACCAACACCACTACCACTCCCACTACCACTACCACCACCACCACCACTCCCACCACCACCACCACTACCACCACCACTACCACCACCACTACCCACCACAACCACCACCACTCCCACCACCACTACCACTACTACTACTACTGCTAGTACTACTACTACTACTACTACTACTACTACTACTACTACTACTACCACTACTACTGCTACTACCACCCCTACTATAATTACTACTACTACTACTACTGCTGCTAGTACTACTACTACTACTACTACTACTGCTACTACCACCCCTACTATAATTACTACTACTACTCCTACTACTACTACTACTACTGCTACTACTACTACTACTACTGCTACTACCACCCCTACTATAATTACTACTACTACTACTACTACTACTGCTGCCGCTACTACTACTACTACTGCTACTACCACCCCTACTATAATTACTACTACTACTACTACTACTACGACTACATAGCTACTCCTACGACTACAATATTGACGCCTATGTATGAATTTTAAAGCACTGGCTATCAACTGATGTGTATTTCTATATAAACTGCACTCATAATAAGCGGCCATATCCACGGTCCACGATGTTCGGTACACAACAAGGGCAGATGATCGATAGTCATATCTCCCTGCTTCAATGATGGCAAACTCCCACAATGTAGCGAAGTGGTAAATATTGCAGAGGTCAGTTTGTGCTTGAGATCAGCGATATGCATGGAACAGTGTCCATTATCATTGCGCGCATTGCGTGGTGCACTCATACTAGCTGCCTTGTACACTGTACCGGAATGAAATCTCTTTCAATCTGATATCAGAATCAGCAAGTTTGTTCTGTACTTTCTTGTTTGTATAAGTGGGTATAGAGGTTGATAGACATCCAGCTTCGCGCACCTTATCACGCCATCTTGATTGGATGGATTCTTCCCTTCATCCAAACTTGCTTTTTAATGGCAAAGGGTATGATAAAATCGGTGAAACATTTATTTAAAAAACTAAACAAAAACACCTGTATTATTAGAGTATGTATACAACCCTGCTAATGATATATGAAAACCGGTCAAATATTAACCTCTTTGGTTTAAAATTGCATATTAAGCCTTGACAGCACCTCATCAAAGGTTCTCTCTGTATATATCATTTTTTCGTTGTTCATACCACATGTAGCTACATCAACGCCGTTACTAGTCCAGTATTAAGTCTGGGGCGTTGGGTAACCTAGTGGTTAAAGCGTTCGCTCGTCACGCCGAAGACCCGGGTTTGATTCCCAACATGGGTACAATGAGTGAAGCCCATTTCTGGTGTCCCCCGCCGTGATATAGCTGGAATATTGTTAAAAGCGGCGTATAACTGAACTCACTCACTCACTCACCCACCAGTATTAAGTCTGTTTCCGCTCTACATAGACATACGTATGTACTGAAGAAGAATACTGATTATGAATACCAGCCCCTAAATCAATGAATGATTTGTCTGACCAATAATCGATTACATACATTATGTGCCCGTGACGGTCTGTTGGTCTTCAGTAACCCATGTTTGTTAAAAGGCGACGAACGGTATGGGGATGTAACGCTCGCTGATTCTATTGATGTGTGCCATCGAGTAACAGTTTTGTGGATCGATCGAAAACCAGCCCATGCTTGTCGTAAGGGGCGACTAACGGGGTCGGGTGGTCAGGTTCGCTGACTTGGCTGGCACATGCCATCGTATCCCATTTGCGTAGATCGATGCTCATGCTGTTGATCACTGGATTGTCTGGTCCAGACTCGATTATTGACAAACTGCCGCCATATAGCTGGCATTTTGCTGAGTGTTGCGTTAAACAAATAAACAACCAAACAAACAAACAGTTGATATAGTCGCGTGACTACGCAGTTTGTTTATCACCGTCTCACCATATATACATAATTGCATTCAATTTGTAAACAATAAATATAAGTATAAATGCCACTCCTATGGACGAGATAAAAAATATATAATGTAAAAATCATAGAATAATCATGAAAATACTGTATGAAATTAATATACGTTCAGTAGATAGACAATGGGATGATGAAAGCATAAAAATATACATTATTTATGCAAGTACTTTTGACGCATTAAAAGTAGACTAAAGCAGCGTTTCACATATACTGATTATTGAGAATTTAAAGATTGTAAAAAAATAATTAAAAATTCACTCATTACTCATGTATTAAATGTGAATATTAGCAGAACATAACTCCAGATTCAAAGACAGGTGAACAGTTAGTATTTTGTCAAGTCACCATGGGCAGCAATGCAGGCTTCAATGCGGCGGGGCATACTACTGATCAAAGAAGTTAGAAAGTCGTGGTCCATGCTGTCCCAATATCGGACCACCTCTTCTTTCATTTCAGCAATATTTGTCAGATTTTTCTTATTGACACTTTCCTTCATAAGTCCCCAAACATTTTCTATTGGATTTAGGTCAGGGCTATAGCTTGGCCAATCTAATAATGTCATATTTTGGGTCCGAAACCAGGCCTGTGAATGCTTTGAACGATGTTTTGGGTCGTTGTCCTGCTGGAAAATCCAAAATTTTCCATAGAACACGTGAGCAGATGGAAGTAAATATCCCTCGAGAATATCTGTGTACCGCTCACTGTTCATATTCCCTTCAAATACACAGAGGGGCGTTGCCCCTAACACAGATATGCCACCCCACACGTTAAATTTCGGACTGTACTTTGGGCGCTGATACAAAGGTTTTTCAGTTTGTTGGGTCCAGAATTTCAGTGTATTAGGAAACAGCCACACAGAACTTTCATCTGAGAAAATCACATTGTCCCAGTTAAAAGTTCTATGCTGTAAGCACCAGTTCAACCTTCGCTCCTTTTGTTCAGGTTCCGGTGATGGAATTCGACTTTTCTGCCAACCCATTGCATGCAGCTCATTTCTAATTGTCTCCTTTACAGACAGCCACAGTTCCCCTATCAATCATATCCAGCCTTACGTTTTCTAAACTCCTTCGTTTGTTTTTAGAAACAAGAATACCAAGCCGCCCCCTGTCACCGACAGTCAATTTTCTGGGCCTAACTGCGCCTGCCTGGTGCTCATGCCATATCCATTTGGATTACTTTTCAAAACACGATAAACAGTGGACAAAGGGATGCCTGTTCTACTTGAAATCACTTTAGCTGATCTGATGTCCTTGTTATAATACTCTAAAATCAACTTCCTCTTCTTTAAATCATCCATACAGAGGATCACAGAAAATGTCGTCAGCTAGCAAGTAAACAAAGGGAGATAACTCTTCACAAACTAATGAAAAAGGATAAACGGAGTTGTCTCTCTTGAATGAAACCAAGCACTTGATAGCTGGTCAAGGTTGTTTATACTAGAAATCCAATTAAACATATTCCTAAAATTCTCAATAATTTCTGGTCATACTATATATTTCAAAAAGGTGTTCATATCTAAAGAGGAGTGTTAATTTTTCAACGTCAGGTAAAATTCTGGTAAAACATCACTGGCTGCAGAAAAAAAGGTCTACTTGGATGTGGGAATATAGAGAGCATTCAAATACAACACGTTTTTCCGATTCAACTTTTGTCGAGGCAGTGAAGACATTTTCTTTACGTGTGCATACTGTTAAATATTCGTAACGTTACGACCTCTCGCAGCTCTATATTTTATCACAGGCTTACGAATGTCGTAGGGCTACGAACGCTTCGTGGATCGGGACCATGGTATAGTGCCCGTATGCTGAAACACGACACATGGTCACTCTATATTTGTCACGTGACCAGGCAGTCTCACATCGACGACTTTCTATGTCACTTCCGTGTTCTGTGATTCGGACGTTGATGTTCAACTTATGGCAGCACAAGTGTTTAACAAATGAGAACTTCACTGCAACTCGTGATATATGAAGTGCTGGCGTTATGCGACATAGTGAGTGGGTTGAAAATAAGTGTCTGTTCGATATTTCTAGGTTTTATTTCCACAGCACATGGCAACAGAAGGTTATGAAGGCTGCCATCTTGATTTCCTCCAAAACGTACTTGTAAAAAAATAGGATTGGTAAGCGGAAAACAATAACTAAAAGCGGAACAAGATTAACTATTCTTCGTAACATGGGCTGTACTCCCACATCACCCTGTGAGGAATAAAGTTGGTCTACAATGACGATTGGTTGCTTAGACACTTCATAGTACCCTGAGATTTATCATGCTCTCTGTCATGTGTTGTTTTCTAGGTCGTTTATTTAAATGGCCCTTGTTACGTATACTACGCACACTTTGCTGAGGAGCACAAAATTTCACAACTTTAAAATTTGAAACTGTATCCATTTAAAACAGGATAAATATTAATATGGTAACCCCTATTTAGGCAAACAAGCACTTTAATCTAACCTTATGCACTTGATACATGAGTAACCATAAAATGGTTTTCACGGCACCAATCAACCATTTTGCAAATCATGGAACGAGTCACTGACAAATAAACGTGTCAACAGCAGGTATGGGATCCACAAGATGCAATGACATGCTGAAACCTAAGATCCATGCTTACAACAAGCTTAGGTATTTAAACCAAGTTTTCTGTTGAATCCATGATTTGATCCTTAGCAAAGTGTGAATAGTATAGTTGGAATACTGCTAAGCGCAACAAGCATACACCGTTATATCTGCTCCCAGATGTATGTTCTTAAGTGAACGCCTGTAAGCATGATATTCAGTATTCAATAGCAATATTCCAGCAAATGTACGGCGGGGGACACCAAATATCGGCCCCACACATGGAACCTATGAGAAGAATCGAACCCGGGGTCTTCGCCGTGACGAGCGAACGCTTTAATCACTTGGAACATTCAATATGACCCACACATCAAAAGCGTGTTATATTGAAACGTGGTGGAAATGCGTGGTTCTGTGTGTCATTCAAGCTAAGTTACGTAACACTGGTCCTGCGCCTCATGGAAACACTAAGGACATTGTTCCAATATGGCTATGTAATCAGCAGTAAATGGGTACCCGATGGTAGTATGAAATTTTCCGATGACTTTTAATCTTGTGCTGTCTCAATTAGTGGTGGTCCGATTAATTGAAATAATCGAAGATTGGTCGCAGTGACTAAACGACCAAGCAATCGATCATGTTTTCTCATAATCGAACACAAACAATTCTGGAACACTTGTTTTCATTAACAGTATTTTTCTCTAGGTTGGTTTTGTCTATTATATTTCATAAGCACTACAGGCTCGTGATTGAATTATCTTAAAGACTCTAAGAAATTTATGTTCCTAACATAATAGTCATCCTTTAAAGATGTGTTATTTTGCACAAAACCCCCCCAAAAAAACTACATGTTTTCTTACTTATTTTTTGTGCATTAACAACTTTAATAAATGACGCTAACCAATTATTTTCGATGACTGATCGGTTGTAATGAACCAATCTTCAATTTTGAGATTTTAAACAATTCCCAACACTAGTCTCAATGTGAGCTTGGGTTTTTCACTCTTCGGGTATCTGAGTATGAAGTATGGTATAAGAAGCAATGTATTATTATTGTTGTTACAGCTGTGGTTATTGTCATTATTTATTTGGTTTGTAGTTCATGTACTTTGTATTTAGACTACTCGAGCACATGTTGAAGCTGAGGATCTGAAAAGAAAATCCAAATATGAAGAAATCATTTAAAAAAACGGTTTACGTTTTACGAGCGTTTCAGAGCAATCCCTTTGATTTGTAAAACCAACCCATTAGAAGAAGCTGGAAGATACTGTTTCAGCTATGATGATGGCCATAATCTTATTTGGTAACACTTTCAAGACGAGTTCAACCTCTGTTCGTCAGCGCTGTATGCTTGTGTAATGAGTTAAAACGTGATGTTCCCTCCACGCTATTGATTTCTTACCCGAAAGGAAATTGTCAATTAATAAATCGATAGTACCCGTGTTGGTGCACGGTGTCCAAGTGCAGTGTGCAAGCGGCGTGTACACCGCCGCTAGACGTTCCCAGTTCTGTGGAATCCATTAGCCAGACATCAGGAACCGTGAAATGAAACTATGTATTGCGTTTTCAATCTCCGGGGAAATAGGTACCCAAACATCAATGGCTTCTGATTTTGTAATGAATTAGATCAGAAAATCCAAGCGCTGTTCCGAACGAATCCGTGCGTTACATTTGCAAAATTGTAAAACGTGTGTTTGACATATTAAAGCGCTTTAGATACACACGATGTTTAAAGGGGGTAGCGTTTGAAGACTAATGCTTCTTAATTGTCTTACAAAGCTGCATTTACATTTCCCAGTTTTTCATAAGATGCAGAACAGCTAAAGAGGAAAAGGACAGGTTTGCGGGAGATATGATACACTGGACTTTCGATGTTGAAAACAGTCTGCCGATGCAGCACACTGGTTGATCGATGCTCAAAATAAAATAGAGAGAGAGAGAGAGAGTGAGAGAGAGAGAGGGGGGGGGGGGGGGCAGACAGACAGACAGAGAGACAGAGACAGACAGAGAGACAGAAAGAGAGAGATATCCTTACATTCATTGTTTCACTCACATATCCATACAATCGTCTGCACACACAATCACCGATTCACTCACACATCCATACAATCACTGATTCACTCACACATCCATACAATCACTGATTCACTCACCCATCCACACAATCACTGATTCACCCACCCATCCACACAATCACTGATTCACCCACCCATCTATACGATCACTGATTCACTCACCCGTCCATACAATCACTGATTCACCCACCCATCCATACAATCACTGATTCACTCACCGTCCATACGATCACTGATTCACCCACCCATCCATACGATCACTGATTCACTCACCCGTCCATACAATCACTGATTCACCCACCCATCCATACAATCACTGATTCACCCACCCATCCATACGATCACTGATTCACTCACCTGTCCATACAATCACTGATTCACCCACCCATCCATACGATCACTGATTCACTCACCTGTCCATACAATCACTGATTCACTCACACATCCATACAATCACTGATTCACCCACCCATCCACACAATCACCGATTCACCCACCAATCCACACAATAACTGAATCACTCACACATCCATACAATCACTGATTCACTCACACATCCATACAATCACTGATTCACTCACCCATCCGCACAATCACTGATTCACTCCATCCATACAATCACTGATCACATATATACAATCACTGATTCACTCACCCATCCATACAATCACTGATTCACCCACCCATCCATACAATCACTGATTCACTCACCCGTCCATTGAATCACTGACTCACTCACCCATCCATACAATCACTGATTCACTCACCCATCCATACAATCACTGATTCACTCACACATCCATACAATCACTGATTCACTCACCCATCCATACAATCACTGATTCACTCACCCTTCCATACAATCACTGATTCACTCACCCATCCATACGATCACTGATTCACTCACACATCCATACAATCACTGATTCACTCACCCATCCACACAATCACTGATTCACTCACCCATCCATACAATCACTGATTCACTCACCCATCCATACAATCACTGATTCACTCACCCATCCATACAATCACTGATTCACTCACCCATCTATACAATCACACTCACATCCATTCACAATCACTGATTCACCACCGTCCATACAATCACTGATTCACTTACCCATCCATACAATCACTGATTCACTACCATCCATACAATCACTGATTCACCCACCCATCCATACAATCACTGATTCACTCACCCATCCATACAATCACTGACTCACTCACCCATCCATACAATCACTGATTCACTCACCCGTCCATTGAATCACTGACTCACCCACCCATCCACACAATCACTGATTCACTCACCCATCCATACAATCACTGACTCACTCACCCATCCATACAATCACTGATTCACTCACACATCCATACAATCACTGATTCACTCACCCATCCATACAATCACTGAATCACTCACCATCCATACAATCACTGATTCACTCACCCATCCACACAATCACTGATTCACTCACCCATCCATACAATCACTGATTCACTCACCCATCCATACAATCACTGATTCACTCACCCATCTATACGATCACTGATTCACTCACCCTTCCACACAACCACTGATTCACTCACCCATCCACACAGTCACTGATTCACCCACCCATCTATACAACCACTGATTCACTCACACATCCATACAATCACTGATTCACTCACCGTCCATACAATCACTGATTCACTCACCCATCCACACAATCACTGATTCACCCACCCATCTATACAACCACTGATTCACTCACCCATCCATACAATCACTGATTCACTCACCCATCCATGGAATCACTGATTCACCCACCCATCCATACAATCACTGATTCACTCACCCATCCACACAGTCACTGATTCACCCACCCATCTATACAACCACTGATTCACTCACACATCCATACAATCACTGATTCACTCACCGTCCATACAATCACTGATTCACTCACCCATCCACACAATCACTGATTCACCCACCCATCCATACAATCACTGATTCACCCACCCATCCATACAATCACTGATTCACTCACCCATCCATACAACCACTGATTCACTCACCCATCCATACAATCACTGATTCACTCACCCATCCATACAATCACTGATTCACTCACCCTTCCACACAACCACTGATTCACTCACCCATCCACACAATCACTGATTCACCCACCCATCTATACAACCACTGATTCACTCACACATCCATACAATCACTGATTCACTCACCGTCCATACAATCACTGATTCACTCACCCATCCACACAATCACTGATTCACCCACCCATCCATACAATCACTGATTCACCCACCCATCTATACAACCACTGATTCACTCACACATCCACACAATCACTGATTCACCCACCCATCCATACAATCACTGATTCACCCACCCATCCATACAATCACTGATTCACTCACCCATCCATACAATCACTGATTCACTCACCCATCCACACAATCACTGATTCACCCACCCATCTATACAATCACTGATTCACTCACCCATCCATACAATCACTGATTCACCCACCCATCCACACAATCACTGATTCACTCTACCATCCATACAATCACTGATTCACTCACCCATCCACACAATCACTGATTCACTCACCCATCCATACAATCACTGATTCACTCACCCATCCATACAATCACTGATTCACTCACCCATCCACACAATCACTGATTCACCCACCCATCTATACAACCACTGATTCACTCACCCATCCACACAATCACTGATTCACCCACCCTTCCACACAATCACTGATTCACTCACCCATCCATACAATCACTGATTCACCCACCCATCCATACAATCACTGATTCACTCACACATCC
The DNA here is from genome assembly GCF_003918875.1 of Haliotis rubra. Taxonomy (NCBI): domain Eukaryota; kingdom Metazoa; phylum Mollusca; class Gastropoda; order Lepetellida; family Haliotidae; genus Haliotis; species Haliotis rubra. The sequence goes on along the minus strand of NW_025767358.1, from coordinate 424,620 downwards.
ATACAATCACTGATTCACTCACCCATCCATACAATCACTGATTCACTCACCCATCCATACAATCACTGATTCACTCACTCATCCACACAATCACTGATTCACCCACCCATCCATACAATCACTGATTCACTCACCCATCCACACAATCACTGACTCACTCACCCATCCATACGATCACTGATTCACCCACCCATCCACACAATCACTGACTCACTCACCCATCCATACAATCACTGATTCACCCACCCATCTATACGATCACTGACTCACCCACACATCCATACGATCACTGATTCACCCACCCATCTATACAATCACTGATTCACTCACCTGTCCATACAATCACTGATTCACCCACCCATCTATACAATCACTGATTCACCCACCCATCCATACAATCACTGATTCACCCACCCATCCATACGATCACTGATTCACCCACCCATCCACACAATCACTGATTCACTCACCTGTCCATACAATCACTGATTCACCCACCCATCCATACAATCACTGATTCACCCACCAATCCACACAATAACTGAATCACTCACACATCCATACAATCACTGATTCACTCACACATCCATACAATCACTGATTCACTCACCCATCCACACAATCACTGATTCACCCACCCATCCATACAATCACTGATTCACCCACCCATCTATACGATCACTGATTCACTCACCCGTCCATACAATCACTGATTCACCCACCCATCCATACAATCACTGATTCACCCACCCATCCATACAATCACTGATTCACCCACACATCCATACAATCACTGATTCACCCACCCATCCATACGATCACTGATTCACCACCCTTCCACACAATCACCCATTCTTTTTTTTTTACTTCTTTATTTCGGTACAGTGGTTTGTACTACATGGTCCATATAGAGTGATACATTACCAAGTACTTATACAGGTACAGCAAGGCGGGTGAGTGAGTGAGTTTAGTTTTACGCCGCATTCAGCAATATTCCAGCTATATGGTGGCAGTCTGTAAATAATCGAGTCTGGACCAGACAACCCAGTGATCAACAGCATGGGCATCGATCTACGCAATTGGGAACCGAGCACATAACAGTCCAGATCCAGTGATACATAGTTTTGCAAGGTACTTACACAAGTACATCAGGGCATGGAAGATATTACAGTCCATATACAGTAATACATACATTTACAAGGTACTTATACAAGAGCTTTAAATTGGAGGTTTGAGGCATGGAACATATAACAGTCCATATACAGTGATTTTACAGGGTACTTATACAAGTACATCAAGGCATGGAAGATATAACAGTCCATATACGGTAACACATTAATTTAAAAGCCACTTATACAAGAGCTTTAAATTGGAGGTTTGAGGCATGGAAAATATAACAGTCCATATAGGGTGATTTTAAAAGGTACTTATACAAGTACATCATGGCATGGATGATATACCAGTCCATATACAGTGTTATATAATTTTCAAGGTACTTATACAAGAGCTTTAAGGCGGAAATTTAAGGCACTCATCCAATGATAGAATCAGCGGTTTACTCTGCCTTCCAAACACTCAACCAAACCCTGCGAATATCCCATGAGTGAAACAAAACCCACTGATGGTGCGTGACACGTTTGTCATGGTAATTTTTGTTGTAGTTAGTAGTGGAGTGTGTAAACGATATCAACCCCCATCCCATCAGAGCGACTAAAAACGTCAAATACATCCATTACCAGAATTAATGATGCAATTGTCCCACGGCGATCTATCACACCAATCAGACAAAGATAATGTGTCGATTTGTCATATGACACATCCCACGTGGATTTCAGCTTCCAGATTATTCCATCGTTTATTAATCTAGTGTCACGCAATATCCTCTGCCGTCGGTTAATCCCAGAATGACGTGATGAAGATCTCGTGAGATTCTGCGAGACGTGACCAATAAGCGACGGCTTGGGTTTCCTGTACAGGGAACAAGTGATGAGGTTCCTGTCAGATTGTGGTAGGATTACTGTCTTTTACTATAAACAGTCCATGCTGGGTAATATTGCCTGTAGATAGGACAGTAAAGGTACTATCTGTTCAAACAATCTCATGTAACACGCCAGTTGGTAATGTCAGTGTTGTTAGAAGATTACAGGTGGACTGTTAGGCGTGTAAGCAAAATAGGTCTCTCCTGCTCTGATGACAGTCTATTGATTTGTTTATTTGTTGTTTATTTTGAGGTTGTTGGTTATTTTTGTTTTATTTATTTATTTTTCTATTTTATTTATTTTATTTTTGGTGGGAAGGGGTTTGTTTTGTTTTGTCTTTGTTGTTTTTTGTATTTTGCTTAAGGTCTGCTTTGGGGTTGTTTTTTTGCATTTTGCATTTTGATTAAACAACAGTGTTTTTTTTTGTTTATTTGTTGTTTATTTTTGTTGTTTGTATTGCTGTGTTTTTATTTCATTTCTCACCTGCTCTGATGAACAACAGTGGTTTTTTTTGTTTATTTGTTGTTTATTTGGGGGTGTTTTTGCTTTGTTGTTTTTTTCCATTTTGTCTTTTGTGTGTTGGCACTCTTTCTACCTACACCTATATACATGGAGGCATCAAAGAAATACTCTGTACAATATAATATTTTCAGGAATTTCAATGAAAGTGTCTTCTTTTAGATATTGGTAGCATACATTTATGAACTTAGATTGTTTGCGTCTGTGCCCTTAATGGGGATTGAAGTAATGTACAAATGGTTTCCCTGGAGGGTTGGTAAGATCACATCTTTCAGAATGTAATTAGATCCTGCTGAATTTTGCTGAATCAGTGTTTGTTTTTAATTTCCGCAATACCATACCAGGCAGCTTCTGTAGGCCTCATGGCCTGGTTGTTCCTCGTTTGTGAGTGAGTGAGTGAGTTTGGTTTTACGCCGCTTTTAGCAATATTCCAGCAACATCACGGCGGGGGACACCAGAAATGGGCTTCACACATTGTACCCATGTGGGGAATCGAACCCGGGTCTTCGGCGTGACGAGCGAACGCCTTAACCACTAGGCTACCCCACCGCCCCTCCTCGTTTGTGACAATGGACACCAAAGTGCTTACAACATCGTGTTTCTACTGTAGGTTATACATACGAATAATATATCTTTGCAATAATGTGTATGTGAAAGTCGGTCTCGGCAGTGAGGTCATATGTCAAAATATTGTACTCACTCAAACTCACACTCACACTCATTCTCAGACTCACACAGAGCTACATGCTATTCTAAAAGCAATCCATGTCGACGTGGTGTTGACGTAAAGAACCATCACGCTTTGCTATTGCTCCGAACCGGTTGCGGCCTTCAAAAAGAGAGGGGAGAGCACCAAACATGAGGAAGACCTTCAACTGCAAGCACTAAGGAAAGTGACCATAAAATAGTAACACACAATACTACGAATTTATACGTCCGAAAAGAAGTGCCTTTGTTGTCAAGTCCATCATGAAACATATCAATGATATTGGAATCCTTGATACACAGAACAGCATAATTTGATTTTCTTTAGGTGTTTGGCCAATATTACAAGTACTTAGTTATACTCCGTTTGTCAAAGTGTGTCAGTGTACATGGCGTGATAAGGATGACTCAACACAGGTTCAATGGAAACATTCCAGGTTTTCCAGCTTGCAGTATAATACACGTCATTTTGAGGCAAATTCAAGGCAAGTTCAACTTTGTTTATTCACGTCTTTAGGCCGTTGGCCCATATACATGTACATTGCAATACATAATTCTTACATAATATTTAGAATAGTTACACAGTCAATGGTGTTTGCCTTCCTTTGAGGCTATGAAACATATATTTACATACTTTGAGCATTAGTGTATCATTGTCGGTTATCATGAGTCACTTAAACGTGAAGATATTCGGATTATTACAAAAATATAATGGAAAATATAATTTTCCTAAGTCATTATAATGTTCACCATTCATTTTTCATGTCTAAATCACACAAAGTAGACATATTCGTAGACAATAATCAACATTCGACCATCTGCCTTCATTTAGTTCAACCTTAGTAAACCAGATCTTAATCTTGTATACACATCAGTGATTTTATTGAACGATTTGTAACCACTCAACCATTGACCTATTCGACAATCACTGATTCACCCACCCAATGAATATACGTCCATTCGATTGAATCAGATGAGTTTATTGAAAGATTTGTACCCGCTGATGCACCTTGGGTTCACAGCTATCAACTAGAGACTACACAACAGTGAAATCAGAGTAAATATCAAACATCCGTAGAAGCCATGTCTACTTCATCAGCTGAGGAGGATGCGTTCCGGGATTCCAAGGAACTCCTCTGAAATGGGTAGCCCATCAAATGGCAATCACGCAATTCTGTTCAGGCAAATATGTGACAATAATATGGATGCAGAACTTGCCTGTTGTCATTCCAACAATGCATGACTGTAGCTTTGAACATTCTCCCTACTGCCCAGGGGCGGTGGGGTTGCCGAGTGGTTAAAGTGTTCGTTCGTCACGCCGAAGACCCAGGTTCGATTCCCCACATGGGCACAATGTGTGAAGCCCGTTTCTGGTGTCCCTTGCCGTTATATTGCTGGAATATTTCTAAAACCAGCGTAAAACCATACTCACTCACTCACTCAACCCAGAATCTGCACATCCAGATGTTCAACGCTTCCCAAGCTTGAACACCGCGTTTCTGGGTTTTTCCTTGCCCCTTCGTCATTCAGCTGAAGAAGAGGCAACAAAAGAGCCCAGAAACCTTGTGTATACAACAAAGAAGAGGTGGACATCCATACTGTTTTGTCTTATACTTGAATACCAACTTCTATATGCCTCTCAAGAACCTTCAGTATATTGATATACCAATGACAAATTGAAAATGAGCTGTGCATAACAGCATACCAATGACGACACCACACTGAACTCGAGAGGTCACCAGAGAGCAATCAATCACTGGCACATTGGAGAAATCGAGAGTTCAACCATATTCCCCACATTAAAAGTCCCATGATGGTTTATTCTAACGATGCCTCTTTATAAAAAACGCAGTCCCTTTTCAGCCCATTGGTTTTGGACAAGGGTTGTCAATAACGCGCCCGCTGTCCACTCAGCAAGGCAATTAATGAAAGGAGCCTAATTCAGTCTGCTGTCTGTTTAAAGGCTTGCGTTGAAGACTGGAAGCAATATATCAACCTAATTGTAATTCTGAGCTGTATTCAGACACTATTTTACTACCCTTAAATTGAATTTATGTTTTTAGCTATATTATGCATACACCTTATCATACGTTCAAGGACCGCCTCCGTGGTGTAGTGGTTAAAGCGTCCGCCCGGAGAGCGGTAGGTCGCGGGTTCAATCCCCGACCGCGTCATACCAAAAGATTTTAAAATATGGTACTTGTTGGTCCCTGCCTGGCGCTCGGCATTAATGGGTACAACAAGGACTGGTCGGCTCGGAGTCAGTATAATGTGTCTGAGTGGGGTATTCATGCTTCACTGCGGCATGGTATCTCAGTGGGCTAGCACTAGAAAACCAGCTTCAGTCTGGGCTAGTACAAGCAGCCGCACATACACATACACACGCATGCACGTCGTCATATAAGCGAAATATTTTCAAGCACGACGTTAAACCCAATTTCACCTCACCTCACCTCACCTCACCTCATACGTTCAAGAAATGGTACAGTTTAGATGGTACAGTCGCTGGTTGTATATGTCTCTCAGAAGAAGAATTGCAATTAGAATTGTTAGATCCAGAAATTTCCTTTTATAACGAGACATGGTTTTCCCAGAGGCAATGACGTCACAAAAATTGGTGTATCAACTAAAGTGAGTGAGTGAGTGAGTATGGCTTTACGTCACTGTTAGCAATATTCCAGCAATATCACGGCGGGGGACACCAGAAATAGGCTTCACAATTGTACCCATTTGGGGAATCGAACCCGGACTTCGGCGTGACGAGCGAACGCCTTAACCTCTAGGCTACCCTACCTCCCCCAACTAAAGCGTAAAAGTAAAACCATTGATGATTTGAAAAAAGTAAAATATAGTCTCTGCATATTTGCAACCCTCTGATACTACATGTTGGAATCCTTTCTTAGCCCTGAGTTTGATCCTTGATACTAACCACAGGAGGGGTTTGAGGGGCGGTGCGGTGCGGTAGCCTAGTGGTTAAAGCGTTCGCTCGTCAGGTTGAAGATCCTGGTTCGATGCCCCACGCGAGTACAATGTGTGAAGCCCATTTCTGGCGTCCCCCGTCTTGACATTGCTAAAACAGGCGTAAAACTTACTCACTCATCCTGGTTTGAAATTATTTAGAATCTAAAACATGCATCTTTTTGGGGGACCCTCACTCATTTAAGCTGACAGGCTGAGATGTAACAGGAATTATAATTGACAGCAGCCGTGAATGCAACCCTCTCGCCATCCTTGCTACATTAAAGAGGTAACCTACAGATTGATAGGACGAGTTAGAGGTACTATCTGTTCTCCGTGTCGTTTCATATCCGTCAATATGCTCACGGCTGTTTCTTTAACTTGTAAATGTGTTTGGCAACTGTCCCTTGGCCACAGTTAATTCGAATTGTGGGCATGCTTTTAGAGACATTGTAGAAGACATCCAAAAGAGCTGATTCTCACTTTTGGAAAAAATGCATCTGCCAGCCGCAGCCTTTGATTCAATGCTGTCAGTTTTTGAGAAATTCGTCAGCCCTGATTGCAATTCGCTGACAAAGATGGAGGACATGAGGAAACGATTTTTGACATTTAACGGAACTTTTAACAGTGACCTCAGTAGTGACATCATTTATAATGTCATCTATTTTCGTAACGAGGCTGAGAGAAAATTTATATGAGGTGAGGTGAAATTGGGTTTTACGTCGTGCTTGAGAATATTTCGCTCATATGACGACGTGCATGCGTGTGTATGTGTATGTGCGGCTGCTTGTACTAGCCCAGACTGAAGCTGGTTTTATAGTGCTAGCCCACTGAGATATCATGCCGCAGTGAAGCATGAATACCCCACTCAGACACATTATACTGACTCCGAGCCGACCAGTCCTTGTTGTACCCATGAATGCCGAGCGCCAGGCAGGGACCAACAAGAACCATATTTTAACGTCTTTTGGTATGACGCGGTCGGGGATTGAACCCGCGATCTTCTGCTCTCCGGGCGGACGCTCTAACCACTAGACCACGGAGGCTGTCTTATAATACCAGAGTTCCTATTAGTACCCTATACGATATAGGTCATTACATATCTATTAACTAATTCTACTTTATCACATGACTGGGGGCTATAGTTGTCAAATATTACACTTATTACATATAATTAAACACTCTTTAATGAATGGGTGAATGAGTCTGAGTTAAAGCAGCTTTATTCCTGTTGCCTCACGCGTGTCTTCTAGATGTGGGAGGTACCCGTGAAGATCCGGGTTGGAATCGGTCTTCAGCAACCCATGCCTGTCGTAAAAGGTAAATGAAGGGATCGGGTGGTCAAACTCGCCGACTTGGTTGACACATGTCATCGTATCCCAATTAATACGATGCTCATGATGTTGGTCACTGGATTGTCTGGTCCATGCTCGATGATTTACAGACTACCGTCATATAGCTGGAATATTGATGAGTGCTTCGTTAAAGAGCAAACAAACGGAGAAAGAGTAAAGCCCGTAAGTTTTAGATATTTACGTACCATTTTGGTGCTACCCACGTGTACGGGTTAGGTGCTGGTGAAACTGGAAACACAGGCAACACGAACCATCTTTTGTTTTTGACACACAGAAGAGACGAAGATCTGCACCGCGAGATACAGAACCTGAATCCCGAGCCCCCGAAATACTTGCGGGGTGATCCTAACAGATGTTTGGTTACACATCGACGTGAAGACTTATTGTCGGAGTTTGTATGTTTGTTGTTTAAAGCTACACACAACAATATTCCAGCTATATAGCACGGCCAGTAAATAATCGAATCTGGACCCGAAAATCTAGTGATCAACAGCAATCGATCTACGCAATTGGGATACGATGACATGTGTAAACCAAATCACCGAGCCTGCCAACCCGATCCCGTTAGTCGACTCTTAAGACGGCTGCTGAAGACCAATTCTAACCCGGATCTTCACCGGTACGCATTGTTGTGTTTATTGTACTTCACGGGCACCTTCATATTTGTTGAGGATATATTACCCTAGATGGCCGAGGATGCCACCATAACTGTACATAAAGTTAGCAAGGTTAAAACTCTTAACGCCTCACTCCCACTTTTCTGGAAAGATGTAAACCATATGATTGATGCAACTGCTGTATCCACGATTATAGTGATGCGGTACACGTGATTACTGACATCCTCCCATGAAGTCGACAGACGCTGCCAATATTCCTGAAACAAGACAGTGCTGGAAACAGACTGGTAATGGTTCTGCTAGGTAAATGTCCGATGCGATCGTTCCTCTAACAACAAGACTCGGGGCGATGGGGCGGCTTAATGGCTAACGTGTTCGTTCGTCACGCCGAAGCTCCGGGTTCTATTCTCTATGGTTACATGGGTACAATGTGTGAAACCCATTTCTGGATTGGATAACGTACGTAACTATTGATGCATAAGAGATGTGTCTGCTTGTGAGGGTTATGTCACTATTGCAGTATCTACCCAGGTGTGTCTGCTTGTGAGGGTTATGTCACTATTGCTGTATCTACCATGGTGAGTCTGCTTGTGAGGGTTATGTCACTATTGCTGTATCTACCCCGGTGAGTCTGCTTGTGAGGGTTATGTCACTATTGCTGTATCTACCCAGGCGTGTCTGCTTGTGAGGGTTATGTCACTATTGCTGTATCTACCATGGTGTGTCTGCTTGTGGGGGTTATGTCACTATTGCTGTATCTACCCAGGTGTGTCTGCTTGTGAGGGTTATGTCACTATTTCTATATCTACCCCGGCGTGTCTGCTTGTGAGGGTTATGTCACTATTGCTGTATCTACCCAGGTGTGTCTGCTTGTGAGGGTTATGTCTCTATTGCTGTATCTACCCAGATGAGTCTGCTTGTGAGGGTTATGTCACTATTGCTGTATCTACCCAGGTGTGTCTGCTTGTGAGGATTACGCCACCATTGCTGTACCTACCCAGGTGAGTCTGCTTGTGAGAGTTATGTCACTATTGCTGTATCTACCCAGGTGTGTCTGCTTGTGAGGGTTATGTCACTATTGCTGTATCTACCCTGGTGTGTCTGCTTGGGTAGAATACTTTGGTATTGTAGTGAGTGAGTTCGGTTGTACGCCGCAGTCAGCAATATTCCAGCTATATGGCGGCGGTCTGTAAATAATCGAATCTGGACCAGACAGACCAGTGATCAACAGCTTGACCATCGATCTGCGCAACTGGGAACCGATGACATGTGTCAACCAAGTCAGCGAGCCTGACCACCCGATCCCGTTAGTCGCCTCTTACGACAAGCATGGGTTACTGAAGATCAATATTCTCGGGTAGTATAAGAGAAGTGTCTGCTTGTAAGGATTACGTCACTATTGTTGTATCTACCCAGGTGTGTCTGCTTGAGTAGAATACTTTGGTATTGTAACATCCTAGGTGTGTCCTGGATAGAGTACGTCACTTTTGTTATATCTGACAGATGTGTCTGATGTAACAGAATACGTCCCATCTTCCACCATGGGGGCAGTGAGACTATTCTTAAGCATATCGGGGCGGTGGGGTAGCCAGGGTTCAATCCCCTACATGGGTACAATGTGTGAAGCCCATTTCGCTGTGATATTGCTGGAATATTGCTAAAGTGGCGTAAAAATAAACTCACTCATTCACTATCTCAGATTACATAATGCAGCGTGTCCTGATATAAGTAGTTGATTACGTACACCACAGACTCAGTCGGACACCTAATGTCTTAAACTATTACGACCAACATCTGGCGCAGATATTACCATCGTGACTTAGTCACAGATATCAGGTATATTGTGTGACCAAGCGCGCGGTAATTACTTAATGATTACAGTTACCGGTGCGTGTGTAATGACAGCTTTCGGTGAATGTGGATTGATTTTCATGAAGTACTTACCTGAGTGTGCAGGCATCTAAATATTTTAGTACACAAGGCTCAGCCTGTCGCGTTGTCTGGCTACCGGTGAGAGTAATTAACAAGCGTATACATTGCCATGTCGTTAGAGTGGATCACGTTGTGTCGGAAATCAATTCCTAGGATTACTGTCTGCATAATTTAAAAGGGGATTACTTCGTAAACGTGACTCCAGATTTTATTAAGAGCGTTACAGACAGGATTAACCCCGGCTCGCTTATATATCTGTTAATTTTAGTACCTTTACTCTGTCGGAGAAAAATCACTTATCTGCACTCATATCTGCAAAAATATCGTCCTTATTGACAACTGTTGGAATATTTCAAAGCACAAGGTTCCACATCTGACCGTACCATAAACGTACTTTTCAGTGATGATGTTGATGATGATGATGATGATGTTGATGACGATGATGATGATGATGATGATGATGACTGACTGAGTTTGGTTTTACGCCGCTTTTAGCAATATTCCAGCAACATCACGGCAGGGGACACCTGATGATGATGATGAAGATGATGATGATGATGATGATGATGAGGTCAGGTGTTAGAACTTAAGCGTTTCATACCCAACCGTTTGAACCCGTTACAAACACACCCAAAAATACAAATCAATTGTCCACAGTCAAAACAGGGAAGTGCATCAAACGCGATTGCTGTCATTAATGCGTCACAGTTTTCAAAATCAGATTTCATCCTGAAATTCTACCCGGCTATATCGTGCACTTTACAAGTTACTAAAAATGTTTCGTTTCTCGATTATCCATTTGATATTGATGACAGTTTGTGAGGTGTGACTTTTTCCTAGATCGTGTGAATCTATGAATGTGTTCTGGGTACAGGGCTAAACAGGTATTCTATCCCTATTTCTGACATATAGACAATATCATCAGGCTTCTGTCATCATTATCACAACAAAGTTCTTGATAAATGTCGGTCTTGTGTTTGAGTGTATTTATGGTAGAATGTCATTGATTGTATCTGTCGCTTCACATGTCCGTGTTCAGTAAACCATGCTGAAATCCATCCTCCCAATCTCCATCTCCTAGTGTATACACGTCATTTCATCGGCCAGCTCACCCATCCATCCATGCTTGTCGTAAGAGGCGACTATCGGGATCGGGTTGTCAGACTCGCTGACTTGGTTGACACATGTCATCGGTTCCCAATATGCGCAGATCGATGCTCATGTCGTTGATCACTGGATTGTCTGATCCAGACTCGATTATTTACAGACCGCCGCCATATAGCTAGAATATTGCTGAGTGTGGCGTAAAACTAAACTCACTCACTCACTCACCCATCTATCCTTCCATCTGTCTATATCCCCGTCTGTACATCCATCATTCCATCTTCTAGAGTACACCGCCCATTCATCATCCATACATCCTTCCGTCTTTATTCCCGTCTATGCATCCTTCATTCCATCTTCTTGTGTCTATTTCCCCGTCCATTCATCCTTCATTCATCGTCCCTATCATCCATCTAATAGTATATACCCATCCATTAATTGATCCATCTATCCTTCCATTTGTCTGTAGCCCCGTCTATTCACCCATCCATCTACTAGTGTATAGCCGCGTATTTATCAACTGGCCGGTCCATCCTCCCATCCATCTATCCACATCCCAGTTTATTTATCATCCATCCTTCCATCCTCCCATCCATCTATCCACATCCCAGTCTATTTATCCACCCATCCATCCATCCTTCCATCCATCTATCCACATCCCAGTCTATTCATCCATCCATCCATCCATCCATCTTTCCACATCCCATTCTATTTATCCACTCATCCATCCATCCATCCTTCCATCCATCTATCCACATCCCAGTCTATTTATCCATCCATCCATCCTTCCTTCCATCCATCTATCTATCCACATCCCAGTCTATTTATCCATCCATCCTTCCATCCATCCATCTATCCACATCCCAGTCTATTCATCCATCCATCTATCCACATCCCAGTCTATTTATCCACCCATCCATCCTTCCATCCATCTATCCACATCCCAGTCTATTTATCCATCCATCCATCCATCAATTACGCCACACATCTGTAGCCAGCACGGCCTGTACAAACCCTCCTGGACGGTTCAGGGGCACCGTGTTCCTGATCGGCGTTGCGTGAGCTAGTTATAATGTGTTCGCCCAAAGCGTTATCACATACCTCGTGATCAGCTGAGCCCAATAACAAGGCTGATGAAATCCCCCGGGTCCCTTTATTGCTAAACAGTAATATCAGTAGAAGCTGCTCTCATGTTGGACCGGAGAGGGAGTCGTTGCAGTGAGTCAGATAACAACGCTCCGGGCTATCTGTGCAGTGGCTGAAGACGTCGACAGCCAGCACGGACGGTCTCCTCTACAGCTCTGTGCCCTGACACTCCAGGCTGTGATTACTGACGGACGTCGTACTTAAGGTAGCTGGAGATATTGGAAAGCCTTCGAGACACTGCAAATGATGAGGATTTAAACGCTGTAGGTTCATGTTGAGAGCGCGTTATTGGATTCAGAGCCTCACGGTGCGGTAGGACCGGATTGTCTCGTTGAAGGTAGGGGCTGGATGTATTCATGTAAAGCCATGTTTACCATCATCATATTACTGTTGCCATTTCCATACTTCAGTAGTTCTTTCTGTATCTGGTTTATTGCGATGTTTTTACAGACTGTTTGAGAACAACTTGAGGTAATCATTTGAATACTCCGATTGCTGGAGTGAGTAAGTGAGTAAGTTTAGTTTTACTCCACTTTTATCAATATTCCAGCAATATCACGGCTAGGGACACCAGAACATACTGCTGGATGTTTGGGGGCATATAAAGAATATGCTGCGAAACTACATGGTATTAGTTTCGGTATGTTAACAATGTTTAAATAACCTAAAGGAATTGGTAAAATTCCTCGGACGATGCAGTGATTCGCGTTAAATCTGTATAACACATCTGGACAAAGCAGCGCATGTCACCTGATTTGTATGAGGTAATTAACTTTATAAATATTTTGTCTAAATACAGCTATATTTTCAACTGAAATATTCCCCATATTATTTTCCATGGAATAGTTGCAAAGAAACAGATTTGGCAACTTTCTGTAGACGTTTTGATACTTTGGATGTGTTTTCGTTTTTCACATATATCTGGATATAAATATGAATGACGACTTTTCCAAAGGACGAGATACTGATTACATGACATTGAAGCTGACGCTTGTAAGTGTATGTAAACGACACAGTTGATAGTCCTACCAGAGGTGTCCTCATGAAGTGACTGACAAACTACATGGACAGTTCTTTGGTTTTGGACCCGTGAAGACCCGGGTTAGAATTGATCTTCAGTAACCCATGCTTGTCGTAAGAGACGACTAACGGGATCGGGTGGTCAGGCTAACTGACATGGTTGACACATGCCATCGGTTCCCAATTGCGCAGTTCGATGCTCATGCTGTTGATCACTGGATTGTCTGGTCCAGATTCGATTATTCACAGACCGCTGCCATACAGCTGGAAAATTGCTGTGTGCGGCGACAAAATAAACTCACTCACTCACTCTTTGGTTTTGATGCAGATAATCAGAAGAGAAACCAGACAGCGCACACGTGCGAAGATAAAAATCAAAGGTTACTTATTTTTCTCGTGGAAACGGGTCGATTATACAACCTTGGTTACAAGGTCCGTTCATGGCGAAGGCTGTTAGAATTGAATTTCCCACATGGGTTCAATGTGCATGTATGTGAATAAAGCCAAACCTGTATGTCCGATCCATACCACTGCTCGTGGGTGTAAATAAATTCTTCGACCTGAATCAAGATTCTCCTGACATGACTTATCTATACTACCCTCAAAGGTTTAGACTCACTAGTGTAAATGTAGCCACTTACTTCAGTCAACTGTTCTAAACTAGATTTTGCAAAATATTCCATAATATTTAAAGGTACTGTTTGTACTGATGTACGTTGTTGATATCTCCGATATGTTTACACAGCGAACGTTATAACCAATCGAACTCGGCCCTGTGGGTCACCGGAGGTTGGTAGACTCATACATAAGAAGCATCCAAGTTCCAAGACTCCTAAAAGTTTTGACACAGACATGTTTCCATGTTTTGCCGTATTTGTACATGTGTATTAATCAAACACTGCACAAACGACAACAAAACATATGTGTCAACAGGCACTGTTAGCGACTCTTGTCCACAGAAAAGGTTACCATACTACTAGTATATCTATTTGATCGTCACAAACATTTATACAGTATATGAAATCAACGAATATGGGTTTTTTTACAAGATGTATCATTTGAAGTTCATATGTTTGAAAAGAATGAAATATGAAATCATGAAAGAACTTTACTGTTTAAATACTGCTTCTATAGTTTAAAGGAACTTTAGGCAAAAACTAATTTTTGTTTCTTGAATAAACATCAAATGTTTCGTAGACTGGCGCAATGGTCCATTTCAGAAGTCAACTGACACACTAAGTATCAAGAAATGTGTCTGGTTTTCTTGATAATATTCGTGTTTTGTGAAATGGCCGACATAAAACATACATATTTACATTGCATTAAATCCAAAGCTTGAAGCGATATGTTACATCGGACGATGGAACAGCGTACACTCAGTTTCTTCCTCCACTTCCTGGGAAGTTTGCAAAACACGTTGCCAGTGAATTTTTTTAATCTTTTCTTAATTTGTTGGGTTTTTTACGTTGTTTTTGTGGGGTTTGATTTTTTGGCTCTTCGTTTGCCCTTTTTTGTGTGTGTGCGTTTTTAAATCATTGCCTTCATTTTGTGGTTTCTTATCGTCTTTTGGTTGTTTGTTTTATTTTTTTGGTTTGTTTTAGTTCAGGTTTTTTGTGTTGCTAATTTTGCTTGTATTAGTTGTTTTAGGTTATGTATGTATGTATGTATGTATGTATGTATGTATGTATGTATGTATGTATGTATGTATGTATGTATGTATGTATGTATGTATGTATGTATGTATGTATGTATGTATGTATGCATGTATGTATTCATTCGCAGGGCTGGGGTGGTTAATGTGTGGCATTTTAAACGAAATGACTTGCAGAAGGCTAGAATTACACTAAAAATATTTGGAATGTTTTTCTGTGTGGGATGGTCAAAGCCCTAGAAATGTGAGGGAGTCCAGCCGATTAAAGCTGAGACATGCACCAGTCTGCCATGGTGCTGTACGACGGGATGTTGACGCTGTGCTCCTACAACTGTTATACTGTCGGTCGTGGATGGGCTTTATGGGGCACTGAGACGGTTAATAGCTGCAACTAGACGCTTACAGATAGTATGTATCGGACACTGAATGTCCTGCAATCAATATATCATTCGCGATCAGACAGAATCATTAAATCTGCTGTTAATGAGTTCAGTCATTTCAGATGACAATGTCCCGCTGATGTGCTGTCTGACAACCATTACAGAAGTAATCAATGCACCAGGAGCTACTCTATCACAGCGTTAGAGCGTTAGACGACTGGTTATGTGTAGCAGAGGCGGCTTCTACTGACTGCTTGAAGGGGTATCTGCAACAGAGGCTACCACTTTACCAGAGATATTTAGCAGGGGCTACTTATGAGCACTTGGAGAGAGTTTTAGCCTGGGCTACTGATGACTACTTTTAGAGAGATATGTAGACGGGGCTACTTATGAGCACTTGTAGAGAGTTTTAGCAGGGGCTACTGATGACTACTTTAGAGAGAGATATTTAGAAGGGGCTACAAATGGGTACTTGTAGAGAGATTTTTAGCTGGGGCTACTGATGACTACTTTAGAGAGATATTTAGAAGGGGCTACTAATGAGTATTTGTAGAGAGATTTTTAGCTAGAGCTACTGATGACTACTTTTAGAGAGATATTTAGCTGGGGCTACTTATGAGCACTTGTAGAGAGAGATATTTAGCAGGGGCTACTAGTAAGTACGTGTAACAAGATATGCATTGGCGACTATGACTGACTGTCGGTAGGGCATATGCAGGCTGGGCTACTAGTGACTGCTTGTATGGGTATATCTTCACGAGGTAACAACTGGCTCCTTGTCAATGTTCATTGTTTTCTGTGGTTGTAATGGGTTATCCCTGTCATTGGCAAATGACGTTATCCTCATCCACGGTGATCCTCAACTTGGGTTATCCTTGGGTTATCCTTGACCTGGCTACCCACATCCTTGGTAGTCCACGGTCATCTTCACCGTGTCTATCCTTGTCTTGGAACACCCTAGCTCTGGACTGTCACGATTCTTTCTCTGATGTCCTCAGCGTATAAGGCTAGAGCTAAACACGGCAATCTTTTTATATCCGTACCTGACCGTAATGTTCTTTGGATACTGGTTAAAACGGAGCTTTGGATCATGTGTCGGGTGCGTGGTGGTCCTAAACGACATGGTAACCTCGTCCCTTTACCAGTAGGAGAACCACAGAACAAAGCTATCTTATCTTCCTGAGTGCCATGACTGATTGACAAATGTCATAAGTACACGCACCAAAGGCACTGCTCAAAGGGTCTCGTCAACTCATTGTAGGACTCCTCGCAATACAAATATAGATACAAAAGAGTGTACACAACCATGTTTGATGGTAGTCTAGAATTTCAACCATGTTTGCTGGTAGCCTAGAATTTCAACCATGTTTGATGGCAGCCTAGAATTTCAACCCTGTTTGATGACAGCCTAGAATTTCAACCCTGTTTGATGATAGCCTAGAAATTTCAACCATGTTTGATGGTAGCCTAGATTTTCAACCATGTTTGATGGTAGCCTAGATTTTTAACCATGTTTGATGGTAGCCAGGAATCTCACCTATGTATGATGGTAGCCTAGACTTTCAACCATGTTTGATGGTCGGTAAGTTGAAGGAAATAAGAAATGGTTGTTCGATGGAGGCATATTTAATACAATCAAATCATAATTGTGTTCCCTATATTTTACGTAATATGTAGTATATGCATCTATAGTAAACCTCTGTTGAAAGTATAACCCGTTCCTTTATTCTTTTCTTCACAAGCTTTGTATGGCACTGTGGATGAAAATCTGAGAGTGAATAAAGGAACACTGCGATGCAGTTGTGTTCGCTTATTTGTTTCCCTCAGTATATTTATTAGTGTTTACTGGGTGTTGATTAATGTGTGAAGAGTGAGTGAGTGAGTATGGTTTTACGCCGCTGTTAGCAATATTCCAGCAATATCACGGCGGGGTACACTAGAAATGGGCTTCACACATTGTGCCCATGTGGGGAATCGAGCCCAGGTCTTCTGCGTGACGAGCCAACGCTTTAACCACTAGGCTACCCCACCGCCCCTAATGTGTGAAGAATACGGGATACGATTTGACACATGTAATTATGTAACGCAAGGCGCGATATAGCTGGAATATTGCTGAGTGTGGCGTTAAACAAAAAAAAAACATAGATGGAATATATTACATGAAATACAGGCGTGCCATATAGTTATAATATTATTCTTTTATTTTTCAGATAACTGAGCAGCACGGATTACGATCATCGTGAAGATCCCCGACACAAGAGTCCCTTCAACTGTTCAATGGGACTGTTGTAACGTTGCTGTGTATTTGCTCCTGGACACGACAAACGAGGAAGAGGCAAAACAACCGGTTATAAGAAGCAGAACAGTTTCATGTCCACGATGTCTGTGTAGTAGGCCGAGAGCGTTGAGCAACCTGTTTTGTGGGTACACGTCCAAAGGGGCACCATGGATTTAGAGGCTGTGAGAGTGTTGGCGTGGCCGGAGTTCCTGGCTTGCCCGGGCCAGCTTCACCAAGCCTTCACGAAGGAGAATGGTCAGTTGACCTATGATTGCCAGTTCGTGTTTGACCTCACTACGCCACTGGCGGCGGAACAGGTTGGAGTAGGATACCATCTCCAGAAGTAAGTGAGGATAATTGCGTTTGTGTGAGCAGGTGTGTTGAAAATGTCGTCATCCTCTGATATGTGGGGACGTTCCTTAACTTGATAGCTTTCGGGGTTGCGGTTGCTGTGGTTGCGGTTGAGGTTTCGTAGTGCTCAATATGGTTGCGTTGCGTTGCATTGCGTTGAGTTGGGTTACACTGTGTTCTGATGCGTTGCGTTTCGTTGCGGTGCGTTGCGATTCAGTGTGTTCCTTTGCGGTCTTGTCTGGCGTGGCGTGGCGTGGCGTGGCGTGGCGTGGCGTGGCGTGGCCCAGTGCGATGTGATACTTTCGCATGTGAATATGCGTCGAACAAATAAGGTTGCGTTGGACAGACATAAATAAAACTTGCTATAACCCGCAAATTGCCCGGACACACTCCCTCCTATATACAGCAATGTTAGCCTTAGCATACCTCAAGCAGGGTTCGACCTTTCGGAAATAGGATTGACTTTTCTGATGTCAGAAAGACGGTGTATTGTTTTGAAGACGGGGAATATATAGACACAACACAAGTGTTGATATTAACCAGGCGCTGGCTGGTACCTACTTGTAATCTGACTGGATGTCATTAAACCAGGACTGGGTGATCATCTCTTGCTATCCATCCCTCAGTAATGTTTCTTACATTTACGTAGCGTAGCTCAACATTCAAATTACATGGCCTCAGTATGAGCTTTTAAATGTTTGTTTTGATCAGTATATTTTAATAATTCCAATTTTTTATCTATGCCGTGTTTGGCTTTGCGTGTGTTTATGACCGGTGGGCCTGAATACGGTCAGGTTGTCGCGAACACCTGGTATCATCACAATCTGATAGTGATTCATTTACATTCGTTCACGTTATAGTGAAATCCTGGAATGGACTGCGATTTAAGCACATTTTGATTATGCTCAATCACAGCAGTTTGCTAACCATAATATATTTGGTGAAAAGGACGTAAATCGCCTCAATCAATATGTCCAATTTCAAAACTTTCAGAAAAAGACAGAACAGCTTTCGATAACTCAGTGTTTTCATTTGTTTGCTTATATTTCGGATTGTTTTACATGATCCGTGTTCTCCTAGCTGCAGTTTCGCCACGTTCTGAGATACTAGCGTTCTGTGGAAATGTAAACCGTGTCCGGCATTAGGCGATGGGTGTTAATACTCTATGGTCTTGATTCCCTTGTATAGATTGTACTGAGGACGCATTGAAGGGATGGCTAATTGCCTTCACCTCCTGATTGACAGTTACAATATATCTCACTCAGTCGCCTTTAGATATATCTAATTACAGGGCATGGTGTCTGCTAGGCGATTAAGCCCCAGATTCATCCCGGACAATTGGCAATGCGATCTGACTTATTGAAGGAGTCGGCCCTCTTCCTCGTCTACCCAGCTGAAATAGTTGTTGGATTCACGGAAAGCTCGAAGAAACCCTCGCCCTTACTTAGACACGCTCTCCATTTCAGCCTTTTATCGTCTATAACCTTCCACACATTAAGCTTCTATCTTCTACAAACATCTCAACTTAAAGCTTCGATTGTCCACAACTAGCCCAACGAATTGCTTCTATCGTCTTTTGTAAATATCCTCAAATGAAATCCTATCTTCCCACCATACCTACTTACATCTCCTAACCCAACTGAATGTTTTTTGCTCCTATACATGCCCTCTTGCTTCTACAGCTATCCCCAGTAAACAGTTCTATCTTCTCTCTATAGTAAACATCCAATTTAAATAATCTGTACTACCCATCAAAAGTTTAGACTCACTTAAAGCACCCACTTTATGTTATGTATATACGTATGGTCACATCGAAGATAAATGTCTCCACTAACTAGGGGGAAACCAACTGCAAACCTTTAAGCAGATAAATTGCACGAAGATCGTGCAACACATTGCTGAAAAGCATGTGCAAATATTGTGCACGTGAACAGCTGCGTTTTGGTGTAAAGTTTTGTTATGAATTCACCAATTTTCACTGAGTTTCATCATATATTGAACTCATGACAATACTCTTTTCAACGTTACGAATTGGTTTTACAATACATCAGTTCCTGTGTAAACAGTACCTTTAAGACAGTATGGAATATTTTGCAAAATCTAGATTAGAACAGTTGACTGAAGTAAGTGGCTACATTTACACTAGTGAATCTAAACTTTTGATGGGTAGTATATCTTCTATAACTACCCCAGCTATATGCTTCTATGTTCTCTCTATAATAAACGTCCAATTCAAATATTGTATAACCATCCCAACCTACTGTTTCTATCGTCTCTTTGTTATCAACATCCAATTCAAATGTTCTATATTGCATAACCATCCCAACTAAGTGCTTCTATCTTCTCCCTGTTATTTATATACATTCAATAGTGGACAATACCATGTCTATTTTTTATTAATCGAGTTAATGATTTGGTATCAAAGGAGCTAGTTTAGTACTGTTTATTGCGAGTTTAGTATTCTATTTATTACTCTCCTATATAAATTTGATAGAAACTGCCTACAGAGTTTTCAGAATTGTGACGTCATAACTGTAAGCCATTATGACGTCATACGTCTAGCTGTATTACACTAATGTGATCTTGTCGTTAAATATTACACTACAGTATCGTCCACGGGCGAGTAATAAAGTGAAATATTCTATGTTCTCTAACCATCCCAACCAAATGCTTCTATCTTCCATCTGTATAAACATCCAATTTAACTGATGGTCTTTTAAGCATTCCCATTTAATGGTTTACACTATAAATATTGTATCTTCTGTAATCACTCAGACTTTCCGAAGTGTCAACCCCTGTTACTGAATTCTATGTTGTTATGTAAAAATAATTAATGTGAGAACTGTTTAGTAATTCCGAGATTAATCAACCGAGCAGAACATTTGATATAGCAGCCAGTAGATCTATCTCTTCACACTACACCAATTAATGATGTACGACATTACTTGAAGACACAGGACGATCAAGATGGCCTGCTTACCACCATGTCCAAATCTATTTATTGAATGATGAATTTGATCAGTATTGATTTTCATCAAATGAAAAGCAGTGTTTGCCGCAAACTTTACAACGGTGGTTTCCTGTCATTGCGTTGATTTAATCTGGAGACCATGCCTTGGGAATGAGCCTAAGAGTACACAAGCTTACAGCGAGTGTTGATGATGTTGATTGGCATCAACCGTCGAGTGTCCCCTCCGTCTGTAGCAATATGCATGTAATGTATCAATACAAACTTGCGGGATAATAGTAAGTCCGTCTATTGTGGTAAAGCTGAGGAAGATTGTGTCAAGCCTGATATTAATATTTGTGAATATGTTTTCCTTCGTGATTGCTATTGATTGGTCTCATAACAGGATGAATGGTTGTTCGCTGTGGCGTTTGTATGATGAATGATTAATGTGATTCACGCACTGTTTCCTTGAGAACAAAAGGTTCGCTCTTTTGTGATTCAATTGTTTTGTCAATTAATAATGTTTGCAAACGATGTCTTTTGGTTTGTTTTTTATCAGAACGGCAAAATTAAACAGGTTTGGAACATCGACTGCACAGCACAACTAAACAGGGCTTGTCATATCACCACAACACAAATGAACAGTGCTTGTCATATCACCCCAACACAAATGAACAGTGCTTGTCATATCACCACAACACAAATTAATAGTGCTTGTCACATCACCACAACACAAATGAACAGTGCTTGTCATATCACCACAACACAAATGAACAGGTCTTGTCACATCACCACAACACAACTAAACAGTGCTTGTCACATCACCACAACACAACTAAACAGTGCTTGTCATATCACCACAACACAACTAAACAGTGCTTGTCACATCACCACAACACAACTAAACAGTGCTTGTCACATCAACACAACACAAATGAACAGTGCTTGTCACATCGCCACAACACAACTAAACAGTGCTTGTCACATCACCACAACACAACTAAACAGTGCTTGTCATATCACCACAACACAAATGAACAGTGCTTGTCACATCAGCACACCATCACCACAGGAAATGGATGGTCTGCACCATAAGAAGCACGCACATTGAAGAAGGCACAATCTCAGCCACGAACATATTGATAGTACAACCTCTTACATAACCACCTGGACACCTAATGCACATTAATGATCAATGAAGTTGGAAAATCAGGAATGATTAAAATGAACATATTCGTATGTTATGTAAAGCAGGCATAGAGAATGAAATCCACTTAGTCTTTACATGCCCTACTCTTGATAACATGGGAATTATGTAGATACTAACAAAGGACTTAAGTAAATCACCAGAAAATGCATTCTCCTCTTCTATGATCTCTAAATATGATACCAATATTTTAAACCTGCATGCATGCAACAATCTTAAGAAATAACGTATTGATAAATATTGTGTATCCAAATTGCATGTAACATCCGATTGAGTTCTTCGAGAGGCATTTTAGAAGTTGTGAAGATGAAGGAAAACTAAGTTCTATGGATAGTCAACGTCTTTATTGTAATGAGTGCGACGTTTCGGTGTAGGTACTAACACCGTTATCACGCAATTTTTTTTTGATAACGGTGTTAGTACCTACACCAAAACGTCGCACTCATTGCAATAAAGAAGTTGACTATCCATAGAACTTAGTTTTCCTTTATCATCCGACTGTGTTAGCTACTCTGTATATTGTGAACTATGTATGTGGGCCGGAGGACTAAAATATGATAAGGGTCTTCTTCTTCTTCTTCTTTTCTTCTTCTTCTTTTTTTCTTCTTCTTCTTCTTCTTCTTCTTCTCCTTTTAACTATTTAAATACCCCTTGTCCATTATCATCACAAGGAAAACATTAAGTGTATATAATTGTCTCTCTGTCAGTGTGAGTGAGTGAGTTTGTGTATGCATATGTGTTAATGTGTGATTGCATGTGTGTGTGTGTGTGTGTGTGTGTGTGTATGTTTGTGAGTATAGTTGTAAGTATTAACTTACTTGCAGTTTCGGTTGTATTCGAACGTATATATGAGGTGATATAAACACATGAACAGTTCTTTAATGATGTAGATAACATATGATGTGCATTCCTTTCCAGGAACGAAATAATTTTGATCATCCACAACGAGGCTGAGATGACGTCACTTGTTGGAGACCTACTAAGGAAGCTTCTGCTCATGCGCATCACAGTCCTCCACACGGAGATCTCCAGTAAATACAGTGTGGAGACCATCTCAATACTAGAAGGTACATATAGGCTGGACATGGTCTCAATACTGGAAGGTAGATATAGGCTGGATATGATCTCAATGCTAGAGGGTACATATATGCTGGACATAGTCTCAATAGTAGAAGGTACATATAAGCTGGATGTGATTTCAATACTAGAAGGTACATATTAGCTGGACGTGGTTTCAATACTAGAAGGTACATATAGGCGTGACATGGTCTCAATACTAGAAGGTACATATAGGCTGGATGTGATTTCAATACTAGAAGGTACATATAGGCTGGACGTGATAGCAATACATGAATGTACATAGAGGCGTGACATGGTCTCAATACTAGAAGGTACAAATAACCTGGACGTGATCTCAATACTGGAAGGTACATATAGGCTGGACGTGATCTCATTACTAGCAGGTACATATGAGCTGGGCGTGGTCTCAATACTAGAAGGTGCACATAAGCTGGACATGATCTCAATGCTAGACGGTACATATAGGCTTGATGTGGTCTCAATACTAGAAGGTACAAATAACCTGGACGTGATCTCAATACTGGAAGGTACATATAGGCTGGACATGATCTCAATACTAGAAGGTACATATAGGCTATATAAATCTCAATACTTGAATGTACATGTAGACTGCATATTATCTTAATACTTAATATGGTCGACGCCAGCATATAACGTGGATGTAATCTAATGGTTACACACAGTGTAGGTGCAATGTCTGGACTGAAGGTAACGTATACAGAGGAGATAACCTTAATGCTGGAACTTAAAATAAACATCTTTGATCATTACCTTTGATAAAAAAAACTGTTGATCATCCCCATACTAGAATTTAAGACATAGAGATTATCTCAAAGCAGGAAGTAAAATAGAGCGAAGAATACCAGAAGGTAAATAACAGCTCGGAGGTCATCTCAATACCAGAAGGTAAATAACAACTCGGTGGTCATCTCAATACCAGAAGGATAATAACAGCTCAGAGGTCATCTCAATACCAGAAGGTAAATAACAATTTGGTGGTCATCTCGATACCAGAAGGTAAACAACAGCTTGGAAGTCTTCTCAATACCAGAAGGTAACTAACAGCTCGGTGGTCATCTCAATACCAGAACGTAAATAACAGCTCGGTGGTCATCTCAATACCGGAAGGTAAATAACAGCTCGGAGGTCATCTCAATACCAGAAGGTAAATAACAGCTCGGAGGTCATCTCAGTACCAGAAGGTAAATAACAGCTCGGAGGTCTTCTCAATACCAAATCGTAAATAAAAGCTCGGAGGTCATCTCAATACCAGAAGGTAAATAACAGCTCGGTGGTCATCTCAATACCAAATGGTAAATAACAGCTCGGTGGTCATCTCAATACCAGAAGGTAAATGACAGCTCGGTAGTGATTTCAATACCAGTAGGTAAACAACAGCTCAGAGGTCATCTCAATACCAGAAGGTAAATAACAGCTCTGAGGTCATCTCAATACCAGAAGGTAAATGACAGCTCGGTAGTGATTTCAATACCAGTAGGTAAACAACAGCTCGGAGGTCATCTCAATACCAGAAGGTAAATAACAGCTCTGACGTCATCTCAATACCAGAAGGTAAATAACAGCTCGGTGGTCATCTCAACACCAGAAGGTAAATAACAGCTCGGAGGTCATCTCAATACCAGAAGGTAAATAACAGCTCGGTGGTCATCTCAATACCAGAACGTAAATAACAGCTCGGTGGTCATCTCAATACCGGAAGGTAAATAACAGCTCGGAGGTCTTCTCAATACCAAATGGTAAATAACAGCTCGGTGGTCATCTCAATACCAGAAGGTAAATAAGAGCTCGGTGGTCATCTCAATACCAGGAGGTAAACAACAGCTCGGAGGTCATCTCAATACCAAATGGTAAATAACAGCTCGGAGGTCATCTCAATACCAGATGCTGGAACATAAAATATATCATAGAGATCATCTCAAAGGAGAAAGTAAAATACTAGGTAGAGATCATCTCAACACTAGAAGGTCAAAAATAGCATAGAGATTTCCCCAACGCTAAAAGGTAAAATCTAGCGTAGAGATCGTCTCAATGGCAATAGATAAAATACAGAGTTCATCTCTCTGGAATCAGATGTGGTTACTCATCAAAATGATATAGCTACTCAGCATTTACAATCACCTCAGTACCCCACACACAGAATCAGACAGTACAGGTTATATGACAACCCTAGTGTGATTAATGCACCTGTACAAAGTTTCCTTACTTGGTGATACCAGGAGTGTTTTACACAACCAAGAGCTCACTGACTCGTAATGTAAGAAGCAAATAGTAATAAATAATATGTGAACATGTCAAAACAAACCAGAGAAATCGGAGAACTTCCATTTAGTAGCCAAGGAAAAAATCGATGATTTATCCTTTGAATTACAGCAACAAACTGGATTAATCTTCCCATGTTTGGCCGCTGTATAGCAAAATGAAGCACGGTTATTTATGAATAAATCGACAAATCCATTTCGAGCTTGCCTCTTAGGTGTTCAGAGAATTTTTTGTCAGGCATTCCATAAATATTGAAGTTGAACTGCTATAAATTAATACACGGCTAATGGTTTACTATGGAAACATTTCAAGGTTTCAATTTGTTAATGTAGTGTAGAAATGTACAAAGAAATGTTTCTGATTCCAGACGAGTTCGCAGTTCTGATCAATACCAGCCACCCGTCCATCATAACGAGGCTTGGTGATGGACTCAAGTGCGCGGCACTGCGCATGTCAAGATGCAGGAAATTCTGCCTTGAGGTGGGTAAGTATGTGTATTGGGAGTAGACACACGATATCGTGACTTGCTTCACAAGTCTTTGGAAAACCTTTTGTTAACCGCTTACAGCGTAAAATAAAATCGGCTTTATTAGTAGTGGCTCGACACAACCATCTACTCTGATGACTTGAAATTCCGGGTTAGAACAGCATCGCCAGAAAGCAATATTGGTCATTAAGGGAATACCTAGGATCTGGATAGCTGCGGTGACTCTCGTGTTAAACAAACGCTGATTTCATTCCTATAGAAAATGCCATATATTAAAGAACGAAAACGTGCAGTTTGCACTGGATAGACCCTGATAATTGTATTCCAAAATATATACTGTGTTATATATGCGAAAACACCTTCAGGTAAAACATGCTTGTCGTAAGAAATGACTCGCTGGCTTGGTTGACACATGTCACCGTACCTCAATTGCGTAAATCGATGTTCATGCTGTTGATTACAAGTCTGTTTGGTCCAGACTCGATTATTTACAGACCGCCGCCATATAGCTGGACTATTGCTGAGTGCAGTGTTAATCGACAAACAAACCAACGTTCAGATTAAATGTGAAGTAATTGTTGACAAGGGTAATGTAGATGCTTGGGTAAGTCATGAGTACCCTTGACAATGTTACCGTTATGTCCATTCTGAACGTTTGCGTATCTACTCGTTTTGGTCAATTTTCTCTCTGTCCGTTCACTAGCTGGACATGTCCACATCCCTACACGACTGGTACGCTGAGCACAAGGAAGCCATCACGAGCTGTGACGACATCCACCAGATGAAAGTGAGGCGCGCGAGACTCTACGTGACCAATCACACCATCTACAGCCACTGTTTCGACTGCAAACCCCACTGGTGGTTGTGTCTGTGTTTCTGCTGGCTGCTCTCGGCGCCCTGCTACATGGTAAATGTCCCTCACATCATTCAGCTGGGATCAGGGAATTTCTACATTGAATTATACATATTAAATTACTGTTTTCCGTTATGAATTAATTCATTACCAGTCGACATTGTCCGGGCCTTGTCAGATCCGTATTATGATCTGGAACTTGAATATGTGGATGGTGTCTTGTTTCACATCTAACCACATCTCTCAGATCTAGTAGATATTATATGGTAACGCTTCTCACTAGTCAAAACTAGATGATGTTACATCTTATCACTATTAACAAATCAGAACTAACAGATATTGTACCGTACCACTTCTATCCAATCAGAACTAGTTGGTGTTATATGATAATACTATAAAGTTATTAACCAATCAGAAGTAGTTGGTGTTAAATGGTACCCCTTCTCACCAATCAGAACTAGACGATATCATATCGTACCGCTTCTAACCAATCAGATGTTATAGGGTACCACTATTAACCAATCAGAACCAATCGATATTATACGAGGGGCTATCAATATATGTGCACGATAAAAATAACTGTATGATATTGAAGAATAGTTATATCATTCACATAAACGTAATACTGACATGCATGTGTCCCTAATTTCCGGTCACGTGACATCTAATCACGTGTACCCCTATTGAAATGGTAGAAATGGATAAGCTTGAGTACAGAGATTTTAGTCCTTGAGGGCCACCCGGGCGGCGAAGAAGAGCGATAGACAGCAGTACGAGGACCCAATGAGAACTTGTTGATGTTATATGGTAACAATTCACCACACTAACAATTCATATCAATATATTTTCACGACAAGCCAAAGGTGAGGTGAGGTGAAATTGGGTTTAACGTCATGCTTGAGAATATTTCGCTCATATGACGACGTGCATGCGTGTGTATGGGTATGTGCGGCTGCTTGTACTAGCCCAGACTGAAGCTGGTTTTATAGTGCTAGCCCACTGAGATACCACGCCGCAGTGAAGCATAAATACCCCACTCAGACACACTATACTGACTCCGAGCCGACCAGTACTTGTTGTACCCATTAATGCCGAGCGCCAGGCAGGGACCAATAAGTACCAGATTTTAACGTCTTTTGGTATCACGCGGTGGGGGATCGAACCCGCGACCTTCCGCTCTCCGGGCGGACGCTCTAACCACTACACCACGGAGGCGGTCGAGAAGCCAAAGCTGTTTCTCAACTGTACTTAATGCTATTTGAAAGGTATACATGTCACGGTGGCCATGTAATATAAACATAGAGTATCTTTCATAAAGTGTAGGCTGTTGTACAGATATTAAGTTCCTGGAGTAACGTTTCCAGCATGTTCTGTGATTATGGAAACTGATGCCTGTTACGTAACACTAACCGTGAAACATGACTATTGGCATGGGATGTTTAAACACAATCTGAATGTGTTTGCTATTACATGTATATATCATATGACCGCGTATGCTGGTCGACAAACATACATCATTCCGACATCCGATATCCGATATCCGACATCCGGTATAACAATTTAGACAATTCTATAATTCTGTAATTCTTCTAATTCTGTAGTACATATAATTTCGATGAATGTGTGTTAAGGAAACATTTATGTATATGTCAGCCCTATGTTAGGTTTAAGTGAGTTTAATTTTACGCCGCATCCAGCAATATTCCAGCTACATGATGGCCGTCTGTAAATAATCCTGTCGGATTGTCCAAATAATTGAGATAATAAGTGAGATACGAGTGAGTGAGAGAGTATGGTTTTATCTCAGCAATATCACGGCGGGGGACACCAGAAATGGGTTTCGCTCACTGGGAACCCGGCAATCGAACCCCGGTCTTTGGCGTGACGAGCGAACGCTTTAACCATTAGGCTACCTCACCGCCCCAAGTGAGACACGATGAGATGCTTCGTCCGAGCCACCGAGCTTGACCACCCGAGAAATTGAGCAGTCTCAAACACACAAGAAGCCTACGAGATCGAATCCTGTCTGATTCCAAATGATGCATTACCACCTCCCTTAACCACACACCCACCACACTCCACCTCACCCCCTACTCCCAACCAGTCAGGTTCCTGTTGAATGAGGACAATGCTTGTATAATGTCACGGCATGGTAACAATTGTACAACAACGTCGATTTCAGTCTTACCGGAAGCTGACATGCACAGACATCTATGTTGAAATACATGGGGAGATAACTCCAGCAAAATGTGTACAAGATGAAAGTAGCAGGTAGGCAGATAGTCATTCCGTTCATGCATATGGCGAAGTTAAGATAAATGTGTACAAATAACATTGATATTAAGTTTATTCATAGTAAATATTTCTGATATTTTTCTTTTCAAATATATTAAAATCTGTTGCGGATAATAAGGGATTGTTTGTTCGACTTTCCATGTTTTCACCAAATCAGATTGATAGTTCAAGAAAATATTATAACTATGATGATCTGTATGTGCAAAACTGATTATCAACATTACTATATTTTATGTATGCACGCCAGAATGACAAAGTGACATTTTTTTTAAAAAAAAACCCTGACAAGTTGAGCTTTTTTAATTTCACATTTTCATGCAGATAACACGCCTCATCATCGTTATCCATGATCTCATTCAATAAGAAGGGTTTAACTGAAGGGAATAAAATGTCCGTCACAGAAAAAGGTAATAGTCTACATGTATCCCTCAGGATTTCCTTTATCTCATTTAAAGTTTTGTTGTTTCAATTTCCAGAGTAGCGATAGATTCATCACGTCGCTGCTACCAGACCGTCTGACGTCGTGTGAAACAGATGCTAGTTTTTGTAATGAGTGAGATCTAGACAAGTCTCTGTGGAAATATGCAATGAGGATCAGTAAAATTGTGCCAATGTTCAACCTCGGAGGAGCAATGAACATACCGTGAGAAGGTCTTGACATCAACCAGCTTGATCACTGTAACCATCTGATGTCGTCATGACCTCTTCATCAACGTCGCAAGAAGATCACCATGTATATCCTATGTGATAAGTCATATTGAAAGAAAGAAGTGTAAATTATTGAAGACAGTGTGACTAGATCGCTAGAACATCTTGACATCAACCATCTTGGTCACTGTAACCATCTGATGTTGTCGTGGCGTCTTCACCAACGTCTCAAGAAGATCATCAGCTCTATCCATTTGGTGATACGTCATATTGAAAGCAAGAAGTGTAAAATATTTTACAGACAATGTGACCAGACCGTGAGAACGTCTTGACATCAACCATCTTGGTCACTGTAACCATCTGATGTTGTCGTGACGTCTTCACCAACGTCTCAAGAAGATCATCAGCTCTATCCATTTGGCGATACGTCATATTGAAAGCAAGACGTGTAAAATATTTTTAAGACATTGTGATCAGACCGTGAGAACGTCTTGACATCAACCATCTTGGTCACTGTAACCATCTGATGTCGTCATGACCTTTTCACCAACGTCTCAAGAAGATCACCATGTAGGTGACACGTCATTTTGAAAGGGAAAAGTGTAATTATTTTATAGACAATGGACCGAAGTGTACACGTGTGACGTATGGTTATTCAGTTGTCAATGTTCCATCAAAACGTGAAATGACTTGGAGCATTTTCTTATAAGTATGACCAGGACCAATTCCTAATAATCAGTGTCAGTGGAATTACTGTATCAAAGTCATTCGTCTTGGATTAAGAGTGATATGTGCCCCTGTACGTCCCATGGTGTGACGCTGAATATTGCCAATACAATGCACAGCTTTGTATTTGAAAGTTTTGTTCCAGATTGGTTGGTTAGTTTGTTGCTGAACGCCGCACTCAGCAATATTCCATCTATATTGCCGCGGTCTGTAAACAATCGACTCTGGACCAGACAATCGATCTACGCAACTGGGATACGATTTCATGTGTCAGCTAAGTCAGTGAGCCTGACCACCCGATGCCGTTAGTCGCCTCTTACGACAAGCATGGGTTATTACTGAAGAACAATTCTAACAAGGATCAGGATGACAAAAGAGAACATTTGTGCTGGATATAGACATGTTTTCTATAAGAACCTATATATTTTTTGTTGTTTACATATGTCTGATACATAAACACAACTTAAACCAGTGCATACATTGCAACGTTGCGATATTAACGGCACATGTACTGTAAATCAATAAAATAATGCGAGCTACTGATTAATGCGAAAAATGCGACTATATCTGAAGCGCATTAATAAATCTCGCATTATTATATTGTCATATACTTTACCATCATTTCTGTATCATTCCAATTTAAAAAAACACACATAGTAGATGCAAAAAATATATTGTTTTGGAAAGATTAAACTTTTAACAAAATCAACATTCAGAATAACAACGAAGAGAGTTCTATGGATATAAAACTTCTGTAATATTAATATGGACGACGTTTCGGCGTTGCTACTAACACCGTTATCAAGCAAGTGATGGTGGTAACGTGAGTGAGTGAGTTTAGTTTTACACCGCACTCCGCAATATCCCAGCTATATGGCGGCGGTCTGTAAATAATCGAGTCTGGATCAGACAATCCAGTGATCAACAGCATGAGCATCGATCTGCGCAATTGGGAACCGATGACATGTGTCGACCAAGTCAGCGAAACTGACCACCCGATCCCGTTAGTCGCCTCTTACGACTAGCATGGGTTACTGAAGATCAATATTCTAACCTCGACCTTCACGGGTCCGTATCATAGAGTAAAGAGTCTATAACATTTGGTGCTGAGAGCATCATAATCAGTGTTCACGTGTTTCAGCTCAACGCCACAATCGTCCAAAAAAACTCTTGGCTTATATCTTATAAATGATGCTCGTGACACGTGGATAGTGTTGCATCATATACTTACACACAAGATAACTTTATCTATAAGTTTTTTAAATCTAAAGATATGACCACCTGTTTGTATTTTCATCTGATTGACAAAGAAATTATATTAAAAATATTGAGTCAGGCAGTCAAATGTCAGTAATCACTTGTATCCTCAACATCGACAAACTAATAATGGACGCATGAAAAATCAAATTTTCCCTCGTTGCGTGTGTACTTGTCCGTGCAAGCAATTTCCTTAACTGGTTCTTCAGCCTTTCTGATCTTTCGATTGCTCTAAGTGTGATACGCTGTTCTATGTTTGCAGTCTTTTGAAACACAAAGAGCAATTGGTGGACTAACCGCTGTGGTTAGTGATATTACCCTTGCGTATATCCGCTATCTGTCGGTTCCAAAGGAGATACAATTTCACCATTGGCACCAGCGATCGACCTGATAGCGGCATCCAGCGTCGTGTTACACTCGCACGTCAAGACCGTTAAATCTACAGAACGGTCTAGCAGTATCGGTTCCCAGCCTCTTACGACAAACATAGTCGCTTTTTATGGCAAGCACATGGGTTGCTGAAGACCTATTCTATCCCGGATCTTCACGGGTCGATGGTGGTAACGGTGTTAGTAGCTACACCGAAACAGCGCTCATATCAATATTAAAGATGTGGTATATCCATAGAACTGTCCTCGTTGTTCATCACACCAACTTCTAAATGCCACTCAAATACGTTATTCAGAATAACAGTCATACAGCAACAGGTATTGACATACAAGGCTGTTGAATTGAGGTTTGGTAGCAAAACAAACCTTCAACGTAGTGGACAATTGGAACACACACCTAAATTCGCTCATGTTTAATGGCACAATGACATAACTTCCCTCAGCTCTGAACTGACAAAACCGGCTTTCATCGGTGAAGACGACACTCTGTCAGTCACGTCGCTGTCAAAGATGTTCAAGCCCAGCAAGCCCATTCGACAGGATTACGCATTCTGTCGTTTCTGTAAACCCTAGTTCGGCTGACCACTGCCTGACCACCGTCTGACCACTATCCTTATGTCCCAAAGCATTCGTCGCTCATTAGGAATCGATACCGGAGATTCAGAGTGTGCAATATGTGTGTGTGCGTAAGGGAGTGAGAGAGCCAGGGTGACAAGAAGTGTTATCTGTTACACGCATTCAGGCTGACGCTCTCACTACTTAATAATAATATTTATAATAATGAGTGATTTTGTAACGCGCCAAACTCCACGCCAGCTGGTATGCTCATGGCGTTACAAGTAAAGTTATTTGGGTGAGAGTCTAGACAAAATACTTCTTAAATAGAAACGTTTTGAGGAGAGTTTTGAAGGAGAGCAGGCTTTTGGCTGTTTTGAGATCTTCGGGCAGAGAATTCCATAGAACAGCTGATTGATAGGCAAATGATCTGAATCCAAATCGTTTTAGTCTGTATCTAGGTACTTGCCCTCTGAGGACAAAATAGGCACTTCAAATCGTAAACGTTCATGTCAATCACCTGATGCCCCACAATCGGCTAGGTCACACAGTGTCATCAACAAAGGTGGTATAAACATCAAACAGAGCGCTGGAATCTGAATGTATTCCGACCATCAGTTGCGTAATGGCTGCCATTAAGCCCTTTATGAATTCTTAATCACGAATTATTCTGTTTTTGTTACTTTGCTTTGGATACTCTAATGCTTTTAACAGATGCAATAAACATGATCACTATATATCTTTATATGCATTATGTATCCTTCGTATTATATATCCTTCGTGGTACAGTCTGTTAATAATTGAACATGATCAGGTTACTCTGTGAGGACATAGCAGCTGGGTTCCTCTATGAACTAATGTAGTTTAAGGTGTGAATGTTTTTAAAACGCCTTTAGCAATATTCCAGCAGTATCAAGGACAGGAGACACCAGACATTGGATTTACGCAATGTGCCCATGTGGGAAATCGAACCTGGAATCTCGGCATGACGAGCGGAAGCTTTGGCCAGTAGGCTAAGCCATCATATAGAAAGGTTTGCACTCTCCATGGACGTATCCATAACAAATGTATGCAATGTATTTAATATTCATCGATTTCTACACCCACTGCAATGCTGATGACTGCACCATCAATTGTTTGGAATTGGTTAAAATCTCATCAATTGATGATTGTTTCATTACAGCCGATCAATCATCGAAAACAATTGGTTAGCATCATTTTCCAGATTTTTCTATTCGGGTTGTTATTGCAGATAAGTATAACATGATGTAACTTGCTACTTTAATGTGATAACTGATATATTATGAAGAAAAACTTCCTGGAGTCTTCAAGAAATATTCAGTCATTACTTTTCAGTTAGTCAAGTGAGTTTTCTAACAATTAAACACATTTTCAGGCCCTGACAACTTCAAAGATATGTTCCGTCGTCAAGTGTTTCAAACATTAAACCAGTAGTTCCAAAATCATTTGTGTTCGATTTTGAGAAAATGTGATCGATTGCTTGGTCGTTTGGTTACTGCGACCAATCTTCGATTATTTCAATTAATCGGAACACCACTAGTTCCTGCAGCATTCCTCAATCCAAACAACTTGATTGGATCCCGAACACAACCATAGGGCTCATATCTCCCCGCCGTGTTACCGTTAGAATATTGCAAAAGTCGGCGTTTAACAATGCTCGTTCATCGGATTATCGAACTCGCCCTGTTAACGAGGACAACACGGGATTTTGATTTCGAAATGAGGAAATTAACTTCACTTCCATTTAATAAAGTTGCAATCGTTATTCAGATGTCCATACTTGTTATTCATAAAAGTAAGCCGTATAACATGTTGGTATAAATCCGGCTAAAGCACGGTACAATATATAAATAATGTCTTTGTGTTACATGCATGTTGTATATATTTGCATAATTTTCTCACAACCAAGGAAACGCACGTGCATTTTGATGATACGTCACCATTGCATCTCCTGAACATTTGCTCACTAGGCCATTTCCTGACTTGGTGTTATCATTTATTTTATCAATCATATGAACGTTTATGAACAACCCCAGGTGTTTCATGTTATTAAGCTTTAGGTATGTTACAACGAATGAGTGAATAGTTTGACGCCACTTCTGGCAATATTCCTGTAACATCACGGCAGGGGACACCAGAAATGGGATTCACACTTTGAGTGAGTGAGCTTGGTTTTACGCCGCTTTTAGCATTATTCCAGCAAGATCACGGCGGGGGACACCAGAAATGGGCTTGACACTTTGAACCGATGTGGGGAGTCGAACCCGGGTCTTCGACTTGACGAGCGACAGCTTTAGCCACTGTGCTAGCCCACCGTCCCAGTGCTAAAAGGAAAGTGTATTAGAACTATACACCCCGAATTATGGGGGCTTCCTATAGATCCAAATCTGCATGGTCCTTATGTGCTTAATGAAGTCCTCTAATTGACTTCCAAAAACACTAACCTTCAAAAGTCCCTATATTTACCTATATATATCTTATTACCGAGTTTGATACCGGACAGGTGAAGACATTTTGCCCAAGACATCGTAGAAAACATCCGTGCCCACTCAATGATTCCAACCCAATAAACACATGGGGTTGGGTGATCGAACATACAACTGCACATATTTGACGGCAAGTGTTTTAGGAAGCGATTGGAGTTGCAGATTGTGTGTGGTTACGATATCCATGACATTAACGGATCGTTGATAGTGTCGTATGTTCCGAAACAAGGATCATTAACAATACACAACAAGACAGGCCGTCAGTTTGTACAGCGAGGAGCCAAAACGTCTATAAGGAGGATCACAGCGATTCCATTACTGCACAAATGTTGTTCTTGTGCTCCGATTTGCTCCTGTTAATGGTTTTATTGTTGATGTATGTCTCCGAACTCTCAGGAAAACGTCATGTTTGATTTCAACCTATCTATATATCTCCTTAATATTACATAGAGGCTTTTAAGTTTAATAATAATAATAATGTGTCCATTTATATATCGCCAAACTTCACACTAGGTATGCGCATAGCGCTAACAATCAAGGCACAGCCCATTATTACCCCGGATAACTGCCTGTTAGGCGCTAGAAGGTTATAAATTTTGAACAAACTCACTTGCCTAAGGTGAGACCACATGTGTCACATGTGCTTCGTTGTGGGGAAGGACTCAAGTCCTAGAAACTCTCAGGAGTCAAGCTGCCAAACACGGTCACCCATCCAAGGACTCTCCGAGCTCGACGCTGCTTAACTTCACCGATTTGTGACCTGAGCTTAGAGCACAGGACCACGCGCCACCACGTCAAAGTCACCAAGTTTCTATCCATACTCCTCCCCATTACGACGGTATATAAACTATTTACATGAGAAATACATACGAGTTAGGTCTCTTTTGTATGTCATTAAAGTTAGTGTTTCCAGGCGTGTACTAGTATTACTGTATGGCATCAGTGTATCATGTTCACAAACAGAGAGTTTCCAGTTGCACACACATTGCATGGGCTGGTGTCTGCTAATAGCAGTGGGTAAACTGGAAATTGCAACTCTGTAAGACCGGAAACACCTCGACTCACAATAAGTGGTACAGAAACCTGGTATCCCTTAGCTTCGTCTGATTATGGAATAACGTTTCCAGTCATGTGATAAAACTGAAATAATTATAACATATCAAATTAAGTTTTGTTTTATTGATTGATGGGACATGTAATCATGCACGGAACGGAAAGTTTTATGTAATTACCGACTGTCGTGGGATTTTATTTTGTTTAAAAGATCTTTCGTTGCTTAACGTAAAGGGCGGTGGGGTAGCCTAGTGGTTAAAGCGTTGGCTCGTCACGCCGAAGACCCTGGTTCGATTCCCAACATGGGTACAATGTGTGAAGCCCATTTCTGGTGTTCAACGCCGTTATATTTCTGGAATATTGCTAAATGCGGCGTAAAACCATACTCACTCATTCACTTAACGTAAGGGTATAGGTATGGTGGGGTTCGGTAAACCTAAGTGTAAAAGTACACTCGGTCTCGTTTGAAGTAAGGGTACAGGTATAGTGGGGTTCGCTTAACGTAAGGGTACAGGTATAGTTGGGTTCGGTAAACGTAAGGGTACAGGTATAGTGGGGTTCGGTTAACGTAAGGGTACAGGTATAGTGGGGTTCGCTTAACGTAAGGGTACAGGTATAGTGAGGTTCGGTTAACGTAAGGGTACAGGTATAGTGGGGTTCGGTTAACGTAAGGGTACAGCTATGTTTGGGTTCGGTAAACGCAAGGGTACAGGTATAGTGGGGTTCGGTAAACGTAAGGGTACAGGTATAGTTGGGGTTCGCTTAACGTAAGGGTACAGGTACAGTGGGGTTCGGTAAACGTAAGGGTACAGGTATAGTGGGGTTCGCTTAACGTAAGGGTACAGGTATAGTGGAGTTCGGTAAACGTAAGGGTACAGGTATAGTGGAGTTCGGTAAACGTAAGGGTACAGGTATAGTTGGGTTCGCTTTACGTAAGGGTACAGGTATAGTGGGGTCCAATAAACGTAAGGGTACAGGTAGAGTGGGGTTCGGTAAACGTAAGGGTACGAGTACAGTGGGGTCCAATAAACGTGAGGTTACAGGTATAGTTGGGTTCGGTAAACGTAAGGGTACAGCTATGGTGGGGTTCGCTTTACGTAAGGGTACAGGTACAGTGGGGTCCAATGAACGTAAGGGTACAGGTATAGTGGGGTTCGGTTAACGTAAGGGTACAGCTATGGTGGGGTTCGCTTTACGTAAGGGTACAGGTATAGTGGGGTTAGGTAAACGTAAGGGTACAGGTATAGTGGGGTTCGCTTAACGTACGGGTACAGGTATAGTGGGGTTCGGTTAACGTAAGGGTACAGCTATGTTTGGGTTCGGTTAACGTAAGGGTACAGGTATAGTGGGGTTCGGTAAACGCAAGGGTACAGGTATAGTGGGGTTCGGTAAACGTAAGGGTATAGGTACTAGGGGTCCAATAAACGTAAGGGTACAGGTACAGTGGGGTTCGGTAAACGTAAGGGTACGGGTACAGTGGGGTTCGGTAAACGTAAGGGTACAGGTATAGTGGGGTTCGGTAAACGTAAGGGTATAGGTATAGTGGGGTTCGGTAAACGTATGGGTACAGGTATGGTGGGGTTCGGTAAACGTAAGGGTACAGCTATTGTGGGGTTCGCTTAACGTAAGGGTACAGGTATAGTGGGGTTCGGTAAACGTAAGGGTACAGGTATGGTGGGGTTAGGTAAACGTAAGGGTACAGCTATGGTGGGGTTCGCTTTACGTAAGGGTACAGGTATAGTGGGGTTCGCTTAACGTAAGGGTACGGGTATAGTGGGGTTCGCTTAACGTAAGGGTACATGTACAATGGGGTCCAATAAACGTAAGGGTACAGGTACAGTTGGGTTCGGTAAACGTAAGGGTACAGGTATAGTGGGGTTCGGTTAACGTAAGGGTACAGGTATAGTGGGGTTCGCTTAACGTAAGGGTACTAGTACAGTGAGGAAAGATTAATGTAAGAGTATGACCTGGCTGGATGTCCTTGCCTTAGGTTCTTATCTATGACTTACAGACGTCGCAAGGAACGAAACGCTCTCACTTCAGATCCGTATACCATTTGCAACTGTAACGGTTGACGGTCCACGTACATTTTGGTCGTAAACGTATCTTGTGTGCACAGGTGTGACGGACTTACTAAGACGTATCTGCTAAACGATTACCCAACCTCCCCGATCTCGGAGCCAAAGCGTCCTGACATTCTTACAGCGTTATCTCCAGCCAGCTCTACCATCAGGTGCTGAGTTATGGGTCATGACCTTCACATTCCATTAAAGGTGGACGGTCCAAATAACTCAGATAACCTAAATCCAGGTTAAAAGAAAGATGCCACATGTTAGTTCTCGGCTTTGACTAGTGATCATTTCAGCGTGTTGTTCAGTCGGATCTGATTCAGCCCCGGTTGTACATCCCACCATGCGATACTTGCGGTGTTTAGCCCTGTTGACTTTACTCACCTTCTCCGCCGCAGACATCCCCTTCCGTAACGCCACCCTACCGTGGCAGGTGCGTGTCGAGGACGTCGTCGGGAGACTGACCATCCAGGAGATTCAGACCCAGCTAGCCAGTGGTCAGGGACAAGCTCCCCCGATATCTAGACTGGGGATCAACCAGTACTCCTGGTGGTCAAACTGTGGGAGGGGGGATGTAGCGCAGAACGCTACTGCCTTTCCCCAGGGGATCGGAATTGGGGCGTCGTTTGAGTGAGTACCTAACTATAACAGTAAATTCTCGAGATAAACATTGTGTTTAAATCCGCTGAGAATTTGGTCTTGACACAACTACCGTCAAACACAAGTGTGTCGAACATGGACTTGTTTGAGCCTACGATTGTCTCGAAAAAAAGCCGAGTCATTGTTTAGTAATCTTTTAATTATCATTTTGCAGTTGTGTCGAACTTCGGATAACTCGAAGTACTAACGTAGGTCCCTTCAACGTCGACACAAACGTGTTTGAATGACAAAGTTTCGTGCTGAGTACAGACCTGGATTTCGTTGTTTTAAGTTTTTAATTTCTGTGAGTGAGTTCAGTTGAGCTCCTCTTTGACGAGTGAGTGAGTGAGTTTAGTTTTACACCGCACTCAGCAATATTACAGCTATATGACAGCGGTCTGTAAATAATCGAGTCTGGACCAGACAATCCAGTGTTCAGAGCATGAACATCGATCTGCGCAATTGGGAACCGATGACATGTGTTAACCAAGCCAGCGAGCCTGACCACCCGATCCCGTTAGTCGCCTCTTACGACAAGCATGGGTTACTGAAGGTTTGTTCTAACCTGGACCTTCATGGGTCCTCTTTGATGTAGTAGGAAAACCTAAAGTTATGGAGTTCTAATATGTTTACCACTTTAGTGCAACTGGCCGCCTCCGTGGTGTAGTGGTTAAAGCGTCCGCCTAGAGAGCGGAAGGTCGCGGATTCGATGCCCGGCCGCCTTCATACCAAAAGACGTTGAAATATGGTACTGCCTGGCGCTCGACATTAATGGGTACAACAAGGACTGGTTGGCTCGGAGTCAGTAAAATGTGTCTGAGTGGGGCATTCATGCTTGTACCCGTGAAGGTCCGGGTTAGAATATTGATCTTCAGTAACCCATGCTTGTCGTAAGAGGGGACTAACGGGAGAGTGGTCAGACTCGCTGACTTGGTTGACACATGTCATCGGTTCCCAATTGCGCAGACCGATGCTCATGCAGTTGATCACTGCATTGTCTGGTCCAGACTCGATTATTTACAGACAGATTCCGCCATATAGCTGGAATTTTGCGGCGTAAAACTAAACCCACTAATTATTCATGCTTAACTGCGGCATGGTATCTCAGTGAGCTAGCACTATAAAACCAGCTTAAATCTGGGCTAGTACAAGCTTCCACACATACACACGCATGCACGTCGCCATATGAGTGAAATATTCTTAAGCACGACGTTAAACCCCATTTCAC
The DNA here is from genome assembly GCF_003918875.1 of Haliotis rubra. Lineage (NCBI taxonomy): Eukaryota > Metazoa > Mollusca > Gastropoda > Lepetellida > Haliotidae > Haliotis > Haliotis rubra. The sequence goes on along the minus strand of NW_025767358.1, from coordinate 384,402 downwards.
CTCACCTCACCTTTAGTGAAGCTGACGAACATGGACCTTGTGTTGACAAACCAAAACACATAATCATAATTTATATTTCACTGTAGTGGTGATCACATGCAGTGTGCTGTTAGATCCGAACACATAAAATGACCCTTTCAGTGTGTCCTCTCAAGTGGCAGTTTGACCTGATGTGAAGAAAATACTTCTTCTTTTTAAATTTCTGTTCAAAGGACATAGATTACCCTACATTCCATCAATGCCATTCATTTTGTATTGATTGTGTCTGTATATGTGTGTATCATCGCGCAGCAAGGATTTGATTTACCGAATAGCCGAGGCCAGCAGCACAGAAGTCCGAGCCTACTACAATTACTTCATGAAGACGGGTGCTACTCTGGATGTACATATGGCGATCAGCTGTTTCAGCCCTAACATGGACACGTTCAGGGACCCCCGATGGGGAAGGGGTCAGGTGAGTAATATTAACCCCCTAAAGTGGACACGTTCAGGGACCCCCGAACCAAGATTTATGCCTGAAAAATGTAGGCAACACAAAGATTTATTCCTGGAAAACCTAACAAAAAACAAGATTTATTACTGCTGTTCTCAATGCCGATGGTGGACATACCTGTTATTGAGCTTGTGACATAGTCGTTTGACCCCTTTCCCGCTTGTGGACTCGTGACGTCATTGTAATTGACTTTTCAATTGAAATTCTCCCGACTTGTTATGGTCTCATGATCCCTCCATTAAAGTTTATATGTACCTTTGACATTGTTATCGTACTTATCAACTGGGATAATATTTTGACAATGCACAGATTCTTTATGTGGCTAGTATATATAGCTATCTGTTCCTAATTGTTTTATTCACCTGATGAAGGAGTAAGAACATACTTCTAAACGTCGTGACCCTTCACAATAAAGAAGTTGTCATCCATGAAACTCTTTACTTAACGTTTGTGTTAATTACCGTAGGCGTGTTTCACCTCACCATAGAAAGAGAAGTTGTTGATGCAGAGAAATAGCAATAGTAGAAACGTGTGCACGCGAACAGGGGCTTTTTTCACGAAGCAACCTTTACTAAGGTTAACCTTAACCCCCATTCTTTAACATTGCACTAAGGTTACCTTAGTGACTTACGATCACCTTAGTGCTTGTGCTCTGCGATGGGAGGCCCAGGTCAGCAGGTTATCTTAAGCATCGGTTAATACTTCCAGGAAACACTCAGTGAAGACCCGTACCATGCTGGCGAGATGGGGTACCACCACGTCAAGGGTCTCCATGGTACCCATCCTCGATACCTGAGGACCAGTTCTGGCTGTAAACACTTTGACGTGTCTGGTGGACCTGAGAACTGGCCAATGTCCAGACAGGTGTTTGATGCACAGGTAGGTCAATGTGTCCACACAGGTGTTCGATGCACAAGTGGGTCAGTCAGTGCAGGTATTTGATGCAAAGGTATGCCGATGTTTACAGACAGATGCTAAATGCAAAGGTCATTGTCTCCTGACAAACGTTTGATGCAGGGTATGCCAAGGAGTGTAACAGAATATATTGGAATACTGAACAAATAGACATTGATACTTAGGCCTTGGTATATTTATGATCCTAGATACGTGAAGATTGTTTAATATTCTTTAATGATATGGCTTTCCATGACAGATATTTTATTTCCACTGCCACCTTACACATTTAAAATAATTAGGCGTGATTGTCAGGTTTCAGAACGAGACTGGAGGTCGTACTTCCTTCCTCCCTTCAGGCGATGTGTTGAAGCTGGGGCCTACAGCTTGATCTGTGCTTATAACAGGTACACTGTGTTCATATAACAATGTGCCTATAACAGGTAAATTATGCTTATTGTGATTACACAAATACCAGGTAACAAACCCTTCGCTATCCGTAACAAGGGCAATTATTTACTCCAATCTTGCTCATTTCGTACAACTTGGACCCTCTGAAACCAAATGGATCGGATGTATCTTGCCACATCGGTAGTATCTGTCACAGTATGTTTCTACATCCAGCATCAACGGTGTCCCCGCCTGCGCCAACAAGAAGCTGTTGACTGACATACTGAGGGGGGGGAGTGGAACTTCACCGGCTACATCGCAGCAGACGCCGGCGAGATCCTCAACATCATCACCGTACATAAATACTTGAACAACACCGTCGACACCGCTGCAGCTTGTCTCAAGGCCGGGTGTAACCTGGAAGTTCAGTCTGGCGATAAGAGAGTGTATAACTCAATAAGTAAGTGCCACCAACATACTGTCGAGCATTAGATGACAATAATTACAAACAATCCCGAAATAGATATATGTATGGCACTTAGACAAGTTTGTTGTTCTGATGCATGAACAACATAAGTCTGTCTTAGGGCCCACAGCTGTTTATTCAGACTACACAGCGTAGGTCAGAATGTCTCTCCCCAGGCCTATTGCCTTGTACATTATAAGCTGTTCACTAGTCACGAGGGGGGCATGGGTTGATGTACCCTCGATGTTTGTTTATGTTCCCTGAGCCCTTCGGGGTACATCAACCCATGAGGCCATAGGGATCAGTGAACAACGTATTTATCTTACCGAACACCTAAATGTTAATTTTGAATTGTTTGAAGCACGGGTACAAATCTTTTTGTAGCCATCGCTAGATTTTGCTGACAAGAAAAACAGATTTAGAGTTATCTCCTTTGCATTCGCAAAACATCGGTAATTTCCGTACATCATACGTGATTCAATGAAGTACTACCAGATAAAGAAGTACTACCACGAAGTACCAAATGAGTTGCCATTGACAGCGGGGTACATTGAAACGTTACTCGCTTGTAAGCGGGGTACATTGAAAATAATAGAAGAGCGCTCAGCCAATCAGAAAGCGACATTTATGTGTGAGGCAAGATAATTATTTATTTACCCAAGGCCGGTCATTTGTGTTTGGAGCTGGTCATTGCTGATTCTTTGTTTTTAGCCCCCCTTGCATCTGGTCAGTGGTGTGTCATCTTCATTTGCTTCCCATGTGTCCTTTTGCATCTTAATCTTAATTAGGAATCTAATAATCACGATTAGATCTAGGGAATTCCTGGACAAAATATATTTTGCCCTGTGTCCAGTCGGTCTGGGATTATTGTTCAACTCCCTGACCAGAACTACATTTTTGGGGGCCAAGTATGTGCCCGATGATATCTCAAGGACATGATATCTCATGTGACAATGAAATCTCAAGGACATGTGCACGTGCATGTAATGCTAATATGTTTTAATGATGTCGGGCGATTCTCTTTCCGTTCATCACACAACTACTGTTAAGCATTTGATATTCAGGGTACGTTATTCAGGGTACATCTTGCACTTAGCTCAGTACACTAACATCGTCATGGGGGATAGAACTCAACAATTTGCTGGCTGGGACATAAAACAATCTTTCTCTTTCCCTGCTTCTTCCTCTCCATACCTCCTCGTTATCCCGAACGCGTTCACCATGTTCTGCCATTAGTATGCTTGTTCTGTGGTATATTTGTCCACACATTGCCCTCTTTCCCTCCATCCTGACTTACTCGACTTACTCGATGATCTTCCCTTCCATGGTCTCTAGTGGTGGTCCGATTAATTGAAATAAGTGACCAAACGACCAAGCAATCGATCACATTTTCTCAAAATCGAACACAAATGATTTTGGAACTACTGGTTTAATGTTTGAAACACTTGACGACGGAACATATCTTTGAAGTTGTCAGGGCCTGAAAATGTGTTTAATTGTTAGGAAACTCACTTGACTTACTGAAAAGTAATGACTGAATATTTCTTGAAGACATCAGGAAGTTTTTCTTCATAATATATCAGTTATCACATTAAAGTAGCAAGTTGCATCATGTTATACTTATCTGCAATAACAACCCGAATAGAAAAATCTGAAAAATGATGCTAACCAATTGTTTTCGATGATTGATCGGCTGTAATGAAACAATCATCAAGTATGAGATTTTAACCAATTCCCAACACTAATGGTCTCCCATATCGTCTGCATCAACATCATCAGTACCCGTATTCACCCTTCTTCTTCGAAACATTTGCTTCTTTTGTTTCCTGCTACTTCTAATACAGGGCTTCGGGGGGTAGCCTGGTGGTTAAAGCGTCCGCTCGTCACGACGAAGACCCGGGTTCGAATCCCCATGGGCACAATGTGTGAAGCCCATTCCTGGTGTCCCCCGCCGTGACATTGCTGGAATGTTGCTAAAAGCGGCGTTAAACCATACTCACTCACTCACTCTTCTAATACAGGAGACTTCGTCTTCAGCCTCTTGTCCTCTTCTGTTTATTCTCCTCCTCCATCTTTTTCATTTTCCTTGTCTTTCTCTATCCCGTGTTCTCTATTCCTACCCGTTTCTTCCTTCTGTGCCTTTTCTTGATCTTCCATGCCGCTTCCAAATTCTACAGTCTTGTACCTTTCTTTCGTCTTGTACCTTTACGGTTTCACATTCGGTTCATCTATGGGTAGCCTAGTAGTTAAAGCGTTCGCTCGTTACGCTGAAGACCTGGGTTCGATTCCCCACATGGACACAGTGAGAGTCAGTTAAGCCATCTCTGGTGTTCCCCGTTGTGATATTGCTGGAATATTGCTGAAAATGGTGAAAAAACTAAACCCCCTCTTACTTTCAGTTCCGGCGATACAACAGAACAAACTGACAGAGTCGTTTGTCCGGGACCAGATCAAGCCACTCTTCTACACCAGACTGAGGCTAGGAGAGTTTGACCCACCGGAAATGAACCCTTACAACTACCTTGACATTGATGACGTCGTGCTGAGCTCCACACACCGACAGCTGGCTGTAGAGGCAGCCATCAAGAGCTTCGTCTTGCTGAAAAATGACAACGGTTTTCTGCCGATCAAATCACATTTTGATAAAGTTGCTGTAAGTAAACACGTACATTATTTATGTAACAGTAAAATACTTTAATTACACACTGAGGAAACTCGTTTTGTGCCCCGACTTGAATAAGATGAACCGCCGTTGTTAGGGAAAGAGATTACAACGGGTTTCACAGTAATATAGTTCTGTGATGGAATCACATAGGTCAAACTGTTTAAATCGATTTAGATGAAATCCAAGAAAATAGGAATCGTGATGATGTCAAAGAGTATCTGCGCCTGAAATGGAATTTGTTTTCTTTCATGTTTCTACTTTTCCTGTGTCAATTATCAACACGGAAAAGTGTTCGCTGGGAAACAACTATAGCAATATATTTACACTGGCAATATTTGTTTCGGGTGGAACTCTCTGAATCCGATCAGGGTTAACACGGACATGCAAAGGATTGTTATCGGGTGTCAGTAAGGTTCGAAGCGTAGACTCACAGAACGGGACCGCCTCCGTGGTGTAGTGGTTAGAGCTTCCGCCCGGAGAGCGGAAGGTCGCAGGTTCGATCCCCGACCGCGTGATACCAATAGACGTTAAAATATGGTACTTGTTGGTCCCTGCCTGGCGCTCGGCATTTATGGGTACAACAAGGACTTGTCGGCTCGGAGTCAGTATAATGTGTCTGAGTGGGGTATTCATGCTTCACTGCGGCATGGTATCTCAGTGGGCTAGCACTATAAAACCAGCTTCAGTCTGGGCTAGTACAAGCAGGCGCACATACACATGCACACGCATGCACGTCGTCATATGAGCGAAATATTCTCAAGCACTTTTCTCAAGTCTTTTTTGGTATGACGCGGTCGGGGATCGAGCCCGCGACCTTCCGCTCTCCGGGCGGACGCTCTAACCACTACACCACGGAGGCGGTCGGATCAAGCTTGAACCACGGACAGACAATGAAGCACACTGCCACGTAACGTTAATGTATGTGCATATATAATGATGCCCAGGATCTGAAGCATTTTAGGTTTGGTATATTTACAGGTTGTAGGACCAATGTCAAATGACACAGAACAACTGTTTGGTGACTACGCACCAAAGACCGACCCCCGCTTTATCACGTCCCCTCTGAGCGGGCTGCTGAAACTGGGCAATGCTGCCCTGTACGCCGCAGGCTGCTCCAGCACCGCTTGCAACGACTACAACAGGACTAACGTGGTGAATGCACTTGGAGGAGCTGATGCCGTCTTTGTATGCTTGGGGACAGGTATGATCTGTTCTTTCGTAACAAGAGATATTAACGAATCTCCATGTTCCCGTACCCTGATCATGAATGAGACAGATGAAATTTTTTTGAACGTGTTCGCTTGTTGTGTTGGAAAATTACTCACGAGGACAGTGTGTAGGATTTGTGCATCAATGGTTGTTGGAACATCATTTGTATGTGACCCTATCGAGCGTATCACGACCATGGCTAAATAATAACTTTCGACCTCGCAGGTTCTCCATTAACGTAGCCTCTTCATAAATCAGGCAGATGGATAGCCGAGTGTCCAATTGCGTTGGAAACCTGAGTCCGGTGTTATTGTGCCAAGGGATTGCAGTGATATAGCTGTAGAATCCCAGTCTCCCTCACCCTCATACAGATGTGTGAAGTAATCAGTGTACGGATGTATTTAGGTCAGGCCATCGAGGCGGAGGGACATGACCGACAAAACCTCACTCTGCCGGGACAGCAGCTGCAGCTTCTACAGGACGTCGTCAGCAACAGTGAGACATCTCGTGCTACATCTAAATCTGCTGCATCATCTATATAAGCTGCTTCATCAAACTCATCAACACCATCACCATTAGCATCGTCAACATCGTTAACATCATCAACACCTTTAGGATCATCAACATCATCAACACTATCCGCATCATCCACATCACCATCCGCTACATCATCAAGACCATCTACATTGCAACACCATCAACATCATCTTCAACATCTACTCCACCGACACCATCAACACCATTTACAGTATCAGCACTATCAACATCATCAGCACAATCGACATCATCTACATGTATATCATCCACATCATCAACACCATCCACATTATCAGCACCATCAACATCATCAGCACCATCGACATCATCTACATGTATGTCATCCACATCATCAACACCATCTACATTATCAACTCTATCAACACCATGACTTCATTTGAGACCGATGAATTGCTCACTAACACAAAATCTAAAAATTGCAACAAAACCAAATTTTGCAAAGTCACGTGAATTCGACAGACCAACTCTTAGGATTTGTCTCATAATTTTGGACACCCGAATAAAAAAGTTGTTTAACAAACGATAATTATTTTGCTGTCACTTTTTAGCTATTTCTTAAGAGGTGGACCACTTGCTGGTAGAACAGCCAGGTAATCAACAAGCATGTGCAGTGAAATTTCAATTTCACACGAAGAACTCACACACCTGGCTGTCCAACCAGCAAGTGGTCCTCCCTCGTAAGAAATAGCGAATAGTGACAACACAATAATGATCGTTAGTTAAACAACCTTTTTATTCGGCTGTTTAATATTATGAGACAAATCATCAGAGTTGGTCTGTCGATTTCATATGACTGTGCAAAGTTTGATTATGTTGCATTTATTAGATTTTGTGTTAGTGAGCAATTCATTAGTCTCCGATAAAGTCAAACGGACTATAAGCACGATGCAAGTACTGTGTTTTGCTTTATCGCTAATGCATGAACAATGTTGTCTGGAAATCAATCGCAGCAACCCCAATTCTGAAACAATGTGTCAATGTTTACAGATATACACATTTGTCTTCAACAGCCAACAAACCAGTGGTGCTACTGCTATTTACTGGGGGACCAATCAACATTAACTGGGCGATAACGGCTCCAGGTGTTGTCGCAATCATGGAATGTTTCCTTCCGGCTCAGGCGGCCGGCGACGCCATCTTTGCTTCCCTCACAAACGCCGGGGAGGGGTCTGTGCCAGCTGCCAGACTGCCTTACACGTGGCCGAGCAGTGATTCCCAGGTGAATATGTTCTTTAATTCAACACGTGGCCGAACATTGATTCCAGGTGAATATGTTGTCTAATTCAACACGTGGCCGAGTAGTAATTCTCTGGTGAGCATGTTATACAATTCAACACGTGGCCGATTAGTGATTCTCAGGTAACATATGTTATTTAATTTAACACGTGCCCGAGTAGTGATTCTCAGGTGAATATGTTATTTAATTTAACACTTGCCCGAGCAGTGATTCTCAGGTGAATATCTTATCTAATTCAACACGTGTCCGAGCAGTGACTCTCAAGTGAACATGTTATTTAATTCAACACTTGGCCGAGCAGTCATTCCCGGATGAGCATGTTATACAATTCAACACGTGGCCGAGTGGTGATTTCCAGGTGAACATGCAATCTAATTAAACAGTTGTACGGGCAGTGATTCTTAGGTGAATATGTTATAAATCCAACACGTGGCCGAGCAATAATATTCAGTGGGTCGTGAATGCCCGTGAACTGAAATAGATCATTTTCACAAACCCGTGTCTTCTCCCAGATTCCTCCGATGGTAAACTATTCTATGGCTGGACGGACATACTGGTACTTCAATGGAGAGCCGGCCTTCCCCTACGGCTACGGCTTGTCGTACACCACGTTCAGATATGATGACTTTACCTGCGACATCAACGTCATGGCGGGGGGAGGGGCTGTGGTGTAGTGTCACTGTCTACAACACGGGGCCATATGACGCTGATGAGGTCAGTGTACAAAGGGTTTAGTCTAGGTTCTGTCCTTAGCGGTCTTTGATTCAGTTATGATCCATATGGCTTGGGTGAGCTGGGGATTAATTGCGTCGCGATTTGGCGTTGAAAGCGTAATGATTTGAGCGGATATCACCCCAACTGTCAAGTTAAGAGCATAATGATATTGGGAGTTCGTCCCATCATGGACCTTCTTGCGTCATCTTGCATAGACACAAAGGTCATCTTGAACCACAGTCGATGCAACATCTTAAACATGCAGTGCAGGAACTGGGCAAACAATAGATCCAAAAGCTCATTTTGTCAGTGTTTGATCAGTGTCCTCATATGGCGTACGTGTGTGCTACATAATTTTAAAAAATACGATAATGAAACAGGGTACATATATATATATATACACACACACACACACACACACACACACACATATATATATATATATATATACACAGGTATATACTTTGATGGTTAATACATCTTTAACTTACCTCAGTTCGATGGATCGTATACTTTTAAATATTTCACAGGTTTCCCAGGCCTATATGTCGTGGCAAAATACGTCACTTCCTGTACCCAGAATTCAGCTGGTGTCGTTCACCAGGACGACCATATTGTCCGGTGAATCTGCAGTCTATGAATTTACACTGGATCCCAGGAACATGGCCGTATGGACAGATAACGATGGATGGGTGGTTCTACCAGGTAAATAGGATGTTCATGATTTTATCATGTAATATTGATAACGACTGGAACTATATCGATGGTTTTAGAAGTGAATCTATCAGACAATGTAGGAAGTCATTTGTCCACAACAATGGAAGACAATTACACGTGTAACTCACGCCCTCCAATACATCCTATGTTGCAGGTGCCATGAATATCTATGTTGGAGGCCAGCAGCCCAATCAGCGGATGTCTGTTGGATCTAACGTGTTGCAGCGGCAGTTTCAAATTATAGGAACTAAAATATTAGGAAAATATTAAAAATATACTACAGTGACCATTTTTTTGCTTCTCATTTTAATGTGACATCGTGCAATGCATTTTGTATTGTTTCTAGATTATCATGACTGGATTGTCCATGTCGACACAAAATACATATGACTCGTGTCGATTCCCCACATAGGTACAATGTGTGAAGCCCATTTTATGGTGTCCCCCGTCGTGCTATTGCTGGAATTTTGCTGCAAGCGGCGACCTCATTCAATCCTAAAATCATATACATTCAACATCTCGAAATAACTTCAGATAGCTTCCAAGAGATTGGAGATATTCCATACTGTGCTCGTTGAACTACGAGGACTGTTCAATAAGTAATGGCAGAGTGTAAAAACATACTGCATTAACATACAAAGTTGAGATTTTCACATTCCTTCGAAGTACTCCCCTCCGAAGTACATCATCACATTGTGACGTCATAACCACTTTTCATATTGGATATGACGTCACAAAATTTAGTCAGTTGATTAGAACTCATCTGAGGCTTTCCATAGCTGCTAAATGTGCAGGGGTTATATTAAAACCCTGATATATAGATATGCTAATGGTGTTGCCATTACGTGTTGAACAGCCCTCGTATACAGCTGTTAATTTCCTCAAAACATATAGTGCCAATAATGTGTTCTGAGTCATTTAGAGTTTGGTTCGGATCCACCAAGATATGGTATGTACACTTCCTCCTCCACGAGAAACCCGTGAAGATCCAGGTTAGAATTGATCTTAAGTAACCCATGCCTGTCGTAAATGGCAACTAACGGGATCAGGCTCGCTGGTTTGGTTGACACATGTCATCGCATCCCAACTGCGTAGATCGATGCTCATGCTGTTGACCACCGGACTGTCTGGTCCAGCGGCGTAAAACTAAACTCACTCTCTCCTCCACGTGACTTTGTGTTTGACACAACCCAGCTAACATGCTGCTACCCCCTAATTCACCTTGTAACAAAACAATCTAATGAATGAGAATGAAGTCAATATAACCGTAGTATAATTATACTACTGGCAAACAAGGATAAATTGAGCACCGACCTGACAATTGACCCGTATAAGCATGTTTGAGTGTCGCCCACTGGCGCTTGCCATTGTTAGCGAAGGGGCCCCAGGTTGTCCGCGATTAAGTGTAGTGCTACACCGACCACGTAAGAGTCTTATGAGCAAGGCGTATGCACCAACGCGCGGAATCAATTTCATCGTCATGCACGTGCACTAGCCTACATCTGCTCTACCTTTCACAAACCAAATGGGTTTGCTAATTGCCGTGCACCGCCTACTTCTCGTAAACGCGTTCTCTGCGCCGGTCCAACTTATCCTTGTTTGCCAGTATGTAGAAACACTATGTATCGTACTAAGCCTATCATTAAGTGAGCAATGAATTCTCATGCAGGAACTACTAGCCACATAAAGAAACTGTGCATTGTCAAAATATTATCCCAGTTGATAAGTACGATAACAATGTCAAAGGTACATATAAACTTTAATGGAGGGATCATGAGACCATAACAAGTCGGGAGAATTTCAATTGAAAAGTCAATCACAATGACGTCACGAGTCCACAAGCGGGACAGGGGTTGGATGTCACGCTAGATTCTCTCAAGTTCTGTTGCAAGGTCAAGGACGTTATCTGGCAGATGAAGACGGCGTAGACGTTGATCCATCTCGTCCCAAACATGCTCTATCGGGGAGAGATCCGGTGAATTTGCAGGCCAAGGCAGTAAGTCAACGTTGTGGTGTTGCAAGAAATCGATAGCAACCCTTGCCGTATGAGGGCGGGCATTGTCCTGTTGGAATGTTAACCCAGGGCCATGACGTTGCAGAAAAGGAATTGCTATAGGTCGAAGATTCTGATCCCTGTAGCCCACACCAGTTAAGTTGCCCTGAACAATCACCAAAGGAATTCTTTGGCGTGCTGTTATTCCACCCCAAATCATCACGGAACCACCACCAAAGCGATTCCTCTCCAAGACACAGGCCTGTGCATAACGTTCTCCCACGCGTCTATAGGCACGTTGACGTCCATCACTATGGGAACTGTTAAACCTGGACTCATCTGTAAAAACAATATTTCTCCACCAAAACAAGGGTCTGCGGACATGATTTCGGCACCACATTCGGCGAGCTTGTCGATGACGTTGTGTCAGGATAGGCCGTATGGCGGGACGTCGTGGTCTGATCCCGTGATGACGTAAACGTTGTCGAACTGTGTTGGGGTGGATACGACGAAGTCCTGGGATGGTTCGGGTAGTCATCACTGCAGTCTGAAACCTGTGGCGAAGATGGGTCACCCTTATCCATTGTCCTGTCTTGGCGTTGTTACACGTGGACGTCCAGAACGTGGCCGATCGATGACGTCATTTGTGTTCTGGTAGCGTCAGTGGAAATGTGCAGCCATTTGTCGTTGAGACATTCCCCCACGGACCATCCCAATGGCCTCATGACGTTGTGCAGACGTGAGCCTTGCCAAGTTATGCCTTTAATAGCCGTTTAATTTTTTGAACGTTCGCAAGGGCAGGGGTTAAGCTTTCCAAAGTGACAGTATTGTGTGGCATTCATTTGCTCTGTTTCTCTTTCCCGGAATGCACGTGCAACAACGTATTGCACGTCTCAAGGACGAACCCACTGACGTCACGGAACGTGGCACGTGCATGCATGTTGGATACATGTCACCAATCTCTGAGTTTAAAGCCTTATGTGTCTACACAGGTTTGATAAATTTAGATTTTAAATTTTTGTATGCAAAGTTTCTTTATGCGCCTAGTATATATTCTGGCATGTCCTCGTCCTAATTATCACACATTCACGGTCATTGCATATAGAGAGAGTCCTTCGTTGGACACTTGTTCACTGGACGTTTCAGCCTGAATGGACTCATTTATGTTAAACTGGTGTTAGGTTAATTGCCAGATTTGATTGTATAAGTTATACCCACCCCCTGCGAAGATATCCATAAATAGTCGTTAGTGTGTCATCAAGACACATTAACAAATACTTGCAAAGAAAGTATACATCAGTATTGCATTGCATTACATTTTGTTTCAACGACGCAGTGTATGAAAAAGATATTTAGGATTCAGCTTTTTTCAACGATGCAGTGTATGAAACAGATATTTAGGATTCAGCTTTTTTCAACGATGCAGGGTAAGAAAAACGTAGTTAGGATTCAGCTTGTTTCAACGATGCAGTGTATGAAAAAGATATTTAGGATTCAGCTTTTTTCAACGATGCAGGGTAAGAAAAACGTAGTTAGGATTCAGCTTGTTTTAACGATGCAGTGTATGAAAAAGATATTTAGGATTCAGCTTTTTTCAACGATGCAGTGTAAGAAAAACATAGTTAGGATTCAGCTTGTTTCAACGATGCAGTGTATGAAAAAGATATTTAGGATTCAGCTTTTTTCAACGCAGCAGTGTAAGAAAAGCGTAGTTAGGATTCAGCTTTTTTCAACGCAGCAGTGTAAGAAAAACGTATTCAAGATTCAGTTTGTTCAACGAAGCAGTGTAGTAAAACGTATTTAGGAATCAGTTTGTTTCAACGAGAAAGTGTAAGAAAAACGTATTTAGGATTCAGTTGTTTCAACGAAGCAGTATAATAACGTATTTAGGATTCTGTTTGTTTCACCGAGAATGTGCATGGAAAACGTGTTTAGGATTCAGTTTGTTCAACGATGCAGTGTAATAAAAACGTATTTAGGATTCAGTTTGTTCAACGCAGCAGTGTAAGAAAAACGTATTTAGGATTCAGTTGTTTCAACGATGCAGTGTATGAAAAATGTATTTAGGATTCAGTTGTTTCAACGAAGCAGTATAATAACGTATTTAGGATTCAGTTTGTTTCACCGAGAATGTGCATGAAAAACGTGTTTAGGATTCAGTTTGTTCAACGAAGCAGTGTAAGAAAAACGTATTCAGAATTCAGTTTGTTCAACGAAGCAGTGTAATAACGTATTTAGGAATCAGTTTGTTTCAACGAGAAAGTGTAAGAAAAACGTATTCAGGAATCAGTTTGTTTCAACGAAGCAGTGTAATAAAAACATATTTAGGATTGAGTTTGTTTCAACGAAGCAGTGTAAGAAAAACCTATTTAGGATTCAGTTTGCTTCATCGAGAAAGTGTTATAAAAACGTATTTAGGATTCAGTTTGTTCAACGAAGCAGTGTAAGAAAAACGTATTCAGGATTCAGTTGTTTTAACGACGCTGTGTAAGAAAAATGTATGTAGGATTTAGTTTGTTTCACAGAGAAAGTGTATGAAAAACGTGTTTAGGATTCAATTTGTTTCAACGAAGCAGTGTAAGAAAACCCTATTTAGGATTCAGTTTGTTCAACGAAGCAGTGTAATAAAAACGCATTTAGGATTCAGTTTGTTCAACGAAGCAGTGTAATAAAAACGTATTTAGGATTCAGTTTGTTTCAACGAAGCAGTGTAAGAAAAACGTATTCAGGATTCAGTTTGTTCAACGAAGCAGTATAATAAAACGTATTTAGGAATCAGATTGTTTCAACGAAGCAGTATAAGAGAAACGTATTCAGGATTCAGTTTGTTTCAACGAAGCAGTGTAACAATAACGTATATAGGATTCAGAATGCTGAACATATGTCATGAGACAATGTTACGCTGTTCACGAAAAGACACAATCTCGCTGATAAGTGACAATATGGATGTTTGAAGAGTACGAATTTTAAAATATCCGTCTGACTGATGTACCGTTAAACTGTGACGTACGATGACGATGACGTTAGGTCACAACTGTTGAGAACGAAGCCTTCAGTCAAATTCCTACCCGCGCCTCTGATGGTCCTACCAATATGTTCAGTGCTCTTAAGCTTTGAGTGACATCCAGAACCGATCCCGATACTTGGATCTGTACGCTGAACGGTCGTGACCCGTGTTTGGGACTCTGCCGGAGGCCGGAGGCTACAATCAGGTCGATCACTAGTGGTCACGGTTACATTATATCTCCCCTGGAAACCAGTTTTACGCAAGGGTAGTATCACATTCTCCAGCCGATGGATCACCAATTGAAATTTCTGTTTCAAAAGACTGCCAACATGGAACTACGTTTCACATTCAGAGCGACCAAAGGGCAGATATATTGAAGTGCCAATTTGGCTAGCACGGACATGTTCTCACGCAATGCCTGAAGTGATGGAAATTGATTTTTCACGTGCCAGTTAACATTTCGACGAAAATGTCAGCTGTATGTGTGATTATGAGGTGGGGGAGGCTTCTTTCTTTGCTTGATATTACTAGTGAGGGTATAAGCTGGTTGTACATTGTGAGGGTATGAGGGGCGTGGTGGTTGAGCTGTCTAAGGCGTTAGTGATCCAGCGAGCTTAAGGTACCGGGATCGAGCCCACCTGTGACCGGGTATAAAAACCTTGGAGTCAACTTTGTGTGCAGACTCTTTGAGTGTTGTCACAACCCCTAGTGTACAGTACACAACCCTGGCTGCAAGAGTTGTATACTCCCCAGGGAGTTGAGATTGAAAATACGATGCGCCGTTGAGGCTGTCATCCAATGATCAAGAGAAAACGAAGCGCCTTTGAGCAGCTGAGCTGGATATTGGCGCTATACAAATATTAGTGTATATGTATGAGCTAGTTGTACATGATGAGGGTATGATCTGGTTGTACATGGTAAAGGTATGGGCTGGTTGTACATTGTAAGGGTATGATCTGGTTGTACATGGTGAGGGTATGAGGTGGTTGTACATGGTGAGGGTATGGGCTGGTTGTACATGGTAAGGGTATGATCTGGTTGTACATGGTTAGGGTATGAGGTGGTTGTACATGGTGAGGGTATGGGCTGGTTGTACATGGTTAAGGTATGAGGTGGTTGTACATGGTGAGGGTATGAGCTGGTTGTACATGGTATGGGTATGAGGTGGTTGTACATGGTGAGGGTATGATCTGGTTGTACATGGTTAGGGTATGAGGTGGTTGTACATGGTGAGGGTATGGGCTGGTTGTGCATGGTTAGGGTATGAGGTGGTTGTACATGGGGAGGGTATGGGATGGTTGTACATGGTGAGGGTATGATCTGGTTGTACGTGGTGAGGGTATGAGGTGGTTGTACATGGTGAGGGTATGATCTGGCTGTACATGGTGAGGGTGTGATCTGGCTGTACATGGTGAGGGTATGATCTGGCTGTACATGGTGAGGGTATGATCTGGCTGTACATGGTGAGGGTATGATCTGGCTGTACATGGTGAGGGTATGATCTGGCTGTACATGGTGAGGGTATGATCTGGTTGTACATGGTTAGGGTATGAGGTGGTTGTACATGGTGAGGGTATGGGCTGGTTGTGCATGGTTAGGGTATGAGGTGGTTGTACATGGGGAGGGTATGGGATGGTTGTACATGGTGAGGGTATGATCTGGTTGTACGTGGTGAGGGTATGAGGTGGTTGTACATGGTGAGGGTATGATCTGGCTGTACATGGTGAGGGTATGATCTGGCTGTACATGGTGAGGGTATGATCTGGCTGTACATGGTGAGGGTATGATCTGGCTGTACATGGTGAGGGTATGATCTGGCTGTACATGGTGAGGGTATGATCTGGCTGTACATGGTGAGGGTATGATCTGGCTGTACATGGTGAGGGTATGATCTGGTTGTACATGATGAAGGTATGACCTGGTTGTACATGATGAAGGTATGACCTGGTTGTACATGATGAAGGTATGACCTGGTTGTACATGATGAAGGTATGACCTGGTTGTACATGATGAAGGTATGACCTGGTTGTACATGATGAAGGTATGACCTGGTTGTACATGATGAAGGTATGACCTGGTTGTACATGATGAAGGTATGACCTGGTTGTACATGATGAAGGTATGACCTGGTTGTACATGATGAAGGTATGACCTGGTTGTACATGATGAAGGTATGACCTGGTTGTACATGATGAAGGTATGACCTGGTTGTACATGATGAAGGTATGACCTGGTTGTACATGATGAAGGTATGACCTGGTTGTACATGATGAAGGTATGACCTGGTTGTACATGATGAAGGTATGACCTGGTTGTACATGATGAAGGTATGACCTGGTTGTACATGATGAAGGTATGACCTGGTTGTACATGATGAAGGTATGACCTGGTTGTACATGGTAAGGGTATAAGCTGGTTGTACATGATGATGGTATAAACTAGCTGTAAATGGTGAGGGTATGAGATGGTTCCACACGGTGAGGGTAAGAGCTAGCTGTACATGGTGAGGGTATGATCTGGCTGTACATGGTGAGGGTATGATCTGGCTGAACATGGTGAGGGTATGATCTGGCTGTACATGGTGAGGGTATGAGCTGGTTGTACATGGTGAGGGTAACAATATTGTTAGAAATGCTGAATCACATTTGTATGTACGCACGTTCTGTCGCCAACGTGTTTTGCAAGGACAGGTTTGAGGAACTTCTGAAACGAATATGTAAAACACATTCCTATCGTCTCGACAGCAAATCCTGTGCGATCTGACATTCTGTCAAACATATCTGCAACAAATGCTGGCACAAGGATCTTAACCTAGCCCATTTAGCTGGTCATTCGATTAAAGGTCGACGGTTCTGGATTGTTGAAATAACTCAGATAACCTGAATTCAGATGAAACCTCTCAAGAAAGAGGCCACATGTTCGTTCCTGGGAATGTCTTATTATCATTCCAAACTGCTGTTCAGTCTCAGTCGGATCTGATTCAGCCCAAGTTGTACATCCCACCATGCGATACATGCGGTTTTTAGCCCTGTTGACTTTACTCACCTTCTCCGACGCAGATATCCCCTTCCGTAACGCCTCCCTACCGTGGCAGGTGCGTGTCGAGGACGTCG
The DNA here is from genome assembly GCF_003918875.1 of Haliotis rubra. Classification (NCBI taxonomy): domain Eukaryota; kingdom Metazoa; phylum Mollusca; class Gastropoda; order Lepetellida; family Haliotidae; genus Haliotis; species Haliotis rubra. The sequence goes on along the minus strand of NW_025767358.1, from coordinate 366,946 downwards.
TCGGGAGACTGACCATCCAGGAAATTCAGACCCAGCTGGCCAGTGGTCGAGGACAAGCTCCCCCCGATATCTAGACTGGGGATCAACCAGTACTCCTGGTGGTCGAACTGTGGGAGAGGGGATGTTGGCCAGAACGCTACTGCCTTTCCCCAGGGGATCGGAATTGGGGCGTCGTTCGAGTGAGTACAACACCGTTACAGTAAACAATTGCGATAAACACTGGAACTAAACTTCGACTTCAGTCAAACACCCTTATGTCGAGCTCTGATGTGTCGAAGCTTTCGTTGTGTCGAAGAATAACCTGTATTGGATGTGTTGAACCTTGGATAACTCGAAGTATTTAATTTGTCTCGACGAATCTATCTTAAACAGCCTTTGTCGAGTTCTGTTGTGTCGAACTTCCACATGTCTCCAAGAGAAGACTGAGTCATGTTACAGTTGTGTAGGATCAATCGAAATATCTGCGTAGGCCCTTCGACTCAAAGGTGTCTGACTGTCTTTGGATTTCATTTGAATGACTTCAGTTTCTAAAACCTTTAACGTTTTGCAACTTTTGTGTGTTTACCACTTTTATCAAACTGACGAGCACATGCATGGTGCAGACCAACGCACTCGGGGCGAAGTGGGATTTAAACCACATATAGCTTCAAATCTACGCACACGCACACGCACATGCACACATGCAGTGTAGCATTAGACACGAACCCGTTAGATGACCCCTTTAATCTGTCCCCTTATTGCATCATGTCAGGTTGACCAGGGTCCCGTTCCTCAAAGCGATCGTAGCGCTACGACAGTCGTTAGGCTATGTTACAGTATTGGAGTTACGATCACCTTAGCGCTACGAACGCTTTCAGGAACGGGGCCCAGACATGCAGAAAAAACATCTTTTCTTGCGTTTCTGTTGCGGAGATCAATGACAACTGACATTAATTGTGTATTGATTGTATTTACTGTAAATCTGTATTTGTGTGTATCATCGCGCAGCAAGGATTTGATTTACCGAATAGCCGAGGCCAGCAGCACAGAAGTCCGAGCCTACTACAATTACTTCATGAAGACGGGTGCTACTCTGGATGTACATATGGCGATCAGCTGTTTCAGCCCCAACATGGACACGTTCAGGGACCCCCGATGGGGGAGGGGGCAGGTGAGTAATATTAACTCCTAAAGTGGACACGTTCAGGGACCCCCGATGGGGGGAGGGGGCAGGTGAGGAATATATACCTTTAGCGATGACCTGGTCAGAGACCTACTAGGGAAGATTTCTGATTGTTGGTCCGAGGGTGGACGCGTTCAGATATCCCTAGTAGAAGAGCGATCAACGGAGGAACCTTAATCCTCAGCTTGTCAAGTTCAGAAAACGTTAGGGGGTGGTGAGATGAAAACAGCAGGCTCTAAAAAGGACACGCTCCCAAATCCTCAGTGGGGAAGGGGCCAGGATACGTCGTCCTTCGATGTGACAGTTGGTGGATGGGTGTTCTGTGTTAAGACTTCATACAACAATCCAGCTACATAAATACGGCTGGTGCAAGCGCTGATTGAATAGTTTATAGTATATAAAGTAATAACGACTGTCATAATGAAAGAAATTTAACATTACCGTAGAAACAGCATTCTATTCCCACAGAGGTTACCTGTCATACGAATCTCCCTACGAACCTCTGCACGTTCATATGAGCGAAATACGACGCCCTTTCATGGTGCGAGTGTCCAGGATTCGTGATTGGTTGCGATGAGATTTAGTTGTGCAATCAACGACGTTGTTTCAAAAGTGACCATTCGCAAGGCCTCGGTAATTTCCGTATGCTTCGGGAAAACAAGAACCTCTTCCCCTGCGCGATCCGAAAACGTTCCTTCTGGCCAGAAGTCATGTAATGTCGGATCAATGGCTTCTCCATCGCCCTCTTTACAACGGACAGGCTTGCCATTAAATGTCTTGTGTGTTACATAAACACAAGTCCCCGGCAGTGAAGAGGGATATATATGGGCCCATTGTTGGTCAGGTTGGATCTAAGTCGATGTAACACGTGTTCTGATTGGATAGAAAGAAGGAAGATAATTCGTGTTGCGATTTTTTGTCGCTAGGGGATTTTACGAGAACCAGGAAATATGGCCGTATTAGAACAGAGGTTCTTGGGAAGATATGACAAGTAACCTCTGCGGGAAGAGAATTTAGGAATAGAAGACTCTGACAAGACTCTAAAAGTGTCCATGGGAAACGTCTCGATTACAATGTCTTAGGGAATGGCAGCTGCGGCATGTGCACCAGTTTATGTCATCTACGGTTCGCTTAACTATGGAATCTAAGAAGGACATTGTCACGTTGTCGCATTGTCGCTTTGTCGCCCTCACAAAAAAACAAAAAAAAAAAAAACAAGCAAAAAATGTCCCTTCGAGGACTCCATACTTAACCGTATCAATGGCTGTAATCGGAACATGGGTCAAACATCGTCAGGCGTGGTCGTTGTCCGTATAGTGGGACACAATCATCTGAATTTCATTGTCCAGATTGGGAGACGAGATTTTGCTACAACTGAAGCATGTTATGTACTATGTATTTCGTGTCACGTAAATAGTTCTGGTAGGCGAGGTATCCGGATAATTGGGGTGCCACTGTTTCTCCTTACACGTGAGTTAATACTTCCAGGAAACACTCAGTGAAGACCCGTACCATGCTGGCGAGATGGGGTACCACCACGTGAAGGGTCTCCATGGTACCCATCCTCGATACCTGAGGACAAGTTCTGGCTGCAAACACTTTGACGTGTCTGGTGGACCTGAGAACTGGCCAGTTTCCAGACAGGTGTTTGATGCACAGGTGGGTCATTGTGTTCAGACAGGTGCTTGATGCACAGGTGGGTCATTGTGTCCAGACAGGTGTTCGATGCACAGGTGGGTCATTGTGTCCAGACGGGTGTTTGATGCACAGGTGGGTCAGTGTGTCCAGACAGGTGTTTGATGCACAGGTGGGTCAATGTGTCCAGACAGGTGTTTGTTGCACAGATGGGTCAATGTGTCCAGACAGGTGTTCGATGCAGAGGTGGGTCACATTTGCTATAATAAGATAATAACATGCTTATCGTATTTTTTTTTTGAAAATTATTTTGAAGGTAATTAATGAGAGTAATGCAATTTAAAGCGCAGTAAAGCAGGAAAGCATAAATATCTATATCTATCTATCTATCTAACTATCTATCTATGTATATACATACATAAATACATACATACATACATACATACATACATACATACATACATACATACATACATACATACATACATACATACATACATACATACATACATACATACATACATACATACATACATTGCATTACCCTCATTAATTATCTTCCAAATAATTTTCGGGGCGGTGGGGTAGCCTAGTGGTTAAAGCGTTGGCTCGTCACGCCCCGGGTTCGAATCCCCACATGGGTACAATGTGTGAAGCCCATTCCTGGTGTCCCCCGCCGTGATGTTGCTGGAATATTGCTAAAAGCGGCGTAAAACCAAACTCAGTCAGTCCAAACAAACACACGCTAAGTCATGCCTAACAAATTAGAAATGTACTAAAGACAGGTATCTAAATTCAACTGCTAATATAATGCAATGAACGTTCTGCCAATACTTAGGGTTATGTTTATCAGGTTTCAGAACGAGACTGGAGGTCGTATTTCCTGCCTCCCTTCAGGCGATGTGTTGAGGCTGGGGCCTACAGCCTGATCTGTGCTTATAACAGGTACGTTGCATTCTTAGGACAAGTAATCTGTGTTCGTGTAACAGGTATAGCGTGTTCTTATAACAGGTAAACTGTGGTCTTTGAGCTTGTAAACAGTGTTCTTATAACAGGTAAACTGTGGTCTTTGAGCTTGTAAACAGTGTTCTTATAACAGGTAAACTGTGGTCTTTGAGCTTGTAAACAGTGTTCTTATAACAGGTAAACTGTGGTCTTTTAGCTTGTAAACAGTGTTCTTATAACAGGTAAACTGTGGTCTTTTAGCTTGTAAACAGTGAGCTTTGAACACGTATACTGTGATGTTTTAGCTTGTACACCGTGTTCTTATAACAGGTAAACTGTGGTCCTCTACTTTGCATCAAGTAAACTACGATTCACTGATGCTTATCACATGTACACGTCCTGCTTATACCTGGTAAAGTGTGTTGTTGTAAATAAGGTCCTAAGGCACACTCGTGCTTATAGTAAACAGTGTGGTTATAGCAGATAAACTGTGTCCTTATAACCGATACAATGCGCGTTCGTGCTTCTAACAAATAGGCTATGATCGAACAAATATGCTTCGGGCGTATGTCAGGCATTAAACCGCTAGGGAAAGTTATGTCCATTGTTCTTGGAAGTGTTTTATTAGCATAACTGAATAACTGCCCTTGGGCAATTATTTCTATTGAAAAACAATGCAATTGTACTTTTTTGATAATCTTCATCATGCATAATACATTACACGCGTATTAAAGAAGTCTGCCCACGCGGTGTAAGCCGTTTAATCACCCTCACTACAATAGTCAGTTAAATAAATTCTGCGAGGGCTTTAGAACAACCTTGTAAGGGTGATTAACCTGTACATATACACTATACATGAACTTAAATGTGCCTAGAACAGGTAAATTATGTGTTTGTTTTACATTTCAAGCAAACACTTTATGCCTGTTTCCAAGCATTTTGGTGTCCTGGGCACCATAAACACTTCCAAGCAAACATATGTGAGCTGCATTAGACAACACATTATGACTGTTCTCAAGCAGTTTGGTGTCCTTGGCACCATAAGCACTTCCAAGCAAACACATGTCAGCTGCATTAGACAACACATTATGACTGTTCCCAAGCATTTTGGTGTCCTTGGCACCATAAGCACTTCCAAGCAAACACATGTCAGCTGCATTAGACAACACATTATGACTGTTCCCAAGCATTTTGGTGTCCTTGGCACCATAACCACTTCCAAGCAAACACATGTGAGCTGCATTAGACAACACATTATGACTGTTCCCAAGCATTTTGGTGTCCTTGGCACCATAACCACTTCCAAGCAAACACATGTGAGCTGCATTAGACAACACATTCGGCAGTGGTGGATCAAATTTGGGGCAGTCCTGTGAATGTGTGCGACAATGCATTTTTAAATATTTTTTGTTGAATGATCATATAAGATTCGTCTGAAATCTTGCTGAAAGATCGTACTCGGTTGTACATAAACAGGTGTTAAAGGCAAACACGTAATGCAGAAGCTCGTGCGCTATTACCTGACATATGGGATGATTAACATGGTGAAAGTAGAAGTCATCCTTCTTGTCATATAGTAGGGGGCGGTGGGGTAGCCTAGTGGTTAAAGCGTTCGCTCATCACGCCGAAGACCCGGGTTCGAATCCCCACATGGGTACAATGTGTGAAGCCCATTTCTGGTGTCCCCCTCCGTGATGTTGCTGGAATATTGCTAAAAGCGGCGTAAAACAAAACTCAGTCAGTCATATAGTATATGACACAAACGGTGAGGTGAGGTGAAATAAAGTTTAACGTCGCACTTAAGAATATTTTGCTCATATGACGACGTGCATGCGTGTGTATGTGTGACTGCTTCTACAAGCCCAGACATAAGCTGGTGTTATAGTGCTAACTCACTGAGATACCATGCCGCAGTTAAGCATGAATACCCCACTCAGACACATTATACTGACTCCGAGCTGACCAGTCCTTGTTGTACCCATTAATGCCGAGCGCCAGGCAGGGACCAACAAGTACCATATTTTAACGTCCTTTGGTATGACGCGGCTGGGGATCGAACCCGCAATTGAACACCACGGAGTCGGTAACCGAATCCAAAGAAACAAACACATAATGATTTCATGCTGACACAATACTGTTCACTTTGGATTCAACGTTGTGCCAAAGTACATAAGATATTAAACATCAGTATGCATCTACATCCAGCATCAACGGTGTCCCCGCCTGCGCCAACAAGAAGCTGTTGACTGACATACTGAGGGGGGAGTGGAACTTCACCGGCTACATCGCAGCAGACGCCGGCGAGATCCTCAACATCATCACCATACATAAATACTTGAACAACACCGTCGACACCGCTGCAGCTTGTCTAAAGGCCGGGTGTAACCTGGAAGTCCAGCGAGGAGACATGAGAGTCTATAACTCGATAAGTAGGTAACATCAACATATGCAGTGGATCAATTTTTTATGAACAGTTTCAGAAATATAAATATGATATCCTCATTGCAAAGGTTGTCCAACGTATATCATTTGTTCCATCACACCACTAATAAACATGAGATAATCAGGGTAGAATTTGTACTTAGAAAACTATTGTCATAGGAGTTGATTTGACTAATTTGCTGGATTGCTGATTGGCATAAAACAACATACAGTCAACCATTTTTCTCCTTCCTTGCATCTTTTTCTCTATGACCTCATCGTCCTCCCTCCCCCCAATAGTATTCATGTTCAACGCAATTCAATTCCACACGTTGCCCTCATTTCCACTTTTCCTCCATTCCTTGAACTTCTCTTCAACGCCTTCCCATACTTTTCTGCTTCAACATAGCGCGCATATTTCGTTTTCCCTCTTCGTTGGATTTTTGTCCTGCTTGATCTTCTTTATGATGCAAGACTCTCCTCCTGCAGTCTCTCATCTCCTTCAGCTTCTTCTTCTTCCTCTCTATCGACTTCATTTTTCTCATCTTCTAATCCGCTTTCTTTTCTTTTCTTCTTCAGCCTCTTATATTTTTTCTCGCTTCCATCTCTTTTACTTTCGTTCCACATTTGGCTTTTCTTGGTTTCTTCAATCTTCTGTTGCTCTTGTACGCCCATCCTTTCCGTCTCTGAAAGCAGGCGTAACTTTCGAGGAAGTAGAATTATCTTCTTACGCTTTCAGTTCCGGCGATACAACAGAACAAGCTGACAGAGTCGTTTGTCCGGGATCAGATCAAACCACTCTTCTACACCAGACTGAGGCTGGGAGAGTTTGACCCACCGGAAATGAACCCTTACAACTACCTTGACATTGATGACGTCGTGCTGAGCTCCACACATCGACAGCTGGCTGTAGAGGCAGCCATCAAGAGCTTCGTCTTGCTGAAGAATGACAACGGTTTTCTGCCGATCAAATCACATTTTGATAAAGTTGCTGTAAGTGAACCAGAACATGTTTAGGTAACTGAATCACTTCAATGACACACTGAGAACAATCGCTTCCTGCATGTGTGCAAAGCAAATGATGGATTCTATCTTTGGTACGTGGTGTATTTACAGGTTGTTGGGCCAATGTCAAATGACACAGAACAACTGTTTGGTGACTACGCACCAAAGACCGACCCCCGCTTCATCACGTCCCCTCTGAGCGGGCTGCTGAAACTGGGCAATGCTGCCCTGTACGCCGCAGGCTGCTCCAGCACCGCTTGCAACGACTACAACAGGACTAACGTGGTGAATGCGCTGCAAGGAGCTGATGCCGTCTTTGTATGCTTGGGGACAGGTATGATCTCCACTACGTCAATAGGTGTTACATGATATCCGCTTATGTGGCCTGATTTAGCCTGCCGCTGACTTTGCATGAATTTACAGGGGTTTCTGTCGTAACAAGAGACACATATCTTCATATTCCTGTAGCCTCGGCATACATGAGGCAGCGGACAACCGGAGTAATCAAAATTCCAGGCCCCGATTTCTCGAAACAAACTTTAGTTTTCACTCAAGTTTCAAACTGAGTTTGACAATTTGAAACAGCTTAATTTTTATCTTTAAATTAAAAAGCAAAAAAAATAATATCGATTTCAGTTCATTCAGGGAAATGCATATTCTCAAATTTGAGTCAAAATTGAGACTGAAGTTTGTTTCGGGAAATCGGGGCCAGTTCTACATTTGGTTTGTTTGTTTGTTTGTTTATTTGTTTGGCGACAGTCTTTAAATAATGGAGTCTGGACCTGACAATCCAGTGATCAACAGCACGAGCATCAATCTACCCAATTGTGATACGATGGCATGTGTCAACCAAGTCAGCGAGCCTGACCACTCGATGCCGTTAGTCGTCTCTTACCACAAGCATGAATTGATGGAGACCAATTCTAATCCGGATCTTCACGGTCCAGCTCCACGTTTTGGATATTTGATTTCATTACACCTGAGACTATATTAACGAGTGGGTTTGGTGTTTCAATATTTCTTTTGGATATGACTGTGGGATTTCAGAAGAATTTAGCCTCATACAAATGTATCCAATAAATAATCAGTGTCTATGTATTTGAAACAGGCCAGGCAATCGAGACGGAGGGGCATGATCGACAAAACATCTCCCTGCCGGGACAGCAACTGCAGCTTCTACAGACGTCGTCAGCAACAGTGAGATATCACCTACACATTCTACATCAATTACACCATCAACATCGTCAACATATCTATTCAGGGCCGTTTCTGCTTAAATGTATTATGTCTGTAAAAACTGTAAAACTCACAAATAACTTTCATTGTACTTCATGTAAGATTATCACTTTGCTGCTGAAATGTACTGTCTCTGTCAAAACTGTAAAACACACAAATAACTACCGTTCTATTTCATGTAAGGTCATCATTGTAAGTCTCACATCGAAACTGCCTTGTAATCGTACGTTGGTTCGTTGTATAAATATGTAAATTCAACGGAAAACGTGTGCTTGGTTCTTCAATCTGTGCATGAACAATGCTGTCTTGAAATCAAAAGGAGACAGCGCCTAACTTGACTTCCTAAACAATGTTTCAATGTTTACAGATATACACATTTATCTTCAACAGCCAACAAACCAGTGGTGCTACTGTTATTTACTGGGGGACCAGTCAACATTAACTGGGCGATGACGGATCCAGGTGTTGTCGCAATCATGGAATGTTTCTTACCTGCTCAAGCGGCCGGCGACGCCATATTTGCTTCCCTCACAAACACCGGGGAGGGGTCTGTGCCAGCTGCCAGACTGCCTTACACGTGGCCGAGCAGTGATTCTCAGGTGAATATGTTATCTAATTCAACGCGTGGCCGAGCTGTGATTCCCAGGTGAATATGTTATTTAATTCAACACGTGTACGAGCAGTGATTCTCAGGTGAATATGTTATTCAAATCAACACGTGTACGAGTAGTGATTCTCAGATGAATATGTTATTTAATTCAACACGTGTACGAGCAATGATTCTCAGATGAATATGTTATTTAATTCAACACGTGTACGAGCAGTGATTCTCAGATGATTATGTTATTCAAATCAACACGTGTACGAGCAGTGATTCTCAGATGAATATGTTATTTAATTCAACACGTGTACGAGCAGTGATTCTCAGATGAATATGTTATTCAATTCAACACGTGGCCGAGCTGTTATTATTTAACAAACGAATGTCTTCTTGCAGATTCCTCCGATGGTGAACTATTCTATGGCTGGTCGGACATACTGGTTCTTTGATGGAGAGCCGGCCTTCCCCTACGGCTACGGCTTGTCGTACACCACGTTCAGATATGATGACTTTACCTGCGACATCACCGTCATTGCGGGGGAGGGGCTGTGGTGTAGTGTCACTGTCTACAACACGGGGTCGTATGACGCTGATGAGGTCAGTGTACAACATATATACACAAACTAGGTTATGTCACAAAACTCTTTGGTTCAGGGATTATTAACATATAATTTTCATGGAAGAGCAAAGATTTATTTTTTGGTTTGGATATTTGGATGTTTGGATATATATATATATACCTGTTTCATAATCAGCCTTGTATGGAAATGTGTGAAACATATATAAGTAGATGATCTGGGTTGGCCGGGTTGGCCTGTTTTGAGTTGACATGCTGTGTTCAGCTAGCACAGTGTCATTATGCTGTCAAGTTGCCTTGCAACGTTGTCCACCAGCTTGGCATCCAAATTGATTGTCAAGTTTCATATATTTCACACATTTCTCAGGTTTCCCAGGCCTACATGTCGTGGCAAAATACGTCACTTCCTGTACCCAGAATTCAGCTGGTATCGTTCACCAGGACAACCATCGCGTCCGGTAGGTCTGCTGTTTACGAGTTTACACTGGACCCCAGGAACATGGCCGTATGGACAGATAACGATGGATGGGTGGTACTCCCAGGTAAATATGAACTTTACCTGGTAAATAGGATGTTTTTGTAATGTAATAATAATAACGACTGGAAATATATCAATGGTTTTAGGAGTGAATCTATCAGACACTGTATACTCCACAAAGAAAGTCATTTGTCCACCCCGATGGAGGACAATTGCACGTGTAACTTACGCCCTCCAATACACCCTGTGTTGCAGGTACAATGAATATCTATGTTGGAGGCCAGCAGCCCAATCAGCGGATGTCTGTCGGATCTAACGTGTTGCAGCGGCAGTTTCAAATTATAGGAACTAAAATATTAGGAAAATATTAAAATATACCACAGTGACCATTTCTTGCTTTTCATTTTAATGTTTATTATGAATAGTGTCTGGTTGGTTCCAAGACACGTGATACCTAATGGCTTCGGAAATGAGAATCATCTCGACATAATCGACAAGTTGAACTTAATGAGCTATGTGTATCTCATTCATCATATCCATTAAGTTTGAAAAGAATCGCCGAGGAGGAGGTGAGGTGAGGTGAAATTGGGTTTAACGTCGTGCTTGAGAATATTTCGCTCATATGACGACGTGCATGCGTGTGTATGTGTATGTGCGGCTGCTTGTACTAGCCCAGACTTAAGCTGGTTTTATAGTGCTAGCCCACTGAGATACCATGCCGCAGTGAAGCATGAATACCCCACTCAGACACATTATACTGACTCCGAGCCGACCAGTCCTTGTTGTACCCATTAATGCCGAGCGCCAGGCAGGGACCAACAAGTACCATATTTTAACGTCTTTTGGTATGACGCGGTCGGGGATCGAACCCGCGACCTTCCACTCTCCGGGCGGATGCTCTAACCACTACATCACGGAGGCGGTCTCGTCACGGAGGAAGGACATTGCGACCGGTCCTTATTTTTTTTTTTTTTTCTATGGACAGTCATGGTCCATATATTAAGCTGGATGCCTATGTTGGATATCCTTTTCACGAATCGTATCAGCTTGAATGAACTGTTTCCTGGTTTGCTAATGGCCTTATACTCCACCTGTCTGTTTCAACGGGTAAATTGTGATTGGATGTTCTAAACTTAAATAAAATTGTCTAAACGTTATCATCTGTGTTAATTAAATACGTTTCAAAATTTACCATTCTATGGGACCTTTGAAAGTTAAGGTTCAGTCCGTGTCCATGTGGTCCTACCATTGGGTTCCATGACACTGGGAACCGATTCTGCTAGACCGTTCTGTAGATTTAACGGTCTTGGCGTGCGAGTGTAACACGACGCTGGATGCCGCTATCAGATCGATCCCTGGTGCCAATGGTGAAATTGTATCTCCTTTGGAAACGACAGATAGCGGATATACGCAAGGGTAATATCACTAACCACAGCGGTTAGTCCACCAATTGCTCTTTGTGTTTCAAAAGACTGCAAACATAGAACAGCGTATCACACTTAGAGCAATCGAAAGATCAGAAAGGCTGAAGAACCAGTTAAGGAAATTGCTTGCACGGACAAGAACACAGGCGACGAGGGAAAATCTGATTTTTCATGCGTCCATTATTAGTTTGTCGATATTGAGGATACAAGTGATTACTGACATTTGATTGCCTGGCTCAATATTTTTAATATCATTTCATTGTCTATCAGATGAAAATACAAACAGGTGGTTATATCTTTAGATTTAAAAAAAATTACAGATAAAGTGATCTTGCGTGTAAGTATAGGATGCAACACTATCCGCGTGTCACAAGCATTATTTATAAGATATAAGCCAAGAGTTTTTGGACAATTGTGGCGTTGAGCTGAAACACGTGAACACTGATTATGATGCTCTCAGCACCAAATGTTATAGAGTCTTTACTCTATGATACGGACCCGTGAAGGTCCGGGTTAGAATATTGATCTTCAATAACCCATGCTTGTCGTAAGAGGCGACTAACGGGATTAGGTGGTCAGGCTCGCTGACTTGCTTGACACATGTCATCGGTTCCCAATTGCGCAGATCGATGCTCATGCTGTTGATCACTGGATTGTCTGATCCAGACTCGATTATGTACAGACTGCCGTCATATAGCTGAAATATTGCTGAGTGCGGTGTAAAAGTAAACCTGAGGCAATTCGGTTCTTGACATAAGGAAACGTTACATGAATTATTTTAATCTTATCTTGGACGCGAAGCCAGATGATACATTCACAGACTTTTCATAATAACCTGGATATATCACGTGATTAAATCGACCCTTGTCACACTTTCTCAGACATTGTCAGTTAAAACAGCCGGCTATTCGTATTCACGATGGAACGTTTCGCCTCTGTAATATTTCTGTCAGCTCTCGCATCGTTTACGTCATCAGACATCCCCTTCCGTAACGCCTCCCTACCCTGGCAGGTGCGTGTCGATGACGTCGTGGGGAGACTGACCATCCAGGAGATTCAGGCCCAGCTGGCCAGTGGTCAGGGAGCTACCCCACCCATCAGTAGATTAGGCATTGGGGAATACTCTTGGTGGACAAACTGTGGTCGGGGGGATGTTGGTCAGAACGCCACGGCCTTCCCCCAAGCAATTGGCATTGGAGCATCCTTTGAGTGAGTCACTTCAGTCTAACTGCTGATAATCATACATTGTCAGATTCGTTATAATGTTTAATGTAGCAACATTTGATTGTGTAGTATTGAAGCGTTGATTCAGTGAGTTTAAGACAAATTGAACTCGTGCCGTCTGCGTGACGAAAGAACGCTTTAACAAGCCCGAGATAAGGCTGGTTGGTTGGTTGGCTGGTTGGTTGGTTGGTTGGCTGGTTGGTTGGTTGGCTGGTTGGTGTGTTGATTAACACCACACTCAGCAATATTCAAGCTATATGGCGGTGATCTGTAAATAATCGAGTTTGGGTCAGACAATCCATTCATAGACAATATGAGAATACTGAGAACTACGCAATTGGGATATGATGACATGTGTCAAGCAAGTCAGCGAGCCTTGACCACCCGATCCCGTTAGTCGCTTCTTTCGGTAACCTTGAATTGCTGAAGACCAGTTCTAACCCGGATCTTCACGGGCTGTGAGATTAGGATTACTGTAATCTGTACAATGTTACTGTTGTGATTAAGGTTACCAATAATAACACCTTGATGTTTTGTTTCATGCTAATGATTGATGAGATACTTTGACATGACGCTGTGACATTTACACCTGCTGTCCCTTACATTTCTATCCCGACTCTCCAGCAAGGACCTGATCTACCGAGTAGCAGAGGCCAGCAGTACCGAGGTTCGAGCCTACTACAACCACTTCGTGAAGACGGGGTCCATGGGCATCCACCAGGCCCTTAGCTGCTGGAACCCCAACATGGACCTCTACAGAGACCCTCGCTGGGGTAGGGGGCCGGTGCGTAATGATGATAGTTATAATGGAGATTATGATGATGATGATGATGATGATGATGTGTATAATACAGCGATTCGGAGGATTTCTGTCAGCAATGAGTGGCAGAATGATGATGATGACCGTGATGATGATGATGATGATGATGATGATGATGTGTATAATACAGCGATTCGGAGGATTTCTGGCAGCAATGAGTGGCAGTATGATGATGATGACCGTGATGATGATGATGATGATGATGATGATGATGATGATGATGATGATGATGATGATGTTATATCTAGGTCGTTTATTTACATGACCCTTGTTATGTAGTTGGAATACTGCTAAGCTCAACAAGCATTCGCCGTTATACCTGCTCCCAGATGTATCGTCTTAAGTGTACGCCTGTAAGCGTGATATTCAATAGCAATATTCCAGCAAAATCACGGCGGGTGACACCACAAATGGGCTTCTTACGTTGTACCCATGTGGGGAATCGAACCCGGGCCTTCGACGTGACGAGCGACCACTGTAACCACTAGACTACCCTACCCCCCTGATGATGATGATAATGAGTAGAATGCAGCGACATTTTTGTAGTGGCAGTATGTGCACATGAAAAGTACCGCAGTAGGATGTAATACGAGGCATAATCTATGAGATATCACGGCCGTTATCTCGATCCACGAATCAAGGTTACCCACGAAATTAGGTAACGGTCCTGTAATCACATCTCCCTGACCGACATTGTGGCATCCATTTATTCATTGAAATAAAAATACTTCCTTGACTTCCTTCTGTATAGGGTTACTCGTTGCTTGAACTGTTGTTGAACACATGGGGCGATGGGACAGCCTCGTGGTGGAAGCATTTGCTCGTCACCCAAGTTGATTCCACAGTGTGTGAATCCCATACCTAGTGCACTCCGCCATGACATTGCTAAAAGCGGCGTAGAAACATATTCACTCACTACTAAAACCTTGTAAAGTGCAACTGTGGAGTTGGGTCGTTGCAGTCAGTGGTGAAAACTAGTGTTTTACAAGGAGTCATAATGTCAATCACTGGATCGTCTGGTCCGGACTCGAATATTTAAAACGACCGTCATACAGCTGGAATAAATAATAATAATAATAATAATAATAATTGCATTTATATAGCGCATCATTCACTAATAAATGCTCTGTGCGCTTAAGATGGAAATTGACACTTGAAAAGAAATGTTTTGAGGCCAGTCTTAAAAGATGTTAGCGACTCGCTGGTTTTGAGTTCAAGCGGTAGCGCGTTCCACTTCATTGCTGCATTGAAAGCGAACGACCTTTTGCCAAAGTTGGTTTTGATGTTTGGCACTGTCACTAGCATTTGGTTTTGTGATCTAAGTGAGCTTGAGGGCTGATATAGGGGCAATAACTCTGCGAGGTAGTCAGGGGCCATTCCGTTGAGACACTTGTACGTCATTACAATAGTTTTGTAGTCAATTCTTGCGGTGATTGGTAGCCAGTGTAAATCGTTTAGAATTGGAGTAATGTGATCGAAGACTTTAGACTTTGTAATGATTCTTGCAGCAGTGTTTTGGAGGGCTTGAAGGCGACGTAGCTGATCTTGGTTGACGTTGTTGAGGAGGCTGTTGCAGTAATCTACTCGGGACATGACCAGAGATAGGAAGAGTGCAGAGTGCAGAGTGCTACGTTAAAATGAAAAACAAGCAAACAACAACAAAAATAAACAGATACCAAGACTATAACGGCCTTCACCCGATCTACATTCTTACAGATAGCTTTGTGTCATCACAGACTACGTACATTTCAGGAAACACTTAGTGAAGACCCGCACCATGCTGGCGAGATGGGGTACCAACACGTGAAGGGTCTCCATGGTACCCACCCTCGCTATGTGAGAACCGCCTCCGCCTGTAAACACTTCGACGTGTCCGCAGGTCCAGAAGACTGGCCCGTTAGTAGACACGACTTTGATGCAAAGGTGCGATCGGTTTTTTTAAATTCTCATTCTACATTTATACAGGTTCTCATTCCACAGGTTTTACACAGCAGGATAAACGGACTGCGTCTTGTACGCAACATAAACCCATGATGGCAACATATGTTATATTTCGGATTACACTTTCTCAGTAAAGTAAGTCCCGTCATGGATTCGAACCCACACCCTCAGAATCAGGCAGCGAATCGCCACCACACAAAGTTATCCGTATGGAAGCCGCCGTGGGTGAGTGGGTTAAACGGATGACTTTGTGTGGGTTCGAATTGTCTGTTTAAACTAGCCTGTATTTAAGTCCATTGATATATCCTGCCCGCAAAGTAACAAGGATACAACCCTTGGATATATTATACTGGCACAGAACCCACTAGTCCTTGTTTTAGACCCATTGATGACAAGCTTTAGGCAAGGTAACAAAAAGTTTCATCTTTTAACTTCTATTTTGAATCGAGAGTGGACCGATTACCAGACCTATAGATGATCGAGGCGGACAACTGTTCTATTTGAGCCACGAGTGACTGATGGGGAGATGGTTACTAACGAGTTTTCCTGTAGGTTTCAGAACGAGACTGGAGAAGTTACTTCCTGCCCCCCTTCCGGAAATGCGCAGAAGCTGGATCATTCGGCCTTCACTGCGCGTACAACCTGTAAGAACACTTTCTCATTAAATCTAACTACCAGTTCTATGTGATACATGTTCAGTTAGTTCATCTTATGTTAATGATTTTTTCAACGTACTGTTTTAACCTGTAGCAGAGAATTGCTGTACTCCTAATTGCCATTGCTTTCCCTTTCAACAATTCAAAGAATTTCTAGTCATATTCTCCTCTCACAGCATCAACGGTGTCCCCGCCTGCGCCAACAAGAAGCTGTTGACTGACATACTGAGGGGGGGAGTGGAACTTCACCGGCTACGTGGCTTCAGATGCTGGGGCTCTTCTCACCAGCATCAACGTTCAGCACTACTTCAACAACACCGTTGATGCCGCTGCAGGCTGTCTGAACGCTGGATGTGGCCTGGAGGTGCAGGAGGGTGACACGAGGGTCTATAACTCCATCAGTGAGTAGCAGCAGCGCGGGGATGGTAAATACCGGTATTATTTATCTCTGGACAGAAGATATTGGGGACCTATTGCTTGGCAACATTGTGTCCCCTTGGTAGGCAAGATACCTACAACCATGGTTCAAATCTCTGTTCGCCTCGAGCGAGTGAGTGTGGCTTTACGAGGCTTAGGTGCATGCCAGCAATACCTATAGGTATTTTCATTTAAAATGAAATAAGAACATATTCATACAACTTACATCCTGATTGTTCCACGCATAACTAAAACCGTATATATTTAACAATTGTTTTACCATATGGGCTCAACATTGTCTACCAACTTCTGCTAATTTATATTGATAACGGTATGTGTGGTATATGTTACAATTGTTATATATTGTCTAGTTTTGAAAGATACACATCCATAAATTTCGGTGCATAAATTTGCTTTAAGCATTTATGAGCCGCAAGCTAAAGTTGGGAATACTTTGTGGTCAAAGGTGTTGAGAAGAACAGAAAATGTTCATTTTCTGAAATTTGATAGCTGGGAACGTAAAATATTTAACACTTTCTGGATATGGCAAAGTTTGTTTTGTGTTATATGCCATGACCCACTGCATGAGAAATGAACACTCAAATATTTGTAAGAAGCCACAATTTCTCGTTGGGTATCATTGAAATAACATTTTTCGTATTTCTTAATCTACCACCTTTCCTGAAAAATATACATTTAGTTATAATAATATTGACGGTTAAAGACCACTTTAGAGACCACCTCGGACAGTTCTATCAAACAGTAACATATCATCGGCGAAGAGTAACATGAAAAGTCTACAGACATCAATGTCAATGCATCTATCATCATCAACATCAAGAAATTCAGTAATATCATGAAGATACAATGAAAATAGCAGTGGTGATAGTTGGCAACCCTGTTTTATTCCGCTCACACAATCAAACAGTTGTGTGTAGCCAAATTGATGGAATCCAATGTAGCTTTAATATCAACGAAACAACAGTATTGTCTGCCCTTACAAATATTAGAGACCAGTGTATCTAACCCAAATATATTGTGCTTGAATAAGTTAAGTATAAATTGTAAAAGGTTGTCAAATTAAGATGACTCTACTCCCATTGTAAAAGGGCCATAAGGTGATACTTCAATTGCAAAATAGTCCAGATGTTTTCGTTTTCGTCTGCTATGCGAGTGCCAGACATGATGGTCGGTTTATTGTCAAGGGCCATAATTCTGATTTTTTTTCTGTGGTAACATTTTTTATAACGAGTCGGTACGTTCTAGGTTCGAGTCGGTGGTGTTAGAATAAACAAAAAAGTTGTTGTTTTTATTTTTGGTCGGCAATAGAATTAAGGTCCGTCGGGCGATGAGAAACACAAAATATAAAACTTCTGCCCGTATGATATCAAAGGAAGTCCCCAAATGATATGCTGAAGACGAGATGAAACAGAATTAAATCATAAGTACAGTTGGTAAAGGCAATAGTGTTCCTTCAGTGGACGCTATACATCAGAACAAAGAGTGAGTGAGTGAGTTGGGTTTTACTCCGCTTTTAGCAATACTCCCGCAATATCACATGTGCCCATGTGGGGAATCGAACCTTGTCCTTCAGCGTGACGAGCGAACGCTTTACCCACGAGGTTGCCCCACCGCCCTCTCAGAACAAAGACATTTTGGCTTTGTACAGCAAACCGCCTCCGTGGTGTAGTGGTTAGAGCTTCCGCCCGGAGAGCGGAAGGTCGCGGGTTCGATCCCCGACCGCGTCATACCAAAAGACGTTGAAATATGGTACTTGTTGGTCCCTGCCTGGCGCTCGGCATTAATGGGTACAACAAGGACTGGTCGGCTCGGAGTCAGTATAATGTGTCTGAGTGGGGTATTCGTGTTTCACTGCGGCATGGTATCTCAGTGAGCTAGCACTATAAAACCAGCTTAAGTCTGGGCTAGTACAAGCAGCCGCACCTACACATACACAAGCATGCATGTCGTCATATGAGCGAAATATTCTCAAGCACGACGTTAAAACCCAATTTCACCTCACCTCACCTTTGTACAACAAAACACTACAAAATCTTTGTTACTGTTCACAGTTGATGCCATGCATCAGAACAAGGTCACCGAGACGTTGGTAAGGGAAAACATGAAACGTCTTCTCTACACCAGACTGAGGCTGGGAGAGTTTGACCCACGGGAGATGAACCCTTACAACAACCTTGACATTGACGACGTCGTGCTGAGCTCCACACACCGACAGCTGGCTGTAGAGACAGCGGTCAAGACGTTCGTCCTTCTGAAAAATACCAATACCTTTTTACCCATCACAGCACTTTACAGCCATGTCGCGGTGAGTCGCAAATGGACTACTGGAACGAGTTTAGGATTATACTACAGGAACGAGTTTAGCATTATGCTGCAGGAACGAGTTTAGGATTATCTGCAGGAACGAGCTAAGGATTATGCTGCAGGAACGAGTTTAGGATTATGCTACAGGAACGAGTTTATGATTTTGCTACAGGAACGAGTTTAGGATTATGCTACAGGAACGAGTTTAGGATTATGCTACAGGAACGAGTTTAGCATTATGCTGCAGGAACGAGTTTAGGATTATCTGCAGGAACGAGCTCAGGATTATGCTGCAGGAACGAGTTTATGATTATGCTACAGGAACGAGTTTATGATTTTGCTACAGGAACGAGTTTAGGATTATGCTACAGGAACGAGTTTAGGATTCTGCTGCAGGAGCGAGTTTATGATTTTGCTGCAGGAACGAGTTTATGATTATCTGCAGCAACGAGCTAAGGATTATGCTGCAGGAAGGAGTTTATGATTTATGCTACAGGAACGAGTTTAGGATTATGCTGCAGCAACCAGTTTAGGATTATGATACAGGAACGAGCTAAGGATTATGCTGCAGGAACGAGTTTAGCATTATGCTGCAGGAACGAGTTTAGCATTATGCTTCAGGAACGAGTTTAGGATTATCCTGCAGAAGCGAGTTTATGATTATGCTATAGGAACGAGTTTAGGATTATGCTACAGGAACGAGTTTATGATTATGCTACAGGAACGAGTTTATGATCATGCTACAGGAACGAGTTCAGGATTATGCTGCAGGAACGAGTTTAGGATTACCCTGCAGAAGCGAGTTTATGATTATGCTATAGGAACGAGGTTAAGATTATGCTGCATGAACGAGTTTAGGATTATGTAGCAGGAACGAGTTAGGATTATGCTGAAGGAGCGAGTTGAGGATTATTCTAGAGGAACGAGTTTAGGATTATGCTACAGGAAGGAGTTTAGGATTATACTACAGAAACGCGTCTATGATTGAGGTATCGGTTAGATACGTATGAACGGCTTCAAACGCATTCTAATAATTACAACCCAAATTTAAAGAGTTTCAAAATATAAAATTGAAAATCTTTATTTCAACGCTTTGAATGAGGAGATGTGAGGTTCTGTGTATTTCTTACAGATGAGCAGCAGTGTAATGGAGAATGAAACGTTTCAATGTCAATACAAAGCCACACGTCTCTTTCCCAGGTGGTCGGTCCTTTGGCAAATGATAGCAAGCAGGTGTTTGGTGACTATGCCCCGAATCCTGATCCCCGTTACATCAGCTCCCCTCTGTCCGGCCTGGTCAGACTGGGCACCACGGCCACCCACGCTGCAGGCTGCTCCAGCACCTACTGCACGGACTACAGGAAGGGAGATGTGGTCAAGGCGCTGCAAGGAGCCGACGTGGTGTTCGTGTGTCTTGGAACAGGTGAGAAATCCGCAGCAAGACACGTCATATACAAGGGACACAACTCTGCAGTTTCTTTCTTTGTTCGTTCGAGAGTTGAGGGTGCCAGGATCAGTAATAACTAGCGTTTGCCCTTACCCCCCGAAAAGCTCCAGGCCCTAAGGTCCCAGAACCATAAAAAGTGGGTCCTGATTAGAATGTGTAGGCCCTATGTTTAGCTACAATATCAGTTATTCCCAGCAAACACAATATGTGATCATATCTCAGTAATCTTAATTGCTTCCCCAAAAATGATAGTCGTTTCACGTACAGACAACAGCTGCTGATCGAGATAAAAGCTAGAAATAACTGAAAAATAATACTCTTAGTTATTGGGGATGAAAAAGCTGTCGGCCATAAGGACCTGAGGAAAACAAAAGCTGTGGGTCCGAACGCTGGTAACAACAGGACAAGGTTGAGCAATGTTGCAAAAACCAGCCGATCAGACTCTGGTATTGACTCTGCAGTAGTGGTGGTCCGATTAATTGAAATAATCGAAGATTGGTCGTAGTGACTAAACGACCAAGCAATCGATCATAATTTCTCATAAACGAACACAAACAATTCCGGAACACTTGTTTTCATTAACAATATTTTTCACAAGGTTGGTTTTGTCTGTTACATTTCGTAAGCACTACAAGCTCGTTTCAAGTCATGATTGAATTTATCTTAAAGATTCCAAGAAATTTATATTCCTAACATACTTGTCATCCTTTAAAGATGTGATATTTTGCCAAAAAAAACCAGAAGAACTACATTTTCTTCCCTTATTTTAATGTGCATTAACAAATTTCATAAAAGACGCTAACCAATTATTTGCGATGATTGATCGGTAGTAATGAACCAATAATCAATTATGAGATTTAACCAAACCAATTCTCAACACTACTCTGCAGAATATACCCGTAAAGATCTGGGTTAATGAATGGTTTTCAATGAATCACCGTCAATGAGTCACTGGATTGTCTGCTCTAGACTAGATTATTTACAGGACACCGTGACGAAGCTGGGATATTGATGAGTGCAACGTTAAACAAACATGCCCTTCATGTGTGATCTAAAATGACAATGGGGTATACCTTCACAGGTCCAGCTATAGAGGCGGAAGGACATGACCGACACAACATCTCTCTGCCGGGACAGCAGCTGCAGCTTCTACAGGACGTCGTCAGCAACAGTGAGACATCACCTACATTTCCTACATCACATACACCATCTAGAACAGTAGACACTATTGCTGAAGGGGTCGTTGTCGGCACGGGTACTACAGATATGTACCCCAGGTACGTTTCTGTATACAGGTACGTTTCTGGCCATAATGAGAATGCAGAAAGGTACCCTAGGACGATTCCATTCCCATTGTGTCGTATTCTTCATCGGAATTGTCATGCTGTTGTATTAGATACATTTGATTGCTTTATGTAAGTAATGAGAATAAGCAGTAACGGATATTTCGCGATGCATATGAATACCAATCGCAATCAGGGCCCCGTTCCTCAAAGCGATCGTAGCGCTAAAAGTGATCGTAACTCCCATACTTTAACATTGACTTACGACTGTCGTAGCACCGCGATCGCTTTGAGGAACGGTGCCCAGTTAAACGGGAACAACTACATGCAGCTTTGGTTTTGGATTGCGGAATATGGACTCGTCCGCCTTTTAGGGTAACAGGTACGTTTCTGTATTTTAACTTTGCTTAGGGTACATATCTGTATACGGAAACCTACCTGGGGTACGTATCTGTAGTACCTGTGCCGACAACGACCCCTTCAGCGACACTATTGTTAATACACTGGTTATACATTCTTCACGAACGTTGTCAGTGGCGGAGTGTTCATCGACATCAACACTGACCTCAACAACATCTTTGTCAACGTAAACGTCGGCACCATCACCCATCATCACCTTATAGTCTACGTGTACACGTTCACCTACCAATTTCCATCAGGGGCGGATACAGCTTTTTCAGAAAGGGGGCTCGGGGAGGGGCGATGCACAGTTCATTTACACCCAATGGTCATTTAATAAACTTTCAGGACGAGGGGGCATCTCTGCACCGACCTCTGGATCCGCCTATGTCCATTTCAACGTGTACCTCTCCATGGTCTTAACCCGAACCGTCATATGGACCAACATCAATCCTGACCCTCTAACCCTGAGCAGGATTTGCTCTGGCAATAGATGTACTTATTAGAATGCATTATATGTTGTATTCAGAACTACTGTCATCAGTTCTGTAATGAGTATCCAAAAACATTAATAAGACTAAATGAATAAAAAAGCTTAAATCTCATGAAATGAACGCGTTCGTATTCAAGGATTTCTGGAAAACACATTACTAGTGTTATTGATCATGAAATTATTATAGGGACAAGTGTAGAACGCGGCAATGGCCATATGTCTCGTATAACTCGTTAATTATCATATTACAGCTGATAAGCCGGTCGTTCTGCTCCTCTTTAATGGCGGACCTGTTCAGATTGGATGGGCGGTGGCGAACCCTCGTGTTGTTGCCATACTAGAATGTTTCTACCCGGCTCAGGCTGCAGGCGATGCTATCTTTGCTTCTCTGACAAACACGGGGGTTGGCTCAGTTCCCGCAGCCAGACTTCCCTACACATGGCCGAGCAGTGACACACAGGTAGAGGGCATGGAGAATACAGCGTCCTTTTAGTCGCTTATAACAAATTCATTAATAATTGTAATCTGTACTTTACCAACTACAATTTGATTTTCATATACTCGCGCCTCCGAAGAGATCTTGATGAGTTTCGAAACACATATAGCGTGATTAGTCTTTTTCGGTAGTAGTAGTCGTAGTAGTAGTAGTAGCAGTAGTAGTAGTAGTAGTAGTAATAGTAGTAGTAGTAGTAGTAGTAGTAGTAGTAGTAGTAGTAGTAGTAGTAGTAGTAGTAGTAGTAGCAGTGGTGGTGGTAGAGTGAGTGAGTTGGATTTTACGCCGCTTTTAGCAATATTTCACAATATCGCGGCGGGGGACACCAGAAATAGGCTTCACACATTGTATCCATGCAGGGAATCGAACCCAGGCCTTCGGCGTGACGAACGAACACTTTATCCACTAGGCTACACCACAGTAGTGGTAGTAGATAGTAGTAGTAGTAGTAGTAGTAGTAGTAGTAGTAGTAGTAGTAGTAGTAGTAGGAGCAGTAGCAGCAGTAGCAGTAGTAGTAGTAGAAGTAGTAGTAGTAGTAATAGTAGTAGTAGGTAGTAGTAGTGAGTATAAGTAGTAGTAGTAGTAGTGCAGCAGCAATAGCAGCAGCAGTAGTAGTAGTAGAAGTAGTAGTGGTAGTAGTAGTAATAGTAGTAATAGTAGTAGTAGTAGTACTTAGTAGAAGTAGTAATATTAGTAGTAGTGGTAGTAGTAGTAGTAGTAGTAGTAGTAGTAGTAGTAGTAGTAGTAGTAGTAGTAGTAGTAGTAGTAGTAGTAGTAGTATGCGAATAACAAGGATATTGCAAGGATGTTGGTATCTACCCTTCCAGATTCCGCCCATGGTAAACTATTCTATGGCTGGTCGGACATACTGGTACTTTGATGGAGAGCCGGCCTTCCCCTACGGCTACGGCTTGTCGTACACCACGTTCAGATATGATGACTTTACCTGCGACATCACCGTCATTGCGGGGGAGGGGCTGTGGTGTAGTGTCACTGTCTACAACACGGGGCCATATGACGCTGATGAGGTCAGCGTACAAAGGGTTTACAATAGTTTATATGGCGTTGGTCGGGTGTTTATATATGTAGAGCACATACTACGGGGTCATATAACAGTTGGTGATGGAGGAGTAATGATGTGTGCGGTAATCTTCCACACAGGCAGTTAAAACCTGATGCGTTTGCAAGTGCAAGGCGAAGTCAATTCATATAAATCATACAATATTGACGAAATATCGCGAACTATCGCGAAAGACAACCAATGAACCGCGACACAAAAGTAATACTGTATTTACAAACTATACATATAACATAGCTATATTGAAATAATTTGTAGTTAAAAGTTAAGATTATCTAAAAGTAAAGTGTATAATATTCCGTTTCTCTTCCAGGTGTCTCAGGTGTATATGTCCTGGCAAAATACATCACTTCCGGTTCCCAGGATTCAGTTGGTTGGTTTTACCAGGAGGTTCATTATTTCAAGCGGGTCAGTAGTCTATGAGTTTACAGTGGATCCACGAAGCATGGCCGTGTGGACCGACAACGACGAATGGGTGGTACTCCCAGGTACGTCATCGTTTGTTGGGAGCGGCAATAGTAGTAGTTGTTGTCGTAATAGTATTGTTAGAAGTAGAAGTGGTGGTGGTGGTGGTGGCTGGTAGCAGTGGTAGTGGTAGTTGTAGTAGTAGTAGTAGTAGTAGTAGTAGTAGTAGTAGTAGTAGTAGTAGTAGTAGTAGTAGCAGCATGTGGTAGTAGTAGCAGTAGTAGTAGCAGCATGTGGCAACCAAGTCAGCGAGCCTGACCAGCCGATCCCGATTCTGTTCGAAGGCGCGCTTTCGACTCCCTTCATGGGATCAAATTGTAAAGCACATTTCGAGTGTCCCATGCCGTGATATTGCTGGAATTTTGCTAAAATGCGATTGAAAACGAGACTCATTCACTCACTGGTACATATTCCTAAGGTCTTCGTACGGATAACGATTGTTTAATGTGACCTTGACCTTGACTTAGTACATGTTTATTGTCTCGTCTTTTCAGGTATGATGGACATCTATATAGGAGGTCAGCAGCCCAATCAGCGGATGTCCGTCGGATCTAACGTGTTGCAGAGACAGTTCCAGGTTATAGGAACTAAAATATTGGGAAAATATTAAAACATTTCTGCGTGTAATATACTAGTATTTCTCAGATATAAGTGGGGTGAACGAGTGTTATAACGTCCGATATTAGTAAATGTGCATTTCAGCAATTCTCTATTCTGATTCGTCAGTTGAAGTCAATGACGTTACATTCAGAAATAAACGATGGCATCATTCATAGATCCTGTTCAAGTTGCAAACATAAATGTTGACAGCAGTTGACTAGTTGACCCCACAGCCAGTCTGACTGTCTTTCGTGATCCCATGAACATCTATGTGTCAGTATTACGCTGGCAATCGACTAGAGAGTTACAACACTACCACTGTCTATGCCATTATACCACCTTTCAGACAGATCATTTATATACATGTATTACGGAACACGGAAGTAAAGCATTCTTTCATAGTTACAGCAGAGACTGTTATACTTACCAAAATAAATCACGCAACCCCCTGCTGAGTGGCGTTGGGGTAGCCTAATGGTTAAAGCGTTGGCTCGTCATCCCGAAGACCCGGGTTCAATTCCCTAAAAGGGTACAATGTGTGAAGCCCCTTTCTGGTGTCCCCCGCCGTGATATTGCTGGAATATTGCTACAATTGTTCACTCACTCACTGACGGTATGACTTCGGGAAATGCTACCACATCGCCACATGTAGTAGTCCAACTTTCAGTTTCAGTCTTGCCTGGATTTCATTCCAGTTCTAGCTTTAGTATGAGCAACTTCATTTTCAAACGAATAAAGCCCCCACTATACAACGTTTTGTGGCAACACTGAACGTTCAGGACCGGCTGACGTCGGGACAAACGTAGTTCGCTTTAAATAATAGGTTTTGTGTGGAATGGATTGTTTTGTTATGATTTGTTTTGTGTACATGTATATTGTTACATGGATTGAAAACGTTTTTGTTGACGTTCATCAACAGATGGCAACAAATACACCTTTCTTGAACACATCATGAACCAATGGTCACGCCGAAGGCCCCCGGGTTCGATTCCCCACATGGATCAATGCATATGTGTGAAGCCTATTCATGGTGTCCCCCGCCGTGATATTGCTGGAGTATTACTAAAATCGGTGTAAAACCATATATAACAGCGCCTTGTTTGAATCCATGCAAAAGAATACAAACGGCTGTGGGTTGTGAGGCCGATACATTTATTCTGGAAGATCGTGTTAAAAAAAGCCTGAAAGAACATAAGGAACTATATTAAATGGAATCACATAAAATATGTACATGCTCGAATCACTCGTTAAGCCTATTAAATACACCTAGTTTAATACATCTGAACTATGTCACAAGTTATGTTACATAATATTAATACAAATATACAACGATCATACAGACATAATGTAGGTACCTTTAGGAAATTCTAATAATAAATACACTTCTGGTATACATATAGGGTTTTTTCTGGTTAGGTGTTACATACCAGGTTGGTTGTACCCAAGCTGTTTAGGGAGGATATTCTCCGGAATGAACACAGATCTGCATAACAAATAAATATGTATGAAGAGAACAATATATATATAAAAGTGATATAATATAAAATAAGATACAATTGCATTCGCCACACTAATGAAACATGGAATCATATATAATATTTATATATATATATGTGTGTGTTTATCAATCACACATACCAAACAAACAGGCATGCATTCATACTGACTAGTCATTACCTAAACATTGCCATATATTTAGTTGATATGTTTAGAATTGCGTTTAATACATAAACAATACATAAACTCACAATAACACAGTGATCTGATAGTTCATTTTCAACTATACACATTTATAAGATATATTATATTTCAAGTAAACCAAGTCTGACTTACACAATAAATTATATTTCTTATTGTAGTAAACAAGAAACCATCCATATATATATACAACATTTTATACAATATGAACCTACCTAAAATCCTTATAAAGATCCCCTGGTTGTAAAGGTAACCTTCCTTGCGAAGTACAGGACAGCATGTGAGTTTAAAATCTTTACATTGTAGTTTAAGCTATGGCCAGCTTGGCCTATCAGTGAAACAATAGAACTGACTGAAAGCTGGGGCAAGGAGTGGTGTAAGCATGCAGTGTGACAATTAGTGGAGGTGAGACTGAGAGTTACTAGGCTTACTATGCAGAGCTATGGCATGAGAATAAAATGAAGTATAAAACATAACTAAGATTTCATCATTCTACCATATAAAACATACCTAATATTCTTACAGATGTTAGAATAAGTAATTAAATGGAAACAATGCCATCTACCTTAATACTTAATATAATCTTCCAAACTTTAATTAAAACTATGTACATATATATATATTTGAGTCTGCCACATACTTCCCCCCTTCATCTAAATGACGTCCCTGTCATTTATTGGCGTTGTTGAGTAATGTGACTATTAGCTGGGACATTGCACCACCAATCCGCTCAAAGATACCAGCTGATGCGAGCTGTTCAATGAGTCGAGCCCTGTCCCCCAAATCATCTGCTATGGTCTGACTCATCACGTAGTCTCCTGAGCGTTGCCACTCCGGTGGCCGTCTCTGCCGGAGTGATGTCCTTGGTGGTGGTTTTGGTCTTGGGCTTTGACTTGGCCTTAGTCTTGGCCTTGGGCTTGGCCTTGGTCGGTCATACACAGGAGCAGTGACTCCTTCTGCTGGGTCTGTGTCCTGCTCTTCACTGACACTAACATCTGCTGCTTCTTCTTCTCTAGCGTCCGCTTCTATTGTACCGGGGTTATCTGGTTCCCGCGGCGTGTGGTCGTCACCACCAGAAGCATGGCTAGCTACCTCTACAGTCCTCAGATCGTCACCCTCAGGCTGTGAGATAGAGTCACCTTCCAAAGATCCTGCGCTGATGACAGTCGTATCACCAGGCTCCATTGGAAGTCCAATAAGCAGGCTTGAGATGGACCCACACTCATCTTGATCCGACGCCAATGGTTCTGTCTCTAGTTCTGGTTCTAATGAGGTGTCCGGTCCTGGAGTTGAAACTGATCTTATAGGTTCTCCGTCGTCCTCAGCTGATAAAGATCCAATGGGTAAGAGGAGGTTACGATGTAAGGTCCTAGTCCTTCCTTCTCCGTTTTCCTTCTTCACTACAAACACTGGTATGCCCAGGTTAGGCTGAGAAAGAACTACATACGGATCCTCTTCCCACTTGTCAGATAGCTTGTGCTTTCCCTCAAAAGCAAGAATCTTCACTAGCACACGGTCTCCAGACTGGATTGTTGCACCTCTGGCTTTGATATCATACGCCGCCTTCTGTCTCTTCTGGGCTTCCCTTGATGCAGATATAGCAATGTTGTAGCTTTGCTCCAGCCTTGTCTTCAGGGTTTTCACATAGGAGGTCAGAGTCTGCTTGTCCTTGTTAACTTCAATTCCAAAAGCAAGGTCGATGGGTAGTCTCGCCTCTCTACCAAACATCAAATAGAATGGGGAATAGCCTGTTGATTCGAGTCTGGTTGCATTGTAAGCATGAACAAGTGGACCTACAAACCCTTTCCAGTCTTGCTTCTGGTTTGGCTTCAGGGTGCCAAGCATGTTGAGTAGAGTCCTGTTAAAGCGCTCTGTCATTCCGTTACACATTGGATGGTATGGTGTAGTTCTTGACTGGGCTATGCCTAGGATGTTACAGAGTTCTTTCATCATTCGACTCATGAAGTTAGCTCCTTGGTCACTGTGAATTCGCATGGGCATTCCATAGTGAAGGACAAAGTTCTTGTAGAATGCTTCTGCAGTGGTCCTGGCTGTAGTGTTCTTCGTTGGCACTGCTAAAGCATATCTCGTGAAATGATCGGTGATCACGAGCACGTGTTGGAATCCTCCCTTTGAAGTCTCTAGGGTGAGAAAATCCATACAGACTAACTCCAACGGTTGTGATGTGGTGATGGAAACAAGTGGTGCGCAGACATTAGTAGGCGTTTTCCTCCTGAGACACCTGTTACAGTTCTTGATCCAATCAACAGTATCTGCTTGCATGCCTGGCCAGTAAAATCTGTCACGAATTAAGGAAAGTGTTCTATCACGTCCAGGGTGACCAATATCATTGTGGAGGCCTTGTAATGCATCATTGATGAAGTTAGATGGTAACACTAGTTGATCTTTGGTAACTCCATCTACCTTGATTTGGCGATACAATATCCCACGTTGAAGAACAAGAGAATGGAAGCTCCGATATAAACATGTATTTGCTAGGGTATGAGGAAAATCTTGTCTCCTTGGCTTCTTCTTGTTACGTACTGCCTGTATCCAAGAAGATAAAGTCGCATCTGTAGCTTGTGCCATACGCCAATCCCTGTCTGTCATCCCATGTAGATCATGTTCTGTCGTGTGAAGGTCCTCGTCCAGTAAACTTGCTGTGAGACATAGTGATTCCACAAATGGTTGGGCGTGAACAACACCACAGATGGCCTTTACAGAATCCATGGAGATGTCTTCTCGGTGTTCCAGGTCTGGCAGTCTTGACAAGGTATCTGCGTCTGAGTTTTTCATTCCAGGTCTATAGTGGATGTCAAAATCATAAGCAGAGAGAGTTGCAAGCCATCGGTGGCCTGTAGCATCCAACTTGGCACTGGTGAGGACGTAGGTGAGGGGGTTGTTATCAGTCAGTACTGTAAACCTTGCTCCAAAGAGATAGTCGTGAAACTTCTCACTGACTGCCCACTTCAATGCGAGGAACTCCAGTCTATGAGCTGAATAGTTGCTTTCCGACTTGGTTAATTCCCTGCTCGCATAGCTGATAACCCTCTTGGCTCCATCTTGTTCCTGGTACAACACTGCTCCAAGCCCACGTCCACTGGCATCTGTATGTATCTCGAATGGTTTGCTGTAGTCTGGGTATGCAAGGACAGGTGGTGAAGCCAACAATGTCTTGAGGTGTACAAACGCCTGTTCTTGTTCTTGTTCCCATTTCCATGGTTGGTCAAGTGATTTCTTGGATTTCTTGGATTTCCCATGTGGCATCAATGAGGATGATGGCTTGGCAATCTTGGCAAAATCCTTCACAAATTTCCGATAATATCCTGCAAATCCAAGAAATTGACGAACTTCTGAACCATTGGTAGGTTTCGGCCAATTTAGAACCTTCTCCACCTTCTCAGGATCAGCTGATATTCCTTCTTCAGAGACAACATGGCCAAGGAATTTGATTTTCTTTTTGAAAAATGAACATTTCTCTGATGAAAGTTTCAGTCCTGTTTCTCTGACTCGCTGAAGTATTTGGCTCAATCGGTCCAGATGTTCGTCAATCGTTGATGAGAATATGATGATGTCATCCAAGTTTATGAGACATATCTTTAGATGCAGGCCTTCAAAACACTCATTCATGAGTCGCTGGTAAGTCGCTGGACTGTTGCACAATCCAAAGGGCATACGATTGTACTCATAAAATCCCATTGGTCCAACAGTAAAGGCAGTTCGCTCCTTGTGTGTCTCCTCTATTTCTACTTGGTGGTAGCCGCTTTTCATATCCAGGGTACTGTAAAACTTCGAACCTGACAGGGCTTCAAACATTTCTTCAATCCTGGGGATAGCATAGCTGTCCTTAATGGTCCGTTGGTTCAGCTGGCGAAAATCCACACATAATCTAAGTTTTCCTGACTTCTTACGTACCAGTACCACGTTGGAAGACCATGGAGAATGAGAATGTCTAATGACACCACAGAGAAGAAGTTGATTGAGATGATCTTTAACTTCCTCGTACATAGCTGGTGGTATTCTTCGATAACGCTGTTTAAATGGATTGTCATCTGTAAGTTCAATCCGATGTCTGACCCTGTCTGTGTGTCCCAAGTCAGTATCTCCTGACGAAAATACATCCAAGTAATCCTTGATGACTTGTTTTCCCTGCGCAAGTTCTTCCTCTGAAACAGCAGTTTCGTTGAAGTCCATGAGGTCCAAGACAGAAGTATCTTCAGGCGAGTTCAGTGATGAAGAGGTCTTTGGTATGTCTTCTACCGTCACAACTTGTAGTTCACATAGAAGGGCACGACTTGGAATTGACACAGAGCGAGTGGTAAGGTTGGATATATGTACATCAACAAGCATCTTCTGTCCACTTCCATCATATGATACTAAGGTGGGTACAATGTCAAGGTCGTCAGGAATATACGATCCTCTGGTAGGCTGGACAACAGCATGAGTAAGTTTATAGGGTAGGGTCTATCAACATAGCCGGCAATGTGGATCTCACTATTGGCTGGGATAATCTTGCGACCTGGTTCAGCACTTCTAATTTTCCCAACAGAGTAATTGTTCCTTGCAAGTTCTCTCTCCTTGATCAATATGCTGCGGAATGCTAGATACCAAGGTGTGTGCAGGTCTGCATGTTGCAGAAATCTTGATCCATACTGGTCCTTGCATTGGTTTAGGTAGATAGAGAGAATGTTAGTGCCTAGGGTAACTGGTATTCTCTTATTGTACGAACTATCAGGCACGACAAGTAACATGGAGTTTATTTTGGTAGATGCGCTTCCAGTTCCTTCTAGGTCCACCACAATTAGTCCCATGTATTGCAGGAGTTCTCCATCGGCACATTCTACATGTAGAAGTTGTTGTAGGGGTTCAATACGAACATCAGGGAAGTTCTGCCTGTAGAATGTCTCTGATATAGATGAGATGGTTGCCCCTGTATCCAGTAAAGCCTTGCACTTGACTCCATTAATGGTAACAGTGCTCTCAGTTGGATCTCCTACCATCTCGACTGTTATCTGCTGATTGCTGACACTTCTTAGGCCCATGGTCCGCCCCTCCCCATAGGCCTGGGGTAGTTTAAAGAGTCTCCATCCATGACTGCTCTGCATCCCCTCTGTATATGTCCAGGCTGTCCACATCTATAGCATCTTGGGACGTCTTTAAAGGGCCGGGGTCCATGGCATGAGACTGGGGTCCCTCGGCCAGTTGGGGGTCGTCCAAAGGATTGACTTGCACTGGTCCTTGGAGGTCGTGTCCATTGCCTAGGGGGCATCTGCCATTGTTGACCTTGTCCTTGACCCGAACATGACTGATCCGGACTTTGATTGTATCCTTGCCTGTCGGTCTTGTCCACTTGTGCCTTGAGGGTTGCTATTTCTGCAGACATGGATTTTAATAGACCCTTTATTTCTTTGAGTTCAGGGTTATCTGTACTGACGGTCGTTTTATTGGTCGCATACGTCTTCTTGGAAATTGATTTCCTTTTCAACAGATCATCTTCAACTTGACGGAGGTATTTGAGGAACTGCTCATATGATACATCCTGGTCCAGTTTATGGCTGGAAAGATCTTTCAGGTCAGCTCGAAGACCAGTCCAAAGGGTGTCCCGGAGAATCTCTTCTGTGTCGCTAGGGTTGACCTTGCCCAGGATGACTCCTTGGCTAAGAATATCCTCTAGGCGACAGGACCACTCAGCTACAGTTTCCTCGTCTCCTTGTTTGGCCATATAGAACTGCGCCATGATGTTATGTTCTGTATGTATATTTCCAAATACACTATCGAGCTTGCTGACGAGGGCATCTAGTGGTGCATCCTTGTCGACGTGCATAGCAACTCTGGCAGCTTTGCCGCGAAGGGAACGTCTGACTGCTTCCAAAACAATGTCCATAGAGTAGTTGGAGCACATACATGTGTACTCATGCATCCACTGATCAAAGTCTGCATCTCCCTTCCTGTCACCTGAGAAGTAAGGTAGCTGTGGGGACTTAGCTAAAGTAACTGTAGCAGGTAGAGGATGGATGTTAGAAGCTGCTGGTTCCTCTGGTTTAGGACTATGCTTCCCAATCTCGGTGATCCATTGTAGTAAGTCTTCTGGAGTTTCAGCTTTAGGACGTAAACCTAACTTTTCCAAAGAAGAGACCAGCTGATCTACCGTCTCCTTTGACATATTCTGTGTTGCCATTATTCAGAATGAGTTATTGACCTCTGAAGTGAAGTGAAATTCCTTACCAGGAAATCTACTAGGTATGGCGGAAATGAAGCGCAGGAAATAATGATAGAATCAATATGCGTGTTAACGAATGATATGAAGTACGAGTGTACGAGATTGGTACTGTCTATGGATGCTACACTGTGACTAGTATACTACACTATATATCAGT
Organism: Haliotis rubra; assembly: GCF_003918875.1. Taxonomy (NCBI): domain Eukaryota; kingdom Metazoa; phylum Mollusca; class Gastropoda; order Lepetellida; family Haliotidae; genus Haliotis; species Haliotis rubra. The sequence goes on along the minus strand of NW_025767358.1, from coordinate 333,746 downwards.
GTTACATATACTAGAAAAACACTAAGTGCACATCCACGAGGTGTACGCGAAGGCTAATGAGAGAAAATGATGGCTAACCATCAACGAAGGAAGTCATGAGTTGGCAACTTACCAACCAAAGTAGCTTGTGGCTGGCAAAGGAAATCTGTACTGCTACAGTATGTACATATTCTAACCACAAATGTACCTAAGACTAACACTTAGATATGGACTAATCTTGAAATAATGCTAACTAAACATAAGGTATAATAGTGAGGTATTTCTAATGATTAATGACAAGTGTTAGTCGTGCAAATTGTTGCAGTGCAGGTTGTATGTACACGCGCGCAATTGGGATCTGTGTATGGCAAAAACAGGGAAATGTACCTTACCCTTCAACTAATGGAGATAGTAGCACCAACAATCTGAGAAACAACACTGAACGCAGAACCTACAACACAAGTATCTGAACAACTATTACCTCAACTAGCTTGTTACCAACTGACAAGAATAGGTAAATGAACCACACGTAATCTAGCACAGACTACCTAACAGTTTATTTAGTTAGGATATATTCTGATGGATTAAATATTTAATTTAAGTGATAAAGTCAAACTAGCTTTAGCATAGCCTTCACACTCACATTCATGCATGCACAAACACACATACCCACATATATATATAACACTCTGTGGCTGGTATGCAAATAATATGAACAACTATATAATATATTCCTAAAGCTAAAGGGTACTGAACGTTGAGAGGGGGTTGGGGGTTAAGGTCGCATTCAAGATTATTGCACTTATCTAGCGACGCAATATGATAAAGACACTAAGGGAAATAAGTATGATAGTAAAACTAACTAACTAACTGATTGACCGGCTAACTAACTGACTAACTAACTAAATAACTAACTGATTAACTAACTAACTAACTGATGCAAACTAAGTATTAATTCGGAGCGCTCCTGTTGAAATTAAGGTTTACATGTCATAACTTATCATACAGCACATGCACAGAAATGATAATCAAAATGACATCACGCGTGTGGAAGGATTGAAGACACAGTGTCGTCGCATCTAGAAATCCACTCGAGGCAAAAGCACAGTCTTGATAATGTCTGTAAACAGTTCATGTCATCACATGAATATAAGTGTCAATAGCCGCTTACATGTACTGACGTACAGCTACCTTGCACTGAGACGATGTGACAGATGATCCTGAACTTCACATGAAGGTACTGGTTGGCGGTAGCAACGTCGGGGTCCTCACTGGGGGCTCCAATATAACAGCGCCTTGTTTGAATCCATGCAAAAGAATACAAACGGCTGTGGGTTGTGAGGCCGATACATTTATTCTGGAAGATCGTGTTAAAAAAAGCCTGAAAGAACATAAGGAACTATATTAAATGGAATCACATAAAATATGTACATGCTCGAATCATTCGTTAAGCCTATTAAATACACCTAGTTAAATACATCTGAACTATGTCACAAGTTATGGTACATAATATTAATACAAATATACAACGATCATACAGACATAATGTAGGTACCTTCAGGAAATTCTAATAATAAATACACTTCTGGTATACATATAGGGTTTTTTCTGGTTAGGTGTTACATACCAGGTTGGTTGTACCCAAGCTGTTTAGGGAGGATATTCTCCGGAATGAACACAGATCTGCATAACAAATAAATATGTATGAAGAGAACAATATATATATAAAAGTGATATAATATAAAATAAGATACAATTGCATTCGCCACACTAATGAAACATGGAATCATATATAATATTTATATATATATATGTGTGTGTTTATCAATCACACATACCAAACAAACAGGCATGCATTCATACTGACTAGTCATTACCTAAACATTGCCATATATTTAGTTGATATGTTTAGAATTGCGTTTAATACATAAACAATACATAAACTCACAATAACACAGTGATCTGATAGTTCATTTTCAACTATACACATTTATAAGATATATTATATTTCAAGTAAACCAAGTCTGACTTACACAATAAATTATATTTCTTATTGTAGTAAACAAGAAACCATCCATATATATATACAACATTTTATACAATATGAACCTACCTAAAATCCTTATAAAGATCCCCTGGTTGTAAAGGTAACCTTCCTTGCGAAGTACAGGACAGCATGTGAGTTTAAAATCTTTACATTGTAGTTTAAGCTATGGCCAGCTTGGCCTATCAGTGAAACAATAGAACTGACTGAAAGCTGGGGCAAGGAGTGGTGTAAGCATGCAGTGTGACAATTAGTGGAGGTGAGACTGAGAGTTACTAGGCTTACTATGCAGAGCTATGGCATGAGAATAAAATGAAGTATAAAACATAACTAAGATTTCATCATTCTACCATATAAAACATACCTAATATTCTTACAGATGTTAGAATAAGTAATTAAATGGAAACAATGCCATCTACCTTAATACTTAATATAATCTTCCAAACTTTAATTAAAACTATGTACATATATATATATTTGAGTCTGCCACATACTTCCCCCCTTCATCTAAATGACGTCCCTGTCATTTATTGGCGTTGTTGAGTAATGTGACTATTAGCTGGGACATTGCACCACCAATCCGCTCAAAGATACCAGCTGATGCGAGCTGTTCAATGAGTCGAGCCCTGTCCCCCAAATCATCTGCTATGGTCTGACTCATCACGTAGTCTCCTGAGCGTTGCCACTCCGGTGGCCGTCTCTGCCGGAGTGATGTCCTTGGTGGTGGTTTTGGTCTTGGTCTTGGGCTTTGACTTGGCCTTAGTCTTGGCCTTGGGCTTGGCCTTGGTCGGTCATACACAGGAGCAGTGACTCCTTCTGCTGGGTCTGTGTCCTGCTCTTCACTGACACTAACATCTGCTGCTTCTTCTTCTCTCACCTCCCCTCTTCTCACTCACTCACCTCCCCGACCGCGTTATACCAAAAGACGTTGAAATATGGTACTTGTTGCTCCCTGCCTGGCGCTCGGCATTAATGGGTACAACAAGGACTGGTCGGCTCGGAGTCAGTATAATGTGTCTGAGTGGGGTATTCATGCTTCACTGCGGCGTGGTATCTCAGTGGGCTAGCACTATAAAACCACCTTAAGTCTGTTAAGTACAAACAGCCGCACATACACATACACACCAATGCACGTCGTCATATGAGCGAAATATTCTCAAGCACGACGTTAAACCCAATTTCACCTCACCTCACCTCACCTCACCTCACCTCACCTCACCTCACCTCACCTCACCTCACCTCACCTCACCTCACCTCACCTCACCTCACCTCACCTCACCTCACCTCACCTCACCTCACCTCACCTCACCTCACCTCACCTCACCTCACCTCACCTCACCTCACCTCACCTCACCTCACCTCACCTCACCTCACCTCACCTCACCTCACCTCACCTCACCTCACTCGTAGCATGGCGTCTATCTTAACAACGTGACGCCATGGATGAAAAGGACCTCTTCAGACCTACGGTAGATCGATGTTAGCATTCCTTTGTTGAATCAATAGAGTGATGGAGTTTACAGTCGAGCACCGTTGTGTCGAACTCTGATAACTCGATATCTCGGTTCTCTCGATATAACATCTCGGTCCCGGCAAAATCCTTCATGATTTATCATTGTTCAAGCTCTTTTAACTCGATACGGATGTCTCGATATTTCGGATATCTCGATGTAAGCTCATGGTCCCTACAAGCCAAAGTACCCTTTTCACTCGATATTTGCAAAGAAACTCGATATTCACCTACCTAGATACAAAATTATTACTCGTCGACTGAAATTCCATGCAATATAAACAGATGTAACACAACTATTTTCTTATAGACGTTTATTGAATTGTATTGACGATTTTCGAGAAAGAAATGAGATTTGAAATATTTAAAAAAATAAATGTCAGCATTATCTTGATAAATGTTGTGATTTAGCAATCAATAAAACTCTATTTGTCGCTGAGCACCAAAGACTTCCAGGCAAGTCGAGAGTGCTTCATCGCCAGCGTGTCTCTGAGCTGATCATTAGCTATGTTTTGAGCCTCCTAAACAGGGGAGTGCATGGTGATGGCTGATAGTAAACTGGGAACGTGGTCTGTAACGACACTAGAAGCATCTGTTGTGTCAGAAGGGAAGTGTCTCTCATGGGACAAAAAGCACTTATCATCTCCAACAGAAGCCATGTCGGTCATTGCGTTCTCTTAATGAACGCTTTCTCTATGCCAAGATTTAGAGTGTCTGGGCTTGAAATAAATATTTTATGTCCCTTTCAGCGTTGGAGTAATAAATATGCAGTCGTATAGTAGTTGTATTATCGTGCAGTTGAGTGAGTGAGTGAGTGAGTGAGTTAGGTTTTACGCCGCTTTTAGCAATATTCCAGCAACATCACGGGGGACACCAGATATTGGCTCCACACATTGTACCCATGTGGGGAATCGAACCCGGGTCTTTGGTGTGACGAGCGGACGCTTTAAGGCTACCCCACCGCCCCGTAGAGGATGGAACTAGTACTGATGAAATAACTGTGTAGATGTTCGCAATGCTGCTGCTGATAAGGTCGATGAAGGGAATGTTCATGAAGGGATGTTTATCATGATGATGATGACGACGACGATGATGACGATTGCCTATATGTATAACGATATTAAAATACCGATGCCGATGATGATGATGATGGTGATGATGATGGTGATGATGGTGACGATGACGACGATGATAATGATGATGTTTATGATGATGACGACGACGATGATAATGATGATGTTTATGATGATGATGACGACGACGACGATGATGATGATGATGATGATGGTGATGGTGATGATGATGATGATGATGATGATGATGATGATGATGATGATGATGATGATGATGATGCTTATGATGATGACGTCGACGACGATGATGAAGATTGCCTAAATGTACAACGATATTAACAATATTAATACAGGTACAACAGTAAGAATAAATAAATGTTTAGGGAAAACACTGTTTCCTTGTCGCAGTGTTACCTTACATCAACATTTAATCAAGATACATTATTATAGACTTGTCAGACAAATGTGGGGCGGTCGGGTAGCCCAGTGGTTAATGCGTTCACTCGTCACGCCAAAGACCCGGGTTCGATTCTCCACATGGGCACAATGTGTGAAGCATATTTCTGGTTTCCCCCGCCGTGATATTGCTGGAATATTGCTAAAAAATAAATCCAAACTCACTATACTCACTCACTCAGACGAATGTAAAAAGCCTTCTTTACTGAAGCCTGTATTGCTCTATAGATCAAGAATCAGAATTTTGTAATATGTCATCTTTCTAAAAGAAATATTTACAGATTTTTGAAGGCATGAAATAGTTTTGTAGTACATTTATTCAACCGATAGAAGCTACATTAGCACCCTGTTCCCGGTTAATTCTTTTCAGTTTGTTTGTCCGTCTTTTAACCATGCATCTTCCTAATTGCTTCCCTGAAAACTAATTATCATGCATAAACTGGGACCCGTGGTGGTGTAATCGCGATAAAGCACGAGGGTTCACGTCTCAGCTGTCGTCGGAGTTTAGGCAAGCTGTCTACGGCATTTAATAGTGTCTCTTGTCACGAAAGGTCATTCCAGACGCGACTTCATCCAGTCAGGACGACAGACATCTTGATCTGTAGAGGAGGATTGGGCGTGCATGTTGCTTCCATGTAAGGGATAGACGTGCCTCAACGTGCGTGTGTGTATATTTGATATGAGCTATATCAGGACACTGTACAACCATTGCCAATCGCGTTATTTAGTTGTGACAGCAGAGGCAGCCTTACACAGTCACACTATCGTGTAGTTGTATCCCCTGCGTGTTATCAGCTCCTTGCAACGCTTTCTTGTTTTAAAGTCGAAATCTTCCAGCTGTGTGATGGTTGTCTATAAATATTCGAATCTGGACCAGATAAAACAGTAATTGATTTAATGAGCAAGAGGGTTGTACGTAAGGCAGTCCATATAATTGAGTGAGTGAGTATTGTTTTACGTCGCTTTTATCAATATTCCAGCAATGTTACGACAGAACACCAGAAATGGGCTTCACACATTATACCCATGTGGGGAATCAAACCCAGGTCTTCGGCGTGACGAGCGAATGCTGTAACCACTAGGCTACCCTGCAATCCATATAGACATACAATCGACCATGGTGAGGTGAGGTGAGGTGAAATTGGGTTTAACGTCGTGCTTGAGAATATTTCGCTCATATGACGACGTGCATGCGTGCGTGTGTATGTGTATATGCAGCTGTTTGTACTAGCCCAGACTTAAGGTGGTTTTATAGTGCTAGATCACTGAGATACCATGCCGCAGTGAAGCATGAATACCTCACTCACACACATTATACTGACTCCGAGCCGACCAGTCCTTGTTGTACCCATTAATGCCGAGCGTCAGGCAGGGACCAACAAGTACCATATTTTAACGTGTTTTGGTATGACGCGGTCGGGGATCGAACCCTCGACCTACCGCTCTCCGGGCGGACGCTCGAACCACTACACCACGATCGACCATGGTCATCCAAATTACCTTGCAATACATGCTGTTTACACCACACTCAATTATATCGCATCTATTTGACGGCGGTCGCAAATAATCTTGTTGTGGACCAGATAATCCAGTGATCGATATTATGAACAACAATCAGCGGCGTCAGCTCAAGATGACACACTGTCATCCAAGTCACCAAACCTGACCATCCAGTCAGTAAGTCCGACATTTACATTGAAGAATATGTATAGAAAATATAATTTTCATAATTACAGATATTGATGCATCCTCATATAAAACATCATATTTGTTAAGGGATACAACACACAGACTTATGGATGTAAGCTTCTTTATTGTGAATAATACCACGTTTCGGAGTGTTTGCTTGCTCCTCCCTGAACAGAACTCCAGAAGGAACAAGCATACACTCTGAAACGTTGTGTGTTATTCACAATAAAGAAGTTGACATCAATAAATCTTGCTTTTCTTATGCATTCCACTTCTAAATGCTCTTCAAAGATTTGAACACACATCTACACAATACCTCTATTGTATACAGGTCCTTATACGGTTTTTCCTGAACATATTTGTTTATTATAAATATCAATCAATCAATTTCTTTATTGTTTCAAGGCCAGTTGAATACATACACATGCGCATCAAAGGAGTTCTACTCGAATAGGTAACACATTGTAAAGATATTTTGCTAACATGCATTTATGATCATTGAAATTCATTAAAGATATTAACCCATTAATATATCTATTGAGCTTGAAAATAAGACGTACATCATCACGAAGAGTTTGATACATTGGACATTTATATAAAATATGTATTTCGTCTTCCGTTACATTACATAAAGCGTATTTAGAATCAGAGCTTTCATAAACACAAAAACCTTTTCTAATACGTTGTATTCCTAGCCTGTTGTAACATCGTCTGAAGATAAGCAGTGCTTTACGATATTTATTATTATTAAGATCAAAGCTTACAATTCTGTATTAAATGATGACTTAATAATAGAATAAAACTGTAACGAAGTTGTGCATGCAGTCTTGCTAGCACAATCAATTAATCTTTTCTTAAATAGCTTTAAAAATAAATCGATATTAGTTACTCCCTGCTGTATCCAATCAGGACCATTACCATAACATTTGATGCCCAATTTGCATACTTTCTACGACACGTTAGTTTCAACATAAGATAACATTGGTACGGGTATCTATATGATGGCATGGCAATCAATCTTACCCAATATCTGATACAATTCGTATAGGTGTTGACATACAAGGGATATCTCCCACATTCTCCGTACATAACAACTTTCGGGAAGGATTTGCTGACATTCAAGACAAATTTACAAAATCATCGATGAAAGATTTCTAGTTGATTCATTTCCCCATATCCCCATATTTCGCTCCCATACATCAAAATTGGTACAATCTTCTTATCGAATATCTTAAATGAATCACAAATATTTATATCATATTTACGAATAAGACTTTTTATAGGAAATAATGCTTTGTTCGCTTGTTGTGCTAAAATAGTACAAGTTCTTGTCCAAACAAGTTTAGGTGCAATCATAACACCCAGATACTTGTAGGCATTAACTACTTCAATGTCTGTACCAATATATGTCCATTTATCAAATCTAGATAGCCGACCCCCGTTTCGAAAAACAATCACTTAGTTTTGTCAGTATTAATCTCCATGCCCCATTTACGACAATACCTATGAAGAAAATCTATTTGTTTTTGCAACTTGAGAGGTGTATGAGCCACTAATACGAGATCATCTGCAAAGAGTAACGATAAAATATTATACAGGTCTTCCGTTATAAATATTCAATGATAAAAAAATTCACTCATAAATTCAGACAGTTCCTTAATAAATATCGAAAAAAGCCAGGGACTAAGAGCACACCCCTGTCTAACCCCTGTGGAACAACTGAAATAATCAGACAGTTTCCTCCCTTCAATTACAACTATTGATTTTATCTTGTTGTACAAGTTTTGGAGAACTTTAAATATGTTTCAATGTATACCAATTTAATTATTATAAATATGCATGTAGTATATATCATAAACAATGCAAACAAGTTTACTGACTCTGCTTCGTATCTCAGTAACATGGGAAGCACATAAGAAATAATCACAAATGTTAAAGCAACATATCTTACACCATGAGATGGTCAAAGTCTGGACAATGACCACGTGACTAGGCACCACGAGCCAACAGGCTCCGCCTATAAATCAGTTACAAGCAGTCTTGTGAAATGATACATATCAACTTGAAAATCTAACTCCCCAAAGCAATATTTGTAATGCTCAAAAATTACCATTTCGAAAAGTAACAACCTGAAAAACTAATCAGCCTGTTTGGCCACTGTCATGCAAAGTAAGATGCTTGATTGGCATTTAAGAACATACTATTTGATGAACATAAAGAATTTTCTGGATTTCACCTTCTTTTATTTTTTGATACAATGTTTCGGGTCTTGTTCCGGCCGCATCATCAGGTAAAACTAATAAACTGTGCCCATGACGTCACAATGCTTATGGTGTCACAATGCTATGGACCCGTGAAGGTCCGGGTTAGAACTGATCTTCAGTAACCCATGCTTGTCGTAAGAGGCGACTAACGGGATCGGGTGGTCAAGCTCGCTGACTGGGTTGACACATGTCATCGTATCCCAGTTGCGTAGATTGACGTTCATGCTGTTGATCCCTGGATTGTCCTGTCCAGACTCGATTATTTACAGACCGCCGCCATATAGCTGGAATATTGCTAAACTCACTCACTCACTTGATGTTCAATGCTGTTGATCATTGTGATAACAACGTGCTGTCAAGAATCGTATTGTGCGGATGAAGAATTAACCTGAAGGGGTGGTGTAGTGGGGTGGTAAAGTGTAATGTCGGGTTCCTTAGGAATTATTTTTTTTCAATGGATAAATTTGTCATAGTCCTCTCAATGGATTTTTTTGTGTAAAAAAATAAAAAGTAAGTGTGTACGGATCCATATTTTAAATCTGTTAACAATACTCCATCAGAATGATGACACCGAGGTATAATGTTTTTGAAAGACATAAAGTCTTTGTGTCTATATGCTTTGGCTGTATAGTTCTTATCCATCTAATTTTCATTTTATTTATTTTATTTTTATTTTTTATTTTGTTATCTAATTTTTTTTAAAATCTCACTTACATTCCATGATGTCTGTGTCATTTGCTTTACGCGTATTTGCCATAACCCTGTAACATTATTCATACACTTTTACAGTGATTTGTCAGCCAATCGCAACTTAACCCTTCTTGCAAGGCCTACTGTGTTAACACCCATTTGTATGTGAACATTGTCATTGATTGTTTGGACTCAGAACTGTTGCTCATTCGCTACTCATTTGTATCCATTGTCAATGATTTCACCCCTGCTTGTAACCTGATTTGCTCGAATAAATTAAAAAACAAAAAAACAAAAACAAACAAACAAAACAATACTCCATCAGTGATAAACGCATCCTGGATTGGGTTTTTCCTTTGTTTTGTTTTTTGTTTTGTTTTTTTGTTATATTTAGTTGTTGCTTTTTTGTGTTTAAGGCAACGCTTAACAATATTCCAACTTCATGAAGCATATGGAGGGACCCCCTTTTAACAAAACGAATCAGTTGTACGTTAACATCAGGGATCAGTTGTATGTTAACATCAGGGATCAGTTGTATGTTAACATCAGGGATCAGTTGTACGTTAACATCAGGGATCAGTTGTACGTTAACATCACGGATCAGTTGTATGTTAACATCAGGCATCAGTTGTACGTTAACATCAGGGATCAGTTGTACGTTAACAACACGGATCAGTTGTACGTTAACAATACGGATCAGATGTACGTTAACATCATGGATCAGATGTACATTAACATCAGGGATCAGTTGTACGTTAACATCAGGGATCAGTTGTACGTTAACATCAGGGATCAGTTGTACGTTAACATCAGGGATCAGTTGTACGTTAGCAATACGGATCAGACGTACGTTAGCAATACGGATCAGTTATACGTTAACAACAGGGATACGTTTTACGTTAACAACTGGGATATGTTTTACGTTAACAACAGGGATCAGTATGTGAACTGAAAACACATTTCTTGGTTATTCCTCTGACTGCGGGTTCGAATCCTGGCAGTACTTGGGTATTTCCTCCCATAGTAAGCTGATAAACCATGGTATAACTGTGATATCGTTCTAATCGGCTTCATAACCATCCACCACCCCACCCTCCCCTACCCCTCCCAATCCCTCCCTCAGTCCCTCACTCCTCCTCTCTCGCTCACTCACTCACTCCACCCACCCACCCACTCATCCAATCCCAATCGCTCACCCGCTCACCCGCTCTAGTTGAATTGGTAGGAGACATTGTAAGATGTATTAGTGAGTGGTTTCAGACATGCCCTAGAGCAATATGCCATCCGTATCAAGGTGTGTTATGCACGTGTGTAGGGTGATGTATGATGCCATTATCAGGAAATGCTTACAACATGGCACCAACCAAAACCACCATATCCCACACCCAAAAGAACTGAAGCCAAACGGAAACGAATTCAAAGCTCGAGATCGGATTTTCAGTTGTGTACTTTACAGCAAGCCCCAGTTTTTCTACTGGCTATTAGAAACCAGAATCAATGCATCACGAATACGTCACCTCCCAGGCAACTATCAATTTGTATTTATTAACAAGGTAAGATGAAACTACGCTATGAATCTGTATGGCGGCATAGCTGATGACAATTAGCAGTTAACTTGAGCACGGATAAGGTGATGAATGTGGACAAGGAGAGTTCAGCACACAGCTTCCACACACCCAGGACAATGGAACATCTCGGCTTGCTTCTCACCACCGCTAGGTGTCTCTGGTTCCACGTGACTGACATATTTAAGCCAAGGTTGTTATGTCAACACGATGAGTTTGGAGAACGTGGTTTGCAAGAAATAAGATCAAGCAAAATGAATTGATTATTTTTTCGTGGTCTTTCTATTTTTTTCTGAATAATTTAAGTATTGAGCTCAGGTATCTGAAAACTATCTCTCAATAGATAGATTTCCCCCAGATGTAGTTTCTAAAATCACCAATGTTTCTAGTTGATAACGACAGTTAGAAGCCAGGAGATAAGTGATGAATGACTGGATCATGTGAGAAATCCATGTATTACAGTTGTTTTGCATGTTCTGCTGATGTTAATGAAGTTAATCTTATAGCATTATGGAACAAAAACGTAATAGGCTCTATTTTGCGATCCGAAACCTTTAAGTAGCTTCGCTATCGCAGTGTCATCACTTGCCCAGTCTATTCTTCGCAAGGAACGTTCTTCTTTGAAGGGTGAACTATTACTATCAAAACGTGTCCCTCCATGGACCAACTGACAGTGAGTAAAATATACACGTGGCAATGAAATACGAATAATAATTTCAACAATGACGTCTGTATCGAGTCAGCTGTGACGTCTGTATCATGTCATGTTAACAAGGGCATCTGTATTCAGTCAGCAGTTGTGTCTGTATCACGTCAACAATGGCATTCTAACACGTCAACAATGGCGTCTGTATCATGCCAACAATGGCGTCTGTAACCAGTCAACAAAGGTGTTCTATTACGTCAACAATGTCGTCTGTATCCAATCGACAATGGCGTCTGTATCTAGTCAACAATGGCGTTCTATTACGTCAACAATGGCGTCTGTATCCAGTCAACAATGACATTCTATCACGTCAACAATGGCGTCTATATCCAGTCAACAATGGCGAACTATCACGTCAACAATGGCGTCTGTATCCAGTCAACAATGGCCTTCTATGACGTTACCAACGGGAACAATGGCGACCGTATCACGTCAACAATAGCGTTCTGTCACGAAAACAATGGAATCTAGTGAACAATGGCGTTCTATCACGTTTACAATGGCATCTGTATCAACTCAGTAATGGCGTCTCTATCCAGTCAACAATGGCGTCTGTATCACGTCAAAAATGGCGAATGCATCCAGTCAACAATGGCGTTCTATCACGGCAACAATAACGTCTGTATCCAGTCAACAATAGCATCTGTATGCAGTCAACAATCGTGTCTGTATCCAGTCAACAATGGCATCTGTATCCAGTCAACAAACGTGTCTGTATCCAGTCAACAAACGTGTCTGTATCCAATCAACAATGATGTTCTATCACGTCACCAGTGGCATTTGTATCACGTCACATCATCAATGGCGTCTGTACCACGTCAATAACGGTAGCTTATCACTTCAACATTTACGTCTGGATTACGTCCACTACGAATGCGGTACATTCACTCGCTTACGCGTGTGTTCTGGGTATGTTTTGTATCAACTCCTCTTAGTAACCAAACCATCTTATATTTACCCCTTTCCTAATCTCGCTGAGTACCGTGAACCTTCAGTATTCCAAAACCTCGGGACCAACTGATGGAAGATAATGGATACTTAATGTGAAATCATTATCGGATCTGTAATCCCATGTGATCACTGTAAAACATTTTAGCTATCAATACGTTATCAATAAGTCATCTATTGGCTGATAAAATTTACTAGTGGCATCGTACGACAGAGCACAGGCAGCTGAAGACAGCTTCATGTGACGTCATGCGCCCAGACACTTCATCAGCCTGTTAGCTGTCAATTCAGTACAAACACAAAGAAATTCTGCCTTGTTTTCTAAACAGCTAAATGGAATTTGGTGGTAGTTCAGTGACTATGTATGATAAAAGATTTGATAACAAAAAACACTGCATTCCCACGGGAGCAAAACTCAATTTTATATTATTGATTTGTTGAATCTGAACAAAAAATCGTGAAGCTTCATCTTTAGGTTGCGTATTGGAAACTTTACATTCCCCCTTGTAATGGGTATATGGTTATTCTTGGGTTTGTTTTTAAACAACACATTGTAGGTGACAATGGGAAAACATGACAATGTCCCTCTGAATATACCTCGGGCATCCCTTCTTTTCCATGCACTGGGCGGTGGGGTAGCCTTGTGGTCAAAGCGTTCACTCGTCACGCCGAAGACCCGGGTTCGATATTTGACATGGGTGCATTGTGTGAAACCCATTTCTGGTGTCCTCGCCGTGATAATGCTGGAATATTGCTAAAAGCGGCATAAAACCATACTCACTCACTCCATGCAACACAAAAAGTCCCTTTTGATGTTTCTACTACTTAAAAATCTGCTTTCATAAGATGCCTCGGAGACAATAATAAAGATAGTATCTTTCAGCTGACATTTAATTATCAGGGAACGAAATTGATTTTTTTCATAAAAACCGTCCTTTTAACTCAATCTCGTCCATTAAAAACATTTAATGGTTCTCCTTAGGCTGATCTGCTGGTAAGAAACTGTGTTTATTACAGCCAATGAATTTGACTTAACTTGAAAAAGATGAAGAGATATCGAGTAGAAGTATTGTTTTTGTTTGTCAAAGAAGTTTGTTTTTCATTGTCATGACATTCATGATGCATTTCGAATAATGCGATCACTCAACAGGGAATGATAAATATTGGAAATGTGATACCTCTACAAGCTGTGCTTTCTCTAAATGTTAACAAATTCGCTCTGCATTACAATGCTGTTTGCACAATCGTGGTGGCACATGATGGAGTGCAGTCTTAGAGCAGCAGGATCTTATATTATTAACACAATTGTAGGGCAACAATATGTTATACTGAGTGAGCGGGTGAGTTTAGTTTTACGCCGCTTTTATCAATGTCCCGGCAATGTTTCACGGTGGGGGGCACCAGAAATGGGCTTCACACATTGTACCCATGTGGGGAATCAAACCCGGGCCTTCGGCGTGACGAGCGGAAGCTTTAACCACTAGGCTACCCCACCGCCCGATGTTATACTGTCAACTCAATCGTAGGACAACTGGATATTATGCTGTTAACACAATCGTGGAGCAAGAGGCTGTAATACTGACTGAGTTTGGTTTTACGCCGCTTTTAGCAATATTCCAGCAACATCACGGCGGGGACACTCAGAAATGGGCTTCACATTGTGCCCATGTTGGGATTCGAACCCGGATCTTCAGCGTGACGAGCCAACGCTTTTAACCACTAGGCTACCCCACAATGTTAGTGCAACAAGATGTTATACATTAAACCCAATCTTGGGACAACAGGATGTTATACTGTCAGCTCAATCGTAGGGCAACATGATGTTATACTGTCAGCTCAATCGTAAGGCAACAAGATGTTATACTGTCAACTTATCGTGGAACAACAGACTCTAATATTGTTAACACAATTTTAGTGCAACAATCGTTGGGCAACATGGTGTTATACTGTTGACACAGACGTAGGGCAACTGGATGTTATGCTGTCAACAAAATCGTGGAGCAACATGGTGTTATACTGTTGACTCAGTCGTAGGGCAACGTGATGTTGTATACTGTTTACACAATCGTAGGGCAACATGATGTTGTAACACAATCGCGAGACAGAAGTCGTGACACTATTGGCACAATCATGGAGCAACACGATGTTAATTGTTAGCACAAACGTGGACAATAGGATGATATATGTAAACGCAGTCGTGAGGCAATAGAACGTTCTACTGTTTACACATTTTTACAATGAAACTCTTGATGATGATCCATGTATCTTTTTATCAAATTGTACAAATGTTGTTATGGATTGTGTCCTTCCAGAATCTCCATGACAGCATCCTCTAACAAGTCTCAGAACACTCCTCATTCAGGACAGTTCTAATCAATAAACATCTCATCCAGTACACTTCTCATCACTACAGCTCTCATTCAGTACACTTCTAATCAGTACACTTCTCTCTCTACACTCTCATTCAGTACACTTCTCATCAGTACACTTCTCTTTCAGTACACTTCTCATTTCTAGTACACTTCTAATCACTACAGCTCTCATTCAGTACACTTCTCATCACAACAGCTCTCATTCAATACACTTCTCATCCAGTACACTTCTCATCCAGTACACGTCTCATCACTACAGCT
Organism: Haliotis rubra; assembly: GCF_003918875.1. Taxonomy (NCBI): domain Eukaryota; kingdom Metazoa; phylum Mollusca; class Gastropoda; order Lepetellida; family Haliotidae; genus Haliotis; species Haliotis rubra. The sequence continues at coordinate 318,189 of NW_025767358.1, read as the reverse complement.
CTCATTCAGTAGTTCAGTACTTCTACACTGCAGCTCTCATTCAGCTCTCATTCAGTACTCTCTACTACACTTCTCATTCAATACACTTCTCATTTGGTACATTTCTCATTTTACACTATTCAGTACACTTCTCATCACTACAGCACTCTCATTCAGTACACTTCTCATCACACTTACACTTCTCATTCAGTACACTCATCAGTACAGCTCTCATTCAGTACACTTCTCTCATTCAGTACAGCTCTCATTCAGTACACTTCTCATTCAGTACACTTCTCATCTCAGTACACTTCTCATCACTACAGCTCTCATTCAGTACACTTCTAATCACTACAGCTCTCATTCAGTACACTTCTCATCCAGTACACTTCTCATCACTACAGCTCTCATTCAGTACACTTCTCATTCAGTACACTTCTCATCACTACAGTTCTCATTCAGTACACTTCTCATCCAGTACACTTCTCATCACTACAGCTCTCATTCAGTACACTTCTCATTCAGTACACTTCTCATTCAGTACACTTCTCATCACTACAGCTCTCATTCAGTACACTTCTCATCACTACAGCTCTCATTCAGTACACTTCTCATCCAGTACACGTCTCATCACTACAGCTCTCATTCAGTACACTTCTCATCCAGTACACTTCTCATCACTACAGCTCTCATTCAGTACACTTCTCATCCAGTACACTTCTCATCACTACAGCTCTCATTCAGTACACTACATTCAATTTCAGCACTTCATTCAGTACACTTCTCATCACTACACACTCATTCAGTACACTTCTCAATTCAGTACACTCATTCTTCTCATTCAGTACACTTCTCATCACTACAGCTCTCATTCAGTACACTTCTCATTCAGTACACTTCATTCAGTACACTTCTCATCAGTACACTTCTCATCATCTACTTCTCATTCAGTACACTTCTCATCACTACAGTACACTTCATTCAGTACACTTCTCATCACTACAGCTCTCTTTCAGTACACTTCTCATCACTACAGCTCTCATTCAGTACACTTCTCATCCAGTACACGTCTCATCACTACAGCTCTCATTCAGTACACGTCTCATTCAGTACACTTCTCATTCAGTACACTTCTAACCATGTAGGGACTACACGTATGAGGTGTCAAGATGCCTGTTTGAGCCTACTAATGCCACATTAGCCCAGTAGCAATCAATCTGTTTCAGTCAGGACAGAGAACATGAACACCTTCTGAATATCCATGAATATTCATGTCACAATCGGCAGCTGCCCGTCAACAGTAGATAATGTGATTGATCACGTGACGCATGGGACCCTCACTCACGGCACTGTTTCAGAAACGAAATACGCACGTCACGTACGTGTTGTTGTGACCCATCTCGGGGGACGACGCCCCCAGCCCACATCTGATGCCTGTCGGGGCGGTGGGGTAGCCTAGTGGTTACAGCGTTCACATTCAGTGGTCGTGAACGTACCAGATGGAGGATAGTCATGTAAATTATGGATAAAGGTGGGTTTCTTTCGCTGTCTGTAATAAGTATAAAATGAAATTGCAGAAGAGACACACAAGCGCCCTCCTCCCCACCCCCTCCCACACACTGGGTGCGGCGTAAAACAAAACTCACTTACTCACTCACCCGTCACTCACTTACTTACTGTCTCAATCTTTCTTCATCTTACTTCATCTGCTGCAGTGCGCACAACGCCTTGCCTAACTCCAACAGGGAGGCATGTGTCACTGTCGTAGTTGAGAGTAAGTATTGTCACCCTCTCTCTCTCTCTCTCTCTCTCTCTCTCTCTCTCTCTCTCTCTCTCTCTCTCTCTCTCTCTCTCTCTCTCTCTCTCTCCCTCTCTCGCTCTCTCCCACCCTCTCTCTCTCTCCCTCTCTCTCTCTCTCACACACACACACACACACACACACACACACACAAATCCCTGTTCACCCTATCCCGCTAGTCACAGTATGAGTGGCGCGTCCATTTTACGTAAACCTCCCTCGGACAACAGTCTGCGATTTATGTTAACGAAGGGATAATGTCTCTTGTTAGTGTATTACCCTGCTAATAATAAGATGTAACAACATCGTCAGCGCGGGAACACATTTACTTGTGTATTCTTGATGGTCCGGATCCTCCGACACTAATACCACTGGAATCCGATGAAAGCCTTCTCCGATGGTTTCTGCCCCACAAGTCGCGAGCTGTTGGGAGAACTGTCACGCTCCTGTCTCGCGAGATCTCATGCACTCTCGCGAGATACCGCACTGGCTGGCACCAGATTACAACATCAGAGGCCTGGTTGCGTGATGGTGCTGTGCATGCCGTAATTCCGACAGGACCTTAAATAAGAACTGAAAGAGTAATAATGGTGGAATTTTTCTATGGATTTCGAAGACCCATCAAGATAAACGGTCTAATGCCATCTAAAAACTGAATGATGTAAGTTGTCGTGTATTATACATGTTTGACGTTTTCAGAATTAACACGAACATACACCCACAGACAATAGAGGCATGTAGGGAGTAGTTATTATTTTCAAGCACGGAAAACTGTTAAGTGAAAAACCTTTGCAATGCCAAACCCATGCAGCAATAACCGGTAAAACTTTCGAAGCAAACGCAGTTAAGTGAATGTAAGCTGCCCAACAAGGAGATGGGGACGACGAATAGTACTAGCTCACTGAGATACAATGCCGCATAAATACTCCACACAGACACATTATACTGACTCCGAGCCGACCAGTCCTTTTTGTACCCATTAGATCCCAGGGAACAACAAGAACCATATTTTAGCGTGTTTTGGTATGAATCGAAAAGAACCCGCGACCTTCCGTTCTCAGGGCTGACGGTCTAACCGCTACACCACGGAGGCGGTTTTGGACTACGAATAGCTACAGGGTGACAAACAGTAGGTAGTGGGACTACGAATAGCTACAGGGTGAGAAACAGTAGGTAGCTGGACTACGAATAGCTACAGGGGGACAAACAGTAGGTAGTTGGACTACGAATAGCTACAGGGGACAAACAGTAGGTGGTTGGACTACGAATAGCTACAGGGGGACAAACAGTAGGTAGTTGGACTACGAATAGCTACAGGGGGACAAACAGTAGGTAGTTGGACTACGAATAGCTACAGGGGACAAACAGTAGGTAGTTGGACTACGAATAGCTACAGGGGGACAAACAGTAGGTAGTTGGACTACGAATAGCTACAGGGGGACAAACAGTAGGTAGTTGGACTACGAATAGCTACAGGGGGACAAACAGTAGGTAGTTGGACTACGAATAGCTACAGGGGGACAAACAGTAGGTAGTTGGACTACGAATAGCTACAGGGGGACAAACAGTAGGTAGTTGGACTACGAATAGCTACAGGGGACAAACAGTAGGTAGTTGGACTACGAATAGCTACAGGGGACAAACAGTAGGTAGTTGGACTACGAATAGCTACAGGGGACAAACAGTAGGTAGTTGGACTACGAATAGCTACAGGGGAGACAAACAGTAGGTAGTTGGACTACGAATAGCTACAGGGGACAAACAGTAGGTAGTTGGACTACGAATAGCTACAGGGGGAGAAACAGTAGGTAGTTGGACTACACGAATAGCTACAGGGGGACAAACAGTAGGTAGTTGGACTACGAATAGCTACAGGGGACAAACAGTAGGTAGTTGGACTACGAATAGCTACAGGGGACAAACAGTAGGTAGTTGGACTACGAATAGCTACAGGGGGACAAACAGTAGGTAGTTGGACTACGAATAGCTACAGGGGGACAAACAGTAGGTAGTTGGACTACGAATAGCTACAGGGGACAAACAGTAGGTAGTTGGACTACGAATAGCTACAGGGGACAAACAGTAGGTAGTTGGACTACGAATAGCTACAGGGGGACAAACAGTAGGTAGTTGGACTACACGAATAGCTACAGGGGACAAACACAGTAGGTAGTTGGACTACGAATAGCTACAGGGGGACAAACAGTAGGTAGTTGGACTACGAATAGCTACAGGGGGACAAACAGTAGGTAGTTGGACTACGAATAGCTACAGGGGGACAAACAGTAGGTAGTTGGACTACGAATAGCTACAGGGTGACAAACAGTAGGTGGTTGGACTACGAATAGCTACAGGGGACAAACAGTAGGTGGTTGTAGTTGGACAAACAGTAGGTAGTTGGACTAAATAGCTACAGGGGGACAAACAGTAGGTAGTTGGACTACGAATAGCTACAGGGGACAAACAGTAGGTAGTTGGACTACGAATAGCTACAGGGGACAAACAGTAGGTAGTTGGACTACGAATAGCTACAGGGGACAAACAGTAGGTAGTTGGACTACGAATAGCTACAGGGGGACAAACAGTAGGTAGGTGGACTACGAATAGCTACAGGGGGACAAACAGTAGGTAGTTGGACTACGAATAGCTACAGGGGGACAAACAGTAGGTAGTTGGACTACGAATAGCTACAGGGGGACAAACAGTAGGTAGTTTGGACTACGAATAGCTACAGGGGGACAAACAGTAGGTAGTTTGACTACGAATAGCTACAGGGGGACAAACAGTAGGTAGTTGGAGTACGAATAGCTACAGGGGGACAAACAGTAGGTAGTTTGACTACGAATAGCTACAGGGGGACAAACAGTAGGTTTTATAGTCACTACGCCGACTCTGGAATATCTGCCGAGTGATAAACATACTGTATGGTCACTACGTCAGGTCTAGAATACCTGATGTTGGTTTTGTTTTGTTTGCAGTTTAATGCCACACACAGCAGTATTCCAGCCATATGGCGGCGGTCTGTAAATAATCAAGTCTGGACCAGACATTCCAGTGATCAACAGCATGAGCATCGATCTACTCATTTGCGATACGATGACATGTGTCAACCAAGTCAGCGACCCTGACACCCGATACCCTTAGTTGTCTCTTACGACAAGCATGGGTTACTGAAGAACAATCCTAACCCGTATCTTCACGTTTTAGAATATCTGAAAACAGGTATCCACGCAACTAGTATCCAAATACGCAGTCTACATGGAGCACGCACTTCAATCGGACAGCTTCCAGTCCTAATCACCAGTTTGGTGGTCACGAAGAATGAGCCCAGATGCTGCCCTACTCTGGACAAAGCGTTGGTCAAGACCTGGATGACCATTGTGGTTGTACTTCACGGCGACAGGAGGAGGTCCACGTCAGAAATTACTGGCATCGTTGCAGTCACTTCAGATGGAAGAACATGAAATAGCTTTCATCATGCTCGTAATTGGCCACTCCTTCCTGGTATGATAGGCTTTATCTTGACCAGGAAGCAATTATTGTCCTCTCTAATCGAGAAGCTGACCTTTACGTCTTGCATGGCTGTAGAAGCAAGGGGACACTTATGTTTTACGACTACATTATCTGTGCAATATCAGTGTGTATGTTCCACTAAACTGACGTACAGTGGACTCTGTATAATCCGACATCTGAATGATCCGACAATCTGTGAATTCCGACATATTTTTTAGGTCCCGGCAGCGTTCTTTTATATTATAATCAATTAAACATTGATTTATCCGACATCTGTACATTCCGAATGGCGATATCATTTTCTGGTCCCAATGACACTATTAATCTGTACAATCTGACATCCTCTCCCCATATGGGATTAAATTATCTTCAGTCTCTCTAATGCCGTTGTTAGCTAAGTTGGTTAACATCTCCATTCGTAATAAAACTTTCCCTTCATCTTGGAAACTAGCCTCGGTAATTCCACTTCATAGGAAAGGCGATGAGCACGACTGTTCAAACTATAGGTCAGTTGCGCTAACTAGCTGTGTCGCTAAGTTATTCTAAAATTCGTTTTTTAAATACGTCTTCAATTTCTTTAGAGATAACAATATTCTGTCAAACTTACAATCTGGATTTATGCCTGGCGATTCTACAGTAAATCAATAAACTTATCTTTATAACTTCATCGCAGGTACAGTAGATCAAGGAAAGGAAATTAGAGCCATATTTTGCGATATAAGTAAAGCCTTTGATAGAGTTTGGCATAGGGGCATTATTCATAAACTTCATGCTTACGGTATAAAGGTGAACTCTTCGAATGGTTTGAAAGTTATCTAGATAGCAGAATGCAGAGAGTGGTAATAAATGGATACAGTTCAGATTTTAAATTTGTAGAAGCTGGCGTACCCCAAGCTTCCGTTTTAGGACCGCTTGTGTTCATCATCTATATCAATGACATTGTGGATGGTATAGATTGTAACATCCGCCTTTTTGCGGATGATACATCGATATATGCTATAATAGATGATCATATTACAGCAGCCGCAATTATAAACAATGATTTGGCAAAAAATTCAGATTGGGCTAAAAAGTGGCAAGTTAGCTTTAATCCTAATGAGACTGAGAGTATAACATTCACTCGAAAAACGCAAATCTATGTCAGACCGAACTTATTATTGAATGGTGAAATTATTAAAGAAGTGGATAACCATAAACACTTAGGTATAACACTTCAAAGCGATTGTTCTAGGAAAGTTCATATAGGTGACATGATAAAGAAAATTAGTCCAAAGATCAAATGTCTGTTTGAAATATCGTTTATCTCGGAAAACGCTTAATACTTCATACAACTCCTTTATCTTACCACTTTTTGATTACTGCTGTCATATATGGGATAATTGTACGATTGAACAGGCGATTTTACTGGAAAATTTACATTTAGACGCCTTAAGAACTATAAGCGGTGCGGTTCGTGGCACCAGTCACGATAACATATACAGGGAAATTAATTATAGCACACTGAAAGAAAGACGACATCGCTCTAAACTCATAACTTTTTATAAAATGTATCCTGACTCCTGATTATTTGAACGATCTGGCACCAGGTAGAGTACTTGAAAAAAGCAACTATAATCTTAGAAATAGTACTTCCATTCAAACTATTAATTGTAGAACGCAAAGATATGCTCAATCATTTTTACCGAGCGCGATAATGTCGTGGAATTTATTGCCGATGGAGCTGTTAACGCTATTTCCCTGAATCAATTTAAAACCATGATAAACACAACAGAAACTCACAATTACTTTGATTTGAATTTTGGAACTAGATTGTCAAATCATTCATTGTAGCCTCAAGCTCGGCTGTAGTGATGTAAACGCAGACAGATATAATCGACACATATCGGACACACCCAGGTGTTCATGTGGTTATTATAACGAAGACGTTATTCACTACCTTTTTACATGTCGGAACTATCAAAATTTAAGAACAACTGTGCGTTTTTTATATTCAAAGATACGATGTTAAAACTACTTTATACGGTAACAGCACATTGAATAACTCAACTAATAGCGACATTCTTAACTCATTACACCAGCTCATTTCTAAAAGTAGCCGCTTCCAGTGATTATCCCCTCAACATATATATATATATATATATATATATATTCAGTGTAGGACAAACTTTATATAACGTGATTTCTGCGGCAGCCCATTTCGTTGCTAGGCATAACCAACACCACAACGAACATATTTGTTACTAAGTCATTTATTTGTTATTGTATTATTCTTTTGTTGTCAAACTATTTCATTTATGTATCCAGCTATATAAACAATGTACTGGAGCGGCGTTTATATGTATAAATTTGTATATATCTTCTTAATGTAATTTGTACCCTTATGATTGCATTTTTAATATTCATATATTATATTCTGTATATTGTGGCACAAGTGTCTCTCATAATTCCGTACGGAATGGCTCAACGAGGGAGGAGTGCAGAGAAAGGGACAGCCAGGTGTTCGAGAAGCACGTTCACAGACAAAGTTATTTATTCATTAACCTGTGCTGTGCCGTCTCCATCCGTTCTCGAACACCTGGCTGTCCCTTTCTCTGCACTCCTCACTCGTAACAAATAGTGAACTGTGTCAATATTTTAATGATAGATTGTTAAACAACTTTATTATTTTTAGGACAAAAATTCTGCAAAAAACTCACAGAGTGGGTATGATGTTTTGATTATGATCAGCGTTTCATTGAGTATTTTATGTTTCTTAGTTTTCGAGTAAGATTGCAATTCATCGGTCCGCTTTTGAGCCAAACGGACTATATGTGTGAAGCTCATTTCTGGTGTCCCCCGCCGAGATATTGCTGGAATATTGCTAAAAGCAGCGTAAAACTAAACTCACTCACTCACTCTTATTATTGCTGTCGTACTGCTAAATACGACGTAAAACGACACTCACTCACTTGATCGAAACTGTAAACGTCACAGACGTGCATCTGAAGTCGACACTATCATACACTTTAAGTTTATTTCACCTTTTTTTAAATAATTGAGTCAGGAATGACATTAACTGACAGGGAACTAACCTTCTATAGGTGGCAAACCTGAGGGTAGGACACAATCCCACCCGGACAAAATCCCGCCCCGACAAAATCCCACAGGACAAGATCCCATAGGACAAAATGTCCATCAGTGTGAAAAATGACATACAATTTTTTTTTAGATATTTTTACTTTTCCTGATAAATAAGCAGCATTGATCATAAGCACTACTAACCTGATTCCACGAAATCCCACAACATAAATCAACAATCGTCTGATGTGACCAATGCCAGATACAGAAGGGTAGCAATAACATATATAAATGGGATTTTGTCCTATGTTGGTCATTTTGGTGTGGGATTTTGTCCAAAGAAATTTTGTCCTATGGGATTTTTTCTGGGTGGGATTTTGTCCGTCCCCCGGCAAACCGATAGGTTTGTTCAAGTCAAGGGTTTTCATTACAATATCATAATACTGGCTTGTAAATTGAGACTGGGAATGTATTCAGAGAGACAGACAGACAGACAGACAGATTTATTCAATAAATAGGCCTTGGGTCCATGAACCTGAGGGAATCTAGACTTGCTTTATTTAGGGCTTTAGCACTGCAGAGAGAGCTTGGCACTGGGGAAAATAATGTGGTTCAGGGACTGTGAGACAGACTAATAGCTGCAGAGCCCCAGGCACACGTATGCAAATGTGTAATAAATATTATATGGACAACAAAATGCATTTATAAATTGTTGGTTATAAATGATGAGCCTTACTGTGTACCAGTGATAACTGAAGGGTTAAGTGCTTTGGGTTAATAGTATTAGGAATGTATTCACAAGCATATTTGATGTAATGCCATTCAAACGGTATAAAACGGGAATGTCTTACTTCTTCAAAAACTGATTCATGGTGTGAAAATAATGTAATAACGTAATGCGGGTAGCATATATGTGTTCTTGATGGCGGTGTGTGGTCCTGTGCGTAGAGCTCAAGTCAGGAATCAATTGAAGTTGAGCAGCATCTAGCTCGGAGGGTCGTTGGATGGGTGATCGTGTTTGGAAGCTTGACTCCTGAGAGTCTTTTGGTCCCACAACGAAGCACATGTAATACATGTGGTCTCACCTTAGGCAGGTGAGTTTGTTCAAAATTGCCCCTGTTCACCCAGCAGAAAATGGGTACCCGGTTGGATAAAGTCATGTGACTATAACCTTCTAGCGCCTAACAGGCACCTTGGGTTATCCGGGGTAATAATAATCAGATTCTGATTACAGCGTCCAGTGAGCAACTAGTCAGATAGATACTAGGCGCTATATAAATGATTTATGTTTTACAGATTAAGATGAAAATGCAGCAGAGAGGGTTCGGGTGATCCTGGCACAGTCAGGCTGGTAAGGCTCATCATCAGCTCAGGGCCTTTGTCCCCTCTACACGCAGCTCAGACAGCGAATGGAACTTCTCCCAGGAAGCACTGTCTAGTCGAACCCACCAAGACCTTTCCGGGGAATATGTAGACTCCCCTAACACTGCAGCCTTCTACATTACCCAGAGTGTCAGACGGGTTTTGGTAGGCGGAGAACAAGGGCACTCTCCTGATCTGCGCCAAGAGATCAGGAGGTACCAAAAACGGGCAATGGGGAGTCTGACGACAGTGTACTTGGGATGCAAGCGAGACATTTCAAAGGCGAAGTCCGCATATTTAGCATTCATTACCTGAATTTTGCCAATCACGTTGCTATTATTATTATTATCATTATTATGGTAATGATAAACCTATCCAAACAAATACATTCGATCCTGTGCAAAGACTTGTAAAGACTAATTAGCAGGGCAGGTGTGTATTTGACCATCCTTTCACTTGTATCGGACATGACACACCTGCTTGTGAGGACCCCTTCCTGTTGATTACAGGTAATTAGCAGTCAATGTAGGCAACTGATCTGGATCTGAATTACCGGGCTTGAGGTATTTACTTCACAATAAGAATAATTGATCCATGAACAGGAAACTAGAAACATGCACCTCTGTCTTTACCAGTATGCCGCCCAAAGTCAGGGTTTGTGAAATGTAATTATATTATGATGCTACTAGATACTTTGGTTACGTTCTGTTAGAGATATCCGATACACTATATTTTAAGTGGGTATAGGGCCCCCCACCAAGTCTTTTCCCCGTTATTTCTATTCATGTACTCTTTACAGTCAAATTATACGTCAAATTATGTATTTTTTACTAGAGGGTTTAACCTAATATAAATTTTATTTGGAAACCAGAACTGCTCCTCAATAGTAAACAAAGAACTTTAATTTCAGTTCACTCGTTTATAAAGTTAACAGGCAGATTTGATCCAAAATAATTTGTTTGTATGACATTTTCTGTTTTACATTGATTTGCGTTATTTCTCGTTTGGAAACCAATGTTTTTCTAACGATTGCTGATCATTAGTTGAGAAATTACATCTGAATGAACCTCCTACTTAACTGAGACGTTGAGATGTTGGAGTGAAGGGATTTAGAATATGAAATTAGAGATAACATCCATTTAACATCTCCCTGTAAACACTATGAAAATAGAATAGAAACGTGTTGTAACACTGCGTATACATCAATAAGATGCTTTCATTACACGTGTGATATATATACTTTGATGGTTAAAGAATGAAATGTATTTTACACTACTTCTTGCTATTTCTTTCTTGAGTGAAATGACAACCAAATTTATTAGCTCAGTTGCCAAGAAAATCCAAAAATCCAAAAATTGTTTTTGAATGAAAATCAGAAAGGTCGTGAAATGAGCTGCCAGATATATAATTAGGTTGGGGGCTTGTCTGGATGGGGAAATGACTGGGTGGGGAAATGACTGGATCCCGTTTTTGGTGTACTTCTTAGCAAAGAGGCCAGGTGTAGTCGGTTGTGTAAGTATACAAAAGCGTTACCATCAACACGTTTGCTGGGAAATTAGAGCCCGTCGATATACCACTATATGAAGCTAACTTCTCGTAAATCTGCCTCAACAGATGATGATGATGATGATGCTGATGCTGATGACGACGACGATGATGGTGATAACGACGACGATACGACGACAATGAGGATGAGGATGATGACGACGACAAACGACAAACGACGACGATGGTGATGATAACGACGACAAACGACGACGGCGACGATGATGACGACGACGCCGACGATGATGATGACGACAACGACGATGATATTTAACGTCCACTTTCAGAAATAATGCGTATTCCGAACTGCCAGTGTTCGATAAAAAGATATGGCATCCTACAGTGATAAAAAATTAGTTATATTTTAGTCAATGATAGGTACTGTTGATAACGCACACGCACCTACACGCTCGCTCTCTGACTCACTCACGATCTCTCAGTCATACTCAATCGTTCAACCCTCCATCCCATCTCAACCCCCCATCCCATTCTTCTTTGACAGGCATTTAGAAGTTGGGGCAGTAAGGCAGGATAACAATATATGGATGAACAACTTCTTTATTACAGTGAGAGCGACGTTTCGGTGGAGGTTCTAACACCGTTATCAAGCAAGTGCCCACATCTGAGTACCAGCGTCTTTGTGCAAGGAAGGGGCGGTGATGAGGGGAAACATGATGGGGTAGAGAACCACGTGTCACAAACGGTGTTTACTTCAGGGCAGACAGGATTCTACACATGAACGCTTCCTTAACATTGATTTCCCCCAAACTTCCGGCGCGGCGATGAAAGTCGCCCAGTGTCTATGGAACAGGTCTAGGAGATGGCGCATAATATTGTGATAACCGCATCTACTGTACAGCGTATAATCACATCCCACCCCTGGGAGGACCTAACACAATTATTCAATTACCCGTTTGTGATGCAGTTATTGGAATGGTTTCCGGAGATGGTCTATCTTGTCTATCTTGTAATGTGGTTTACTCTGTCGCCACTGAAGGCTGATGAGTGCATGATGTTTGCCATTGAACAGTGTCATGAACACCTCCTGAGGCATGGAGAATTACCATTAAATCAAACTCATTGATACACGGCTATTTTCCACACAACTACTGTATACGTTTTCCAGATATTTGTCGAATGTCGCGAGATGGTTTTATCAAATTATCGTAAATATATGGCCTGTGGTCTGTCCATATAACTGGTGGTTTGGTCTGTTGTTTAACGCCGCACTCAGAAATATTCCAGCTATATGGTGGCGGTCTGTAAATAATCAGGCCGATCTACACAGTTGGGATACGAAGACATGTGTCAAGCAAGTCAGCGAGCCTGACCATCTTCAGAAGTCCATGCTTGTCGTAAGAGGTGACTAACGGGATCGGGTGGTCAAGCTCGCCGATTTGGTTGACACATGTCATCGGTTAACAATTGCGTAGATCGATGCTCATGCTGTTGATCACTGGATTGTCTGGTCCAGACAACAATATTTACAGACTGTCGTCAAATAGCTGGAACATTGCTGAGTGCGGCGTAAAACTAAATTCACTCACTCACTCGTGTCAGAACCCCTCTGCCTTGGGCCCGTACAGACTATATTTGTTGATGACAGAACAGCTTCACCCGTAGTAATAATGCCTCCGGCGGGTAATTGTTTGTTTGTTGTTTAACGCCATATTCAGCAATATGTCAACTATGTGACAACTATGTGGACAGGCAATCCAGTGATCGATATTTGTCTTTTTGCTGTTTAACACTGCACTCTGCAGTATTACAGCTATATGATGGTGGTGTAAAAAGTACATCTCTAAAAAATAATCGAACAAGACAATCCAGTGATTGACACCATGAGCATCGTCTACGCTATATGGACAAGGTGACATGCATCAACCAAGTCAGCAAACCTGACCACCCATGACGGACTCTTCATACCACGTAAGAGGTGACTAACGGGATCGGGTGGTCAGGCTCGCTGGCTTGGTTGACACATGTCATCGGTTCCAAATTGCGCAGATTGATGCTCATTCTGTTGATCACTGGATTGTCTGGTCCAGACTCGATTATTTACAGACAGCCGCCATATAGCTGGAATATTGCTGAATGCAGCGTAAAACTAAACTCACTCACTCACTCTTCATACCAACTAAAACATGGGTTGCTCAAGGAAGTTGTTAAATACCATCAGATAAGAGAGAAGATCAATGTTGTTTGGAGATTACAAGGAAGAGCGAATCACCCGCTATATTTATATCCTGAGACCTGTGTTAGACGTTCATTATAACATAGCCTCTGTGTATGATGAATGTCGTTGAGAGCCTCGTGTCCCTGCAACCACAGCTTGGTCCCTCGTTAAGTGACTAGCTGCAACCGCCGGCATTCCATGTGTGCACTCGAGTTGAAAATAGGCTTTAATTCTTAATTTTGCTGATGCCCGGCTTGAGATTGCAAATGTTTATCCTCGCTGTAGGATGGCTGCTGCCACATTGATCTTGACACTGGGATGAATAAGCTTTGTGGAGAGCATGTTGAGGGCATTGAAAGTATCAGCTTTACCGAGAGTGTTGACGTCAGGCACGGTGTAAAGTACTTCTGTTCTCGCACAAACCACTTACAACTAACTGTCCAGGCTAATGGTTTCTGGTCACTATTGTCCCAGGGTAATGATCCCTGGTAACTGACGTCCAATGGAAATGGCCACTGGTAACTAGCGTCCAAGGGGAATGACCCCTGGTAACTAGCGTCCAATGGGAATGACCCCTGGTAACTAACGTCCAAGGAGAAGTACCCTGGTAACTAACGTCCAAGGGGAATGAACTGTGGTAACTAACGTCCAAGGGGAATGACCCCTGGTAACTAACATCCAAGGGGAATGGCCTGTGGAAACTAACGTCCAAGGGGAATTGCCCTGTAACTAACGTCCAAGGGGAATAACCCGTGGTAACTAATGTCCAAGGGGAATTACCCTGGTAGCTAATGTCCAAGGTGAATGGTCCATGGTAACTAACGTCCAAGGGGAATTACCCTGGTAACTAACGTCCAAGGAGAATTACCTGTGGTAACTAACGTCCAAGGGGAATTGCCCTGGTAACTAACGTCCAAGGGGAATAACCCGTGGTAACTAACGTCCAAGGAGAATGGCCCCTGGTAACTAGCGTCCAAGGGGAATTACCCTGGTAACTAACGTCCAAGGGGAATTGACCCTGGTAACTAACGCCCAGTTGGGAATTACCCTGGTAACTAACGTCCAAGGGGAATAACCCGTGGTAACTAGCGTCCAAGGGGAATGGCCCCTGGTAACTAATGTCCAAGGGGAATTACCCTGGTAGCTAATGTCCAAGGTAAATGGTCCATGGTAACTAACGTCCAAGGAGAATTACCCTGGTAACTAACGTCCACGGGGAATTACCCTGGTAACTAACGTCCAAGGGGAATTGCCCCTGGTAACTAACGCCTAATTGGGAATGCCCCTGGTAACTAACATCCAAGGGGAAATGGCCCCTGGTAACTAGCGTCCAAGGGGAATGACACTGGTAACTAACGTCCAAGGGGAATTACCCTGGTAACTAACGTCCAAGGGGAATGGCCCCTGGTAACTAGCGTCCAAGGGGAATGGCCCCTGGTAACTAATGTCCAAGGGGAATTACCCTGGTAGCTAATGTCCAAGGTGAATGGTCCCTGGTAGCTAATGTCCAAGGTGAATGGTCCCTGGTAGCTAATGTCCAAGGTGAATGGTCCCTGGTAGCTAATGTCCAAGGTGAATGGAACCTGGTTACTAACGTCCAAGGGGAATTACCCTGGTAACTAACGTCCAAGGGGAATGGAACCTGGAAACTAACGTCCAAGGGGAATTACCCTGGTAACTAACGTCCAAGGGGAATGACACTGGTAACTAACGTCCACGGGGAATTACCCTGGTAACTAACGTCCAAGGGGAATGACACTGGTAACTAACGTCCAAGGGGAATGACACTGGTAACTAACGTCCAAGGGGAATTACCCTGGTAACTAACGTCCAAGGGGACAGGCCCCTGGTAACTAACGTCCAATGGGACAGGCCCCTGGTAACTAACGTCCAAGGGGAATTACCCTGGTAACTAACGTCCAAGGGGAATTACCTGTGGTAACTAACGTCCAAGGGGAATTGCCCTGGTAACTAACGTCCAAGGGGAATAACCCGTGGTAACTAACGTCCAAGGGGACAGGCCCCTGGTAACTAACGTCCACGGGGAATTACCCTGGTAGCTAATGTCCAAAAGGTCCAAGGGAACTAACGGGGAGGCCCTGGTAACTAACGTCCAAGGGACAGGCCCCTGATAGCTAACGTCCAAGGGGACAGGCCCCTGGTAACTAACGTCCAAGGGGACAGGCCCCTGGTAGCTAACGTCCAAGGGGACAGGCCCCTGGTAGCTAACGTCCAAGGGGACAGGCCCCTGGTAGCTAACGTCCAAGGGGACAGGCCCCTGGTAGCTAACGTCCAAGGGGAATGGAACCTGGAAACTAACGTCCAAGGGGAATTACCCTGGTAACTAACGTCCACGGGGAATTACCCTGGTAACTAACGTCCTAGGTTAATGGTCCCTGGTAACTAACGTCCACGGCTAATCGTCTTCTGTAACTGACGCTAAAGTGGAATGGCCCTTACGTCCTACGTAAATTGGCTCCTTTAACTAACCTCCATGGATGATGATTTCTCGAACTAACGGCAAAGGCTGCATGAAACAAACTTCGAAAAGCAAACGATCCCGGTAACTATACTCAGTGGGTAACTGCGTCTGGTAACTAGCCTTCCAGGACAATGGTTGCTAGTCACTATAGTCCCAAGGAAAAGGTTCCTGGTAACTAACCTACTGTTAGAATGTTAATAGTAAACTATCGTGGATTGATGATTCCTGGCAAATAATATCCAAGAGGAATAGTTCCTTATAACTAACATCATAGAGGAATGGTTTCTTGTTACCAACGTCATTGGATGAACGTTACCAGAAACATACAACCCATGCCAATTATTCCTGATAACATGGAATTAATCCTTGGTCAAAGGTTCCTGGTAACCAACGTTTACAGGCGACAGATCCTGGTACCAAACGTCGTTGGTAACTTTGGTTTGGAACGGTCCGAGTCTCTCAAATCTGTGGGCAGTGGAACTTGGCAAGTGATGTCCAAGAGCAATGGTACCTGGCAAATGACGTACTGGAGCAACGTTTCACAAAGCTCTCGTAAGCCTAAGATCTCGTAACCGTTCTCGTAGCATTCGTACCTCCTATACTGTAACACTGACTTCGATAGTCGTAGCGCTACGAGAGCTCTCGTAAGCCTAAGATCTCGTAACCATTCTCGTAGCATTCGTACCTCCTATGTTACAGTATAGGAGGTACGAATGCTAAAAGAAAAGTTCGAGAAAAGAACGAGATCTTAGGCTTACGAGAGCTTTTTGAAACGGGGCCCTTAACGTCCTCGGACAATGATTCCAAGAACCTTACGTTCTAGGACAATAGTTTCTGATAAATAACATTCTAGGACAATGGTTCGGATAAAGAATGCCTCACAACAATGGTTCCTCCTAACTATAATCCAAGAACAATTGTTCCTGGTAAGTAATGTCCAGGGAAAATGGTGCCTTGTGACAGAAGTCACATGGTTCCTTGCAACAAACGTTCTAAGGCAATGGTTCCTGGTAAGTCAAGCAGACAAAGGCTTGCAATAGGCCAGACTGTTCTGATTTCAAAATATGCGGGCCTGTTCACAAACAAGAAAAATTATGGTCACCTGATGCCAAATGTGCTCTTGGAAAAAAAGTCATCACTGCGCTGGAGTTGTTCTTGTAACGAACTCTTCACATCCGACCTGGCAGATCCAATGAGATCAGTTAAACAAATGGCGTTTGGAAAGATCTTGCATCAAGGCTGTATCTGATAACGCCTCAGAGTAAATCAATGGATGCCCGGCATGTCAGTGTATGTGTTGTCCAAGGCCATATGAAACTCACTTACTCACTCACTCACGTAGGAACGCACACACGGAATATACCACTCAGGTACTCACTCATCCTCACACGCGGACATATTCATCACTTACAAACACTCACCCCCAAAAACCCCACCTCCTCCCTTCCTCACTCACTCACCAACTCATCAACTCACTCACTCACTCACTCACTCACAAGAATACGAAACTTTACAGATGTTTCCGTTGTCAGTATCAGAATCAAACCGAAACAGCACGTTTCAGTATCCCATGTGTTTGTCATTTCAGCCAAATGTGATGTCAAATGCAAACAAACCAACGGCGTGAGTAACGGCAGACGCCAGTGTATCCCCGACCCCACGTCTGACAGAAAATCAATCGTCCCCGACCCAACTTAATGCCTGGATGAACAACGTAAGTTCCTGACGGTGAACAAAATGAATTCCATTCCCCATATATTGGATACTATGTCAAACGACGTAATTAATCTCATCGTTTGGACGTAGGGATGGTAAATCACGCGGACGTAACGTCAGCATAACAAATTGTCCACCGTAGAAACTGCAGAAGGAAAGTGTATATGATTGTGTGCCCCGCCAAGAACACACCGCCATTAATCACATAAACGCAAAAGTGGTTTACTTTACGTTTTAGATAAATAATTAAACTGACGTTCAGAAGAAAGTACACAGTCACCTGATTCTTTGGTAAAATATTTTCTTTAAAACAGCATTAATATTTTAAAAAGTGTTTTGATTCTGCCTTGTCACAAATATTGTGTAAGTGTTTCCAAAACACCAGATAGTGTACCCAATTACAACATTGCTAGCGAAATATTATGGTTTTAATGGAAATAGTCCCAAACAGGTGTGTACTTTCTTATGAACGTCAGTATATTTGAGTAGGTTACTTTGACTTTACGCCGCTTTTAGCATCATTCCAGCAATATCACGGCGGGGAACACCAGGAATGTGCTTCACAAATTGTACCAATCTTGGGAATCGAACCCGGGTCGGCGTCCTCATGAATAATGAACAGATCATAATATATTCTTCAGATTTGACAAGTCCTTGTCACTGACCCATGATTATTGTGGCACACATGAAAACTTCGAATGTCAGGGTGACGACAATCTGTCGTCAATATCTTCTATGGCCCCCATGAGAGTCCAGAACTGCCTGGCACCATTGAACCAATCAGATTAGGAATTGTGGCCAGGGAAATGTTCGCCCAAACTTCTCTACAGAGCTTGTGATGACTGTTGACGGTTCTGTAACTGTTGCTGACGCCATCACAGGCGTTGATCAAGAGCATCCCATAAATGTTCGAGGGGGTTCAGATCTGGAGACTTTGAGGACCATGGCAGTACCAGAGATCACAGAATGAGACCGTATGGTCACTGGTAATTGGATGACCCCACGGGCGGGCCGGGGCGGGGCGGAGTGGAGTGGGTATAATATTCCACATCTATCACAAGGGGCTGTGGGATAGCCTAGTGGTTAAAGCGTCCGCTCGTCACTCCGAGGACCAGGGTTCGCTTCCCCACATGGATACAATGTGTATCCCATTTCTGGTGTCCCCCGCCGCGACTAATATTGCTAAAAGCGCTGTAAAACCATACTCACTCACTCCACAGCTATCACAGCATCGGCACCTAAGAAATGGCTTTCACACTTTGTACCCTGGTGGGGAATCGAACCCTGGTCTTAGGTGTGACCAGGGAACGCTTTATCCACTACCCCGCGTGAGAGGAACTAAAGCTGCCCCGAGCGACGTTATTATAAGTAGTGGTGCACCGGTATTGGATGCTTTAAGTGGAATCTTACGTATTAGGTTTGCATACATACATGTATATCTTTTCTTGTGCACTGGACCGCCTCCGTGGTGTAGTGGTTAGAGCGTCCGCCCGGAGTGTGGAAGGTCGCGGGTTAAAATATGGTACTTGTTGGTCCCTGCCTGGCGCTCGGCATTAATGGGTACAACAAGGACTGGTCGGCTCGGAGTCAGTATAATGTGTCTGAGTGGGGTATTCCTGCTTCACTGCGGCATGGTATCTCAGTGGCCTAGCACTATAAAACCAGCTTCAGTCTGGGCTTGTACAAACAGCCGCACATACACATACACACGCATGCACGTCGTCATATGAGGGAAATATTCTCAAGCACGACGTTAAACCCAATTCCACCACCACCACTCTTGTGCACTGTTCCCACCAAAAGATGAGGTTGAGGAAGATTTTACTTGGGCTTCATACACTATAACCTTTTTGTGAATTATCCACCGACCAGTATATATACTGATCACACTTTGCTAAGGATCAAATCATGGATTCAACAGAAAACTATGATGTGTGGTCAAATTGGATTTAAATATGTAAACTTATTGTAAGCATGGATCCTAGGTTTCAGTGTGTCATTTCATCTTGTGGAACCCATACCTGCATCTGACAGGTGTTGTGTACTTGACGATTTGCAAAATGGTTGATTGGTGCCATAAAAAAAACATTTTTATGGTTACTCATGTATTAAGTGCATAAGGTTAGATTAAAGTGACTGTTTGCCTAAAGAGGGGTTACCTACCATATTATTATTTATCCAGTTTGTAATGGATACAATTTCAAATGATGAATCTACGTTTAAATAAATCCTTAGCAAAGTGTGAGTGGTATATACTACTCATCAAACGCTAAGACTCACTGGATTCAATGTAGAGACTAACTTATGTCAACTGTTCCAAACTAGATTTTGCTAAATATTCCACAATGTTTAAAGGTGCTGTTTACACATGAACTGATGTATTGTAAAACATATTCGTAACGTTGGAAAGATTATTGTAATGAGTTCAATAAATGATGAAACTCAGTGACAATTGGCGAATTCTTAACACAATTTTACACCAAAACGCAGCTGTTCACATGCACGATATATATCCTATGTGACAAATCGGTACATTGTGTTTCTTCTCTATTATAATCCTCGATTTTGTTTTGTTTGTTTGTTTGTTGTTTAACGCCGCACTCAACAATTTTCCAGCTATATGGCGGCGGTCTGTAAATAATCAAGTCTGGACCAGACAATCCAGTGATCAACAGCATGAGCATCGTTCTACGCAATTGGGAACCGATGACATGTGTCAACCAAGTCAGCAAGCCTGACCACCCGATCCCGTTAGTCACCTCTTACGACAAGCATGGGTTACTGAAGACAGTCAGTATAATCCAGTGATCAACATCATGAGCATCGCTGTACGCAATTCTTTGATTTCGTAATATCCGTAGTTTCCTGCATGTCAGTTATATCTCTCGATTATCTTTCGGATTGGCCAAGGATATCTAATTTTATCACAATACACAAGGATATATAACTTTGTACAATGGAAGTCAGGTTTCGTGTTATGACACGTCAGTGATGACCCAACATTCATAAATACCACTCGGTTAACAGGGACGTATTACTCTTTCACAACAGATAAATTATTAATGTCAAGTTCTCACCACACTTTAAATTGTGTCCGTGTATAAGTTTACACGAATATAAATGTACTTGAAAACCATAAGGAAGAAATATTGAGAAAACTGTCACTTTAATTTTTTAGGATCTCTGGTTCACATCAAAGTAACTTTATTCTTGGAAACAATATGCTAGCTGATAAATCTTTGTGCTAATATGCCAAAATGGTACATAAAAACCTAAACCAAACATCACGTTGTACTATTAAAGTAAACAAAATACGATGTGAACTCCAAGTCGTACAACAGACGGACTGTTGTTCCCAGTTCTATTTCTATTGTTCAGGAACAGGATAAAGCGGTTGAAGTTTTTTTTCAGAAATAAAACATTTCTAACATTAAATACAAAGCCTGAAGCCATATGGAAACCTGAAAAGCCCTGGCGTCATAAAGCGCCATGTTCACTGAGAGAACACAATCTGGGGTTTAAGATTTTCAGATCACTGATAACACACTCTCATCGTGATAAGTGTAAACACAATAGCGTCAGTGAGTTGGGCTTTACGCCGCCTTTAGCAATATTAGCCTTTAGCAATATTACAGCAATATCACGGTTCTCATGGTTGTCTCGGTTCCCAATTGCGCAGATCGATGCTCATGCTGTTGATCACTGGATTCTCTGGTCCAGACTCGATTATTTACAGGCCGCCGCCATATAGCTGGAATATTGTTGAGTGCGGCGTTAAAACTTAATTCACTCATTCATGGTTGTCATTGCATGCGGAGACCCGTACTTTCAGGAATCTTTTCGTGGTCTGTTACAATTAAAAGTCAAGTTCAGTCATAGTGTGATATCGCATATAAGTATCGTACATAAACCTGGCCCAAGCTTTATTTGAAACCTGGTGATTCTTAGTAGGACTGCAATGAATATTCTATGTTTGATCAACAGTAACGAACACGAGTATGTATTCATGAATACTTTATGATAAATACCAAGAAATTAAAATAATAAAAGTCGTGTAATTGCTTCAGTTGAAACATTTAAATGATATTTCCTATAAAGCAAAAACGCAACACATTGTGAACAATGCTGCTTATAGCAGTGTCGTAATGGGCCTAAGCAAAATAACACACGTTACGCTCCATTTCGCGTGTCTCACTTAGATGAACGACATGCTACCCAAGCAAAAACACTCACTGAAAGATTTTCCTAAATATTCGATATTAGTGAACAAAAAATACTTTGAATTCATGAAGGGATACGGTTTGATTCATCGAATATCCGCTGGTCACGCCGAAGACCCGGATTCGATTCCCCACATGTGTATGGTGTGTTCTTGGCGAATGTTACGATTCACACACAGGTCATGAAGAGAAGGACTTAGGATATCCCAACAACCGGGAAGTATGACTGTATATGCGCGCACTTTACACAGACAGACACGGACATGAAACATCGCCCTGCATGACACAGTTCACAAATTACTGGTTCTCGACGGCGGCAGACATGTTCCGTCTCATCTTCATAGTTCTCCTTGCTGCAGAGATCTACAAAGATGCAGGTCAGTGAACAGAGTGAAGTATACTGACGTTCATAAGAAAGTACACACCTGGTGTTTTGGGACTATCTCCATTAAAACCATAAATATTTCGCTAGCAATGTTGTAATTGGGTACAATATCTGGTGTTTTGGAAACACTTGCACAATATTTGTGACAAGGCAGAATCAAAACACTTTTTAAAATATTAATGGTGTTTTAAAGAAAACATTTTACCAAAGAATCAGGTGACTGTGTACTTTCTTCTGAACGTCAGTTTATTTGAATTGGAGCGTCTGTCATTTTATTAAAAAATAATACGTTGTCTGAGAAAATGCAGGAAATCAATAGTTGAAACGTGTTTAAAAAATACAAACTTAGTAATAATTGTTTCTATACAAAATTTAGGATCAAAGTTTAAATTTTTGAAAAAGCTATCTTTTTTCACTAATCTGGATAAAAAATATGAAGTTCGCTTAAATAAATACCGATCCAGAATAAAAAGACAGAATTTCGTATGCATTCCTTGGTTGCGTTTTGGCACAGGGGGTAGCAAATATCCATTTCTGTGAGTAAAGCGAAATACATTTAAAAGTGAGTGAATACTGTTTTACGCCACAATCAGCATTACAGACATATCACAGCAGTCTGTAAACAGAATTAAAATATATCCGTGAATCGTTGCCTCACGTGACCAGCGAAAACATGGTCAGGAAATATGATTCACAATAATTTCTAGAGAAGAGCGTTTTATGGACCACTGATTCATTAATGTTATTGTGCTAATGAACTGTACTTTGTGACAGAGAGGCACTTCCTCATGGTGACAATTTTCATAAATGAATACGATTATGAGAAATGAAACTAACATTTACTTTAATATCATGTAATGGTACGCCAACACTGGGTCATAATACCCGTGAAGATCCTGGATAGAATTGGTGTTTAGCAACCCATGCTTGTCGTAAGAGGCGACTAACGGGATCGGGTGGTCATTTCTTCGTATCCCAATTGAGTAGATCAATGTTCATGATGTTGATCACTGGATTATCTGGTCCAGACCTGATTATTTGCAGACCGCCGCCGTACAGCTGCAATATTGCTGAGTGTGGCGTTAAACAACAAACAAACAAATGTTTGGGATTACACTTTCTCAATAAAGTATGTATTTTAGTATGTTATTGGGTTGGCTGCATCCGGTTTTAGGATCCATCATCTCAGAGTGAGCATAATCACCAGCACACAGAGTCAGCGATCTAACCCACTCAGCCACCGACCGTCCACAAAAACGGAAGTCGGACAGGTGGTTGGTCAGTTCACGTAGTCTGTGTACCCTTCTAACAATACCCGTGAAGATCCGGGTTAGAATTGTTCCTCAGCAGTCCATGCTTGTCGTAAGAAGCGACTGACATGTCATCGTATCCCAATTGCGTAGATCGATGCTTATGATGTTGATCACCGGATTGTCTGGTCCAGACTCGATTTTTTACAGACCGCCGCCATATAGCTGGAATGTTGCTGTATGCGGCGTAAAACTAAATTCACTCACTCATTGTGTTAAACAACAACCAACCACCCAACCCTTCTGACAAGTGAAAACTGAACAGCTTAGAATATACAATGCCTTTTAGACAGTGGTCAAATGGAACATGTGTTGTACACATTCTCAGTAGAGCGTTGATTCGAATCCCGGGTGGTACGCAGCCCAAAAACAAACTCTCAAATCTGTACTCAGCTGAGAATGCGTAAATCCAAATATAACATATCTTACATCTGACCACCTTCCAAAAGGCCTCATGCATTCATAACATCAACCATATGACAAAAGGCATTTCATTATATTCTACAAAGCCCTATGTGACGGGACCGCCTCCGTGGTGTAGTGGTTAGAGCGTCCGCCCGGAGAGCGGAAGGTCGCGGGTTCGATCCCCGACCGCGTCATACCAAAAGACGTTAAAATATGGTACTTGTTGGCCCCTGCCTGGCGCTCGGCATTAATGGGTACAACAAGGACTGGTCGGCTCGGAGTCAGTATAATGTGTCTTAGTGGGGTATTCATGCTTCACTGCGGCATGGTATCTCAGTGGGCTAGCACTATAAAACCAGCTTAAGTCTGGGCTTGTACAAGCAGCCACACATACACATACACACGCATGCACGTCGTCATATGAGCGAAATATTCTCAAGCACGACGTAAAACCCAATTTCACCTCACCTCACCCTATGTGACGGTTTCATTGACGATATTCGCTGCATTTCCAGATGGGTCGATTCTACGTAAGATCCAAGACATAGAAGGCCGTGCCATCGATCTTCCATTCCAACATCTCCTAAGATGTAACAGTCCGGTAGAAGTATGCCATCTCCCATTGGATGATAATGGACTCGCCTTTGAGAATGCCGGCGCGTGTTGGAGTCCCGGGTGTCAGCGTCTTTCGTTCTGTCCAAGACAGTCTGATTTCACTGTATCAGATGAGTACACAGAACGGCTGACCTTTAATGGAGACGGGGACGGCTTGTCATCCCACAGGCTGTCTAACATCAGCAAGGCTGACGCAGGAATCTACCAGATGTGTTACAAAACTGGATATCCAGAAACTGCCATGCTGATTGTACAAGGTAAAGCAATGAGTTGTGTGAGCCTAGCGTCCCATAGACAAGCAGAATTCCCAGATTATGAGTTTAATAGTGAGTTTTAGTTTTAGCAATTTCCAGCAATATCACGGAAGGGGACAGTAGAAAACGGGCTTCACACATTGCACCCATGTGGGCAATTGAACCCGGATCTTCCGCGTGTTTAATCACAAGGCTATCCCAGCTACTGGGCTATCCATCCCCTGGGTAACTAGTGACGTATATATATCGAACCAGGGCTTTCACCACGAGCAAACACTTTAACTACTGGACCACCCATCCCCTGGGAAACTAGTGACGTATATCTATCGAACCAGGGCTTTCACCACGAGCAAACACTTTAACTACTGGACCACCCATCCCCTGGGAAACTAGTGACGTATATCTATCGAACCAGGGCTTTCACGACGAGCAAACACTTTAACTACTGGACCACCCATCCCCTGGGAAACTAGTGACGTATATCTATCGAACCAGGGCTTTCACGACGAGCAAACACTTCAACCACTGGACTACCCAATCCCCTGGGAAACAAGTGACGTATATGTATCGAACCAGGGCTTTCACGACGAGCAAACACTTTAACTAATGGACTACCCATCCCCTGGGAAACTAGTGACGTATATGTATCGAACCAGGGCTTTCACGACGAGCAAACACTTTAACTACTGGACTACCCATCCCCTGGGAAACAAGTGACGTATATGTATCGAACCTGGGCTTTCACGACGAGCAAACACTTCAACCACTGGACTACCCAATCCCTGGGGAACAAGTGACGTATATGTATCGAACCAGGGCTTTCACGACGAGCAAACACTTTAACTACTGGACTACCCATCCCCTGGGAAACTAGTGACGTATATCTATCGAACCAGGGCTTTCACGACGAGCAAACACTTTAACTACTGGACTACCCATCCCCTGAGAAACAAGTGACGTATATGTATCGAACCTGGGCTTTCACGACGAGCAAACACTTCAACTACTGGACTACCCATCCCCTGGGAAACTAGTGACGTATATGTATCGAACCAGGGCTTTCACGACGAGCAAACACTTCAACTACTGGACTACCCATCCCCTGGGAAACTAGTGACGTATATGTATCGAACCTGGGCTTTCACGACGAGCAAACACTTTAACTACTGGACTACCCATCCCCTGGGAAACAAGTGACGTATATGTATCGAACCTGGGCTTTCACGACGAGCAAACACTTTAACTACTGGACTACCCATCCCCTGGGAAACTAGTGACGTATATCTATCGAACCAGGGCTTTCACGACGAGCAAACACTTTAACTACTGGACTACCCATCCCCTGGGAAACAAGTGACGTATATGTATCGAACCAGGGCTTTCACGACGAGCAAACACTTCAACTACTGGACTACCCATCCCCTGGGAAACTAGTGACGTATATGTATCGAACCTGGGCTTTCACGACGAGCAAACACTTCAACTAATGGACTACCCATCCCCTGGGAAACTAGTGACGTATATGTATCGAACCAGGGCTTTCACGACGAGCAAACACTTTAACTACTGGACTACCCATCCCCTGGGAAACAAGTGACGTATATGTATCGAACCTGGGCTTTCACGACGAGCAAACACTTCAACCACTGGACTACCCAATCCCTGGGAAACAAGTGACGTATATGTATCGAACCAGGGCTTTCACGACGAGCAAACACTTTAACTACTGGACTACCCATCCCCTGGGAAACAAGTGACGTATATGTATCGAACCTGGGCTTTCACGACGAGCAAACACTTCAACCACTGGACTACCCAATCCCTGGGAAACAAGTGACGTATATGTATCGAACCAGGGCTTTCACGACGAGCAAACACTTTAACTACTGGACTACCCATCCCCTGGGAAACTAGTGACGTATATCTATCGAACCAGGGCTTTCACGACGAGCAAACACTTTAACTACTGGACTACCCATCCCCTGGGAAACTAGTGACGTATATGTATCGAACCTGGGCTTTCACGAAGAGCAAACACTTTAACTACTGGACTACCCATCCCCTGGGAAACAAGTGACGTATATGTATCGAACCTGGGCTTTCACGACGAGCAAACACTTCAACTACTGGACTACCCATCCCCTGGGAAACTAGTGACGTATATCTATCGAACCTGGGCTTTCACGACGAGCAAACACTTCAACTAATGGACTACCCATCCCCTGGGAAACTAGTGACGTATATGTATCGAACCAGGGCTTTCACGACGAGCAAACACTTCAACTACTGGACTACCCATCCCCTGGGAAACTAGTGACGTATATCTATCGAACCAGGGCTTTCACCACGAGCAAACACTTTAACTACTGGACTACCCATCCCCTGGGAAACAAGTGACGTATATCTATCGAACCAGGGCTTTCACGACGAGCAAACACTTTAACCACTGGACTACCAAATCCCTGGGAAACTAGTGACGTATATGTATCGAACCAGGGCTTTCACGACGAGCAAACATTTTAACTACTGGACTACCCATCCCCTGGGAAACAAGTGACGTATATGTATCGAACCTGGGCTTTCACGACGAGCAAACACTTCAACCACTGGACTACCCAATCCCTGGGAAACAAGTGACGTATATGTATCGAACCTGGGCTTTCACGACGAGCAAACACTTTAACTACTGGACTACCCATCCCCTGGGAAACTAGTGACGTATATCTATCGAACCAGGGCTTTCACGACGAGCAAACACTTTAACTACTGGACTACCCATCCCCTGGGAAACAAGTGACGTATATGTATCGAACCAGGGCTTTCATGACGAGCAAACACTTTAACTACTGGACTACCCATCCCCTGGGAAACAAGTGACGTATATGTATCGAACCTGGGCTTTCACGACGAGCAAACACTTCAACCACTGGACCACCCAATCCCTGGGAAACAAGTGACGTATATGTATCGAACCAGGGCTTTCACGACGAGCAAACACTTTAACTACTGGACCACCCATCCCCTGGGAAACAAGTGACGTATATGTATCGAACCTGGGCTTTCACGACGAGCAAACACTTCAACCACTGGACTACCCAATCCCTGGGAAACAAGTGACGTATATGTATCGAACCAGGGCTTTCACGACGAGCAAACACTTTAACTACTGGACTACCCATCCCCTGGGAAACTAGTGACGTATATGTATCGAACCTGGGCTTTCACGACGAGCAAACACTTTAACTACTGGACTACCCATCCCCTGGGAAACTAGTGACGTATATGTATCGAACCTGGGCTTTCACCACGAGCAAACACTTTGACTACTGGACTACCCATTCCCTGTTTAAAAATGACGTATATTTATTTTGACATCGATCTTCGCCTTGTGTAACAGGAATTTCTGCATGTCAACGTCTTAGTTTTAGGAACACGACGTTTCAGAATATATTGTTACTCCTTTATCAGATGAATAAAGAAACTTGGAAACAGATTTCTGAGTGCGGAGTTAAATAACAAACTTTATTAAGCTTAACTGAAACAGGCAGATGTGTATCTCTTCCTGTTCCCGTTGATTATTACAACTATTGTTATTGCTCGATTGTAAGTCTGGTTGACTTTCGATACAGGACCGAAACCGAAAAGACACCGGAGCGACAAATAATAATGCTGACTAAACTTAATACAAATATAATTGTATTAGGGTCAAGTATTGTGGCTAGTGGGGGGTTAAGATGATGAGGTTTTTTATGGAGAAGCATGTGTGATGCGAATGACCCCCAACCCCACCCCACCCCACCCCCACCCAACACAAAACACCTAAAATTTATGTACGAAGTGACGCATCCTGCATGTCATGTACAAAATCATTTAGCTGCCCGCCCCCTTTTTTTTTAAGCTTGTCTTTTAATAATGTTTATGTACAAAATTGTTGACACCCAAAAATACACGTGTACAAAATTGATGGCCTCCACCAGAACAAAATGCGTAATGATTTAGGTGAGGTGAGGTGAAATTGAGTTTAACGTCGTGCTTGAGAATATATTGCTCATATGACGACGTGCAGGCGTGTGTATGACTTAAGCTGGTTTTATAGTGCTAGCTCACTAGGATACCATACTGCAGTGAATCATGCATATCCCACTCAGACACATTATACTGACTCCGATCCGACCAGTCCTTGTTGTACCCATTAATGCCGAGCGCCAGGCAGGGACCAACAAGTACCATATTATAATGTCTTTTGGTATGGCGCGGTCGGGGATCGAACCCGCGACCTTCCGCCTTCCGGGCGGGAGTTCTAACCACTACACCACGGAGGCGGTCGCGTAATGATTTCACTGAAACGGGAAGCGTCAATGAACCATCCGCGTCCGTTATTGGATGTATATAGCGCTCTACGAATA
The DNA here is from genome assembly GCF_003918875.1 of Haliotis rubra. Taxonomy (NCBI): domain Eukaryota; kingdom Metazoa; phylum Mollusca; class Gastropoda; order Lepetellida; family Haliotidae; genus Haliotis; species Haliotis rubra. The sequence continues at coordinate 288,966 of NW_025767358.1, read as the reverse complement.
CACTGTCTTATTATTACTGTATTATCATATGGACGTGGGGCGATGGGGTAGTCTAGTGGTTACAGCGTTGGCTCGTCGCGCCGAACACCCGGGTTCGAATCCCAATACGGGTACAATGAGTGAAGCCCATTTGGTTGGTTGGTTTGTTGTTTAACGCCGCACTCAGCAATATTCCACCTGTATGGCGGCGGTGTGTAAATAGTCGAGTCTGGACCAGACAATCCAGTGATCAAAAGCATGATGTAAGTTTGTTTGTTTCGGTCTCAGTTGAAGATATGCCGGGTTTAAATCACTACAGTGGGTAGCCTAGTGGTTAAAGCGTTCATTCGTCATGCTGAAGACCCGGGTTCGATTCACCACATGGGTACAATGTGTGAAGCCGATTTCTGGTGTCCCCGGCTGTGATATTGCTGGAATATTGCTAAAAGCGGCGTAAAACCAAACTCAGTCAGTCAGTAATACGGACGTTACAACTCCTGACCAACTTATAAGTGAGCGTTATATTAGTGAGGCGTACATTGAGGACACTAGTGGAGAGTTTCACATCTCTGCGCATGCTCCACTCAGTTCTGTCACCTTTAGGGTTTTAGAAATATCCTTATTTCATGATCATATACTTTCCCTTTGTACCGTAAGTGTATTTTGGTTTGCCACATGGGAAGGTATCCCAAAGGTTTCATGGCAACATAACTTGAAGGTCAAATGCGAACATGATGCCAAGTAGGATCATATTGTAAAGTTAAGATGAGGTCAAATTGTGAAGGTCAAATATGATCGTAATGTGTGAGTGAGTGAGTTAAGTTTTACGCCGCACTCAGCAATATTCCAGCTATATGGCGGCGGTCTGTAAATAATCGAGTCTGGATCAGACAATCCAGTGATCAGCAGCATGAGCATCGATCTGCGCAATTGGTTACCGATGACATGTGTCAACCAAGTCAGCGAGCCTGACCACCCGATCCCGTTAGTCGCCTCTTACGACAAGCATAGTGGCAAGCGCGGGTTGCTGAAGACCTATTCTACCCCGGATCTTCACGATCCGCGTACATTGAGAACACTAGTGGAGAGTTTCACATCTCTGCGCATGCTCCACTCAGTTCTGTCACCTTTAGGATTTTAGAAATATCCTTATTTCATGATCATAAACTTACCCTTTGTATCGTAAGTGTATCTTGGTTTGCCACATGGGAAGATATTGCAAAGGTCTCATGGCAACATAACTTGAAGGTCAAATGTGAATATGATGCCAAGTAGGATCATATTGTAAAGGTAAGATGAGGTCAAATTGTGAAGGTCAAATATGATCATAATGTGAAGGTCACATAGTAACATTATGCAAAGATCACATGGGAACATAATGTGAAGCACGTTCAGTCGCTGTGGTGTTGTGTAAGAACGAATGTCTTTCATTCGGTCTATATTCAATACTATAAGTCTACATACAGACATTCTTCTCGTAACAGATGACATTGTGTGAAGCTTAGCAGGTTCGACATCCTCGCACGCTACACTTATGTTAAGCTCACTGGCGATGTTCGCCACCCATTTAATGCTGGACTCCCTAAAGATCCGGGTTAGAATTGGTCTTCAGCAGTCCCAATTGCGTAGATCGATGCTCACGATGTTGATTGGATTGTCTGATACAGACTCGATTATCTACAGACCGCTCCCATATAGCTGGAATATTGCTGAGTGCGGCGTTAAACAACAACCAATCAGGCTGGAATATTGGCAGGCATATTGCTTGCTGAATGTACCATTAAAAGACCAACCAATCTAAGGCAGCACTTATAACAATGGAACCTTAGAACAGAACTGTCTCGTTTTCACCTTCACAAAAGCAAGTACACTTAACAAAACTATGCAAAGTGCGACAGTGATCACAGTGCTGCGTTGTTTTTGTATTTTTCGCATTTGTCTGGTTTTGTATCGGCAATAACCAGACAATGCCCGTCTTCGATCACAGGGGTTCGTAACGCAAAACCTAGCATCCGGTTCTATGTCGTCACTTCCGGTGACCTTTCCCACAGTGCTTAAAGTGTCACAATGACAACATATAGCTTGGTACGAGTTTTTGCATGACAAGCACTTGTGTCTACGATTTTAATGTACCTTTAACGATGATACGTCTTTCAGAGCAGCCTACGAGGCCGTACATAACCACACCACCTGCCCCGATTCTGTACACAGAGTACACCCTCACCTGTGTAACAAGGTCTCAGTCGCTCCCCGTCAACCATGGACTTCCAATGACGTATTTCTGGGTAAAAAACGGAGAGACTGTCAATCCGGATAAAGGGATCAAGCTGACCGGGCCGAACCTGACAATTACCAACCTAAGCATGATGTATGACGGGAAGGTGTTTCGATGTAGTGTGATGGAGGAAGGGGGTCGCGGGACCGCAGAGAGCCGAGTTTCACCGATATTTATTGAATGTAAGTGTACTCATTCCATTCCCCGTGTGAGTTGTGGTATGAGGTATTCAGAGTTATGCCCCCTTGCCTAACCAAGACAGCAAGTGTGTAAGTTCGAACTCGAACTTCACCACGGCTGTTTTTTTGTCAGCACCTTAAAGTTTTACCAATGTGGTAAATATCTAATACATGTGTTCCTTTCCATACTGTCCTCCGATTTAGCCAACACGCACTGAGACAACTGACATACTTCCACAAGCAGCTTCAATCCGAACTGTCTCCGTGGTGTAGTGGTTAGAGCGTCCGCCCGGAGAGCGGAAGGTCGCGGGTTCGATCCCCGACCGCATCATACCAAAAGACGTTAAAATATGGTACTTGTTGGTCCCTGCCTGGCGCTCGGCATTAATGGGTACATCAAGGACTGGTCGGCTCGGAGTCAGTATAATGTGTCTGGGTGGGGTATTCATGCTTCACTGCGGCATGGTATCTCAGTGGGCTAGCACTATAAAACCAGCTTAAGTCTGGGCTAGTAAAAGCAGTCGCACATACCCGTACACACGCATGCTCGTCGTTATATGAGCGAAATATTCTCAAGCACGACGTTAAACCAAATTCACCTCACCTCACCTCAATCCGAACTGTCTGTCTCAAACCAGTGTCGCTTAGTTTACTCTAAACACTAGACCCGTGAAGATCCCGGTTAGAATTGGTCTTCACCAACCCATTCTTGTCCTGAGAGGCGACTAACGGGATCGGGTAGTCAGGCTCGCGATCGTGGTTGACACATGTCATCGTATCCAAATTGCGTAGAGCGATGCTCATGCTGTTGATCACTGGATTGCCTGGTCCAGACTGCCGCCATATAGCTGGAATATTGCTGGGTGCGGCGTTAAACAACAAAGAAAAACAAACACAAACAGTAAATTTCACATGGTACTTAGAGGGAATTTGCTCATATTTTCAGTTTGAACTCCCTTCTGGAGATTACAAAACTATAGTCCGTTTGTCTCAAAAGCGGACCGATGAATTGCAATCTAACTCGAAAACTAATAAACATAAAATACTCAATGAAACGCTGATCATAATCAAAACACAGTTCACTATTTGTTACGAGGGAGGAGTGCAGAGAAAGGGACAGCCAGGTGTTCGAAAATGGATGGAGACGGCACAGCACAGGTTAATGAATAAATAACTTTGTCTGTGAACGTGCTTCTCGAACACCTGGCTGTCCCTTTCTCTGCACTCCTCCCTCGTAACAAACAGTGAACTATGTCAATATTTTAATGATAGTTTTTTAAACAACTTTATTATTTTTAGGACAAAAATTCTGCAAAAACCTCACAGAGTGGGTATGATGTTTTGATTATGATCAGCGTTTCATTGAGTATGTTATGTTTATTAGTTTTCGAGTTAGATTGCAATTCATCGGTCCGCTTTTGAGCCAAACGGACTATAAACTGACGTGCAAAAGAAAGTATACACCCATGTTTCATAGTGGCTAAGAATAAAAGAAATGCTAAAAGTATCTTGGACCTTACGATTGTACTAAACGGACTCTCTTCGGCTGAGTATTATTTCATGCGCGTTTGTAATTTTGAGGTCAAATTCATAAGTGTATACCTTTTTGCACGTCATTTTATCAATGTTCCTAGATGACATCTGTGCGATATCAAATGTTTCAGATGGCCCGATGAAGTTTCAGTCGACTGTGTCGGAGGACGACAACAAGCTTGTCACGCTGACGTGTTCAGCTGACTGCCGCCCGAATTGTACTCTCACCTTCACCAAAAATAACGTGACGCTGAAATCGACAAGTTACGTGAATTACATCACACACGTCGTGGACAGCCGCCTTACGGTGGTCGGCGACAGTTTCACCTGCATCGCCAGCAACATCCATGACTCCGTATCCAAGGTCCACAAGTTTTATAATAATCAAGGTCAGTACCAGGACAGCAAGGTATTACCGGTATAGCGGTATAAGTATAGCAATGTTTATTTTTTTCTCACAACCGGTATATTTGGTAATAGAAATATATGAGTGAGTGAGTGAATTGGGTTTCAAGCCGCTTTTAGCAATATTCCAGCAATATCACGGCGGGGGATACCGGAAATGGGCTTCACACAATGTGCCCATGTGGGGAATCGAACCCGTGTCTTCGGCGTGACGAGCGAACGCCTTAACCGCAAGGCTACACCACCGCCCCGGAAATATATGAAGTTTTGTGATTATCACTACAGTTTAAGTTAAATCTACACAGACTTTCATTCACACTGAAGTTCTCCATTGGATATAATTAACAAAACAGCATACTTCACATGCAATTCATTTTATGAAACAGAAAATACACCCCTCAAAAACAAATCTAACTTCTTTTATCGCAACCATAACACATCGAGCGAACGCTTTAACCACTGGGCTACCCCACCACAAACGTGAGTACACCTAGTCTGAAATAGCCAACGTGAGTACACCTAGTCTTAAATAGCCAACGTGAGTACACCTTAGCTTTACTAACCAACACGAGTACACCCGGGTTCGCTGAAAACCTGGGTTCGATTCTCCACATGGGTACAACATGTGGAGCCCATCCCTGGTGTCCCCCGCCGTGATATTGCTGGAATATTGCTAAATCTATACTCCCTTACTGTTGTAACCAAAATGTGTACATCTGTTTTGTAATAACCGACATGAGTACACCTACCCTGTAATAACAATAACCAACATGAAGACACCTATTTTATAATAACCGACATGAGTAATATCCAACGTAAGTACAACTATTACACAATGTGAAACGTGAGTACTCCCAGCGTAATTCCTGTTGATATTGTTTGTGTGTCAAGTGCTGGACCATACAACTACATACTAGGCTCTACAACATTTTGAGAATAAACTTCAAACTTTGTTCTGCAGTAATACCAGACATAACAAGATTGACAGCCAATAGGCGTGAGACTGACAGAATGCACATCAAGGCGAAACAAACCCTCGATCTGATGTGTATTGTGATTGGTCGACCTGAACCAACCATCACGTGGTACATCAACAAGGAAGAGGATAGCCGGTCAAGGACGATGCTGAAGAAATCAACATTTGAACCCGCCTACATTGCTAACGCTGACTTCAACGTGCACAACTACAAGAGTTCGTACAACGTTCCGAGCGTGGAGGCACAACATCATGGAAGGTACTGCTGCAGTGCGCACAACGCCTTGCCTAACTCCATCAGGGAGGCGTGTGTCACTGTCGTAGTTGAGAGTAAGTATTCTCTCTCTCTCTCTGTCTCTCTCTCTCTCTGTCTCTCTCTCTCTCTGTCTCTCTGTCTCTCTCCTTCCCTACCTCCCCCTCTCTCTCTCTCTCCCTACCTCCCCCTCTCTCTCTCTCTCTCTCTCTCTCTCTCTCTCTCTCCTACCTCCTCTCTCTCTCTCTCTCTCTCTCTCTCTCTCTCTCTCTCTCTCTCTCTCTCTCTCTCTCTCTCCTAGCCCAACTCCATCAGGAAGGCATGTGTCACTGTCGTAGTTGAGAGTAAGTACTCTCTCTCTCTCTCTCTCTCTCTCTCTCTCTCTCTCTCTCTCTCTCTCTCTCTCTCTCTCTCTCTCTCTCTCTCTCCAATTTCCGGTATCCCCCGCATATTGCTGGGTGCGGCGTAAAAAAAACTCACTTATTCACTCACCCACCCACTCAGCCGTCACTCACTCACCTGTCACCCACTCACTGTCAGACTGTCTCCATCTTTCTTCATCTCTCTCTCTCTATCCCATTCATCCGTGAAGATCCGGGTCAGAATTGATCTTCAGTAAACCATGCTTGTCGTAAGTGAGTGAGGGAGCGAGAATATTACTGTGTGCGGCGTAAAACAAAACTCACTTACTCACCTTCCCATTGTCTTGTCACTTGATTATGACTTCTTCCTATCTCTAGGTTTGCCGACAGTGGTTGCCGCCCCTGATGACGTGTATTCTGAAGTTGGCAACGCCGTCACAGTGACGTTCTCTGTGCTTTCCCACGAAGCACTCAGCGTGGACTGTAGACGTGGGAACAACACCTGCAACGTCAACATCACCGTCTACAACAACACCTTCGACACAAATCTGTATCAAATCACTCTGGATACAATGCTTGAAAATGACGATGATTTTGGCACATACATCCTTCACCTTCAAAACGGAGAAGGTTCAAGCGAGTTAACTCTACATATAGTAGAAGGAGGTGAGATATTTTTAGACTGTTTATCAATATATTTCCTCAATGTGCAATCACAGTGTGCTTAAACCCAGTTAATAATCTAAATCATCCTTTCGTCAGCCATATACTGACATCGGTATATCGGCACCATATGCCAATGTTTAGAAAAAAAAATATAGATTTATGTGCGTAGACAATAGATGCATGTGGGTAGCCTAGTGGTTAAACGTCCGCTCGTCACGCCGAATACCCTGGTTCGATTCCCCACATGGGTACAATGTGTGACGCCTATTTCTAGTGTCCCTCGCCGTGATATTACTGGCGGCATAAAACTAAACTCACTCACTCACTCCTCTTTGTTGTTTTTTCTGAAGGCATGATGCTTGTGAATAATAATTATTTGCAGCCAAGTCCGATGCATCACATGGACGTCCATCAGTGGTGCCTATTGTTTCGGGAGTCATCGCCATGATCGTCGTCCTCGGGTGTGTCGCCATGGTAACCATCCTGTACAGGAGAGGAAGGCCGAAGCCAGGCCAACTGGAAGGTAGTTGCTTTCCTGTCAGCTGTTGAACCAGTCTTCTAAACTGGGCGCCTGTCTTCCTTCCTTGTCATACTTTTCTCCCAAGCAATGCAACTGACATGTATCCTGTTAATTATGTACTGAACAACATTAGAAACGCACCACAATAAAATGCACCGACGATGCTCAGATATCACGGGTACATTTCAGTGTGACGGGATATTTCGTATTATATGGGTGGTGCGTTTCTTATGTTGTTCAGTATATTAAAAAAGTAAAGTGTGGTGCATGTTAATTGTAAGACACATTTCAAACAAAGTGCTCATGGGCTTACTTTGATTTTACTTACTAAAACCTGGTGACACACACAACCGTCATTTCTTTTATTTAACCTCTTTATTTACAACCGTGTAAAGTAGAGAGAGAGAGAGAGAGAGAGAGAGAGAGTGTGTGTGTGTGTGTGTGTGTGTGTGTGCTGTGTGTGTGTGTGTGTGTGTGTGTTTTATCCAGAGCTGGTCACAACACCAGAGTGAAGGTCTGTGGCATGTATCCATACACGTGGTAGATTGCCTGAACTCACCCTACACGTATATCTGGACCCTTGAAGATCCGGGTTAGGATTGATCTTCAGTGACCCATGCTTGTCGTAAGAGGCGACTAACGGGATCGGGTGGTCAGGCTCGCTGACTTGGTTGACACATGCCATCGCATCCCAATTGCGTAGATCAATGCTCATGCTGTTGATCACTGGATTGTCTGCTCCAGACTCGATTATTTGCAGACCGCCGCCATATAGCTGGAATATTGCTGAGTGCGGCGTAAAACAACAACCAACCAACACAGTCATATGTATAAATCTTTCTTTGTACTTGTCTATATGGATCATATTTCGACAGCCATGTTAAATTCACATTCTGTGTTATGGTTTCAGCTAGAAACCATAACATCTACAAGACCATCATCGGCCTGGTCACGCCAAAACGTGACAAGACAGGTAAGACCCGTGACTGAAGGGTGTGACGTGACTGAACCACCTCTGTCAGTGTGGAGGCTAAACTGTAATCTGTTTGATTTGACCAACTGCCCAAATCATGAACATAATGAATCCATGATCGTCAAATCCACTTTAGACAGCCATGCAGATTACAAGACAGAAGCCTCATTAAGTGTGCATCGAAGTGATGTCAGTGAGTGAGTTTAGCTTTACGCTGCTTTTAGCAATATCCCAGCAATATCACAATGGGGGGACACCAGAAATGGGCTTCACATTGTACCCATGTGGGGAATCGAACCCGGGTCTTCAGCGTGACGAATGAACGCTTTAAATACTAGGCCACCCACTGTAGTGATTTAAACCCGGCATATCTTCAACTGAGACCGAAACAAACAAACTTACATCATGCTTTTGATCACTGGATTGTCTGGTCCAGACTCGACTATTTACACACCGCCGCCATAGAGGTGGAATATTGCTGAGTGCGGCGTTAAACAACAACCAACCAACCTATTTAGCAATTTAGAGTGTTTGGTTCCATTTAAAATGTAGCGAGTTTAATCGTAACAATGCAAATTTACTGGTTGTCTTTTGTTTATGACTCGTGTGGTTATATAAAATGTCTTCATATTTCATACTTTGGTCGCTATCTGCTGTTTTTCGGTGATAGGTCTGAATAGTATCCAAAGTTTCCCTACATTTATGCAGTTATATATTCACGACAAGAATTAAATTCGTTTAAAACAAATAAAAGTATTATTTGTTAAAAATGTCCCTGATTTTACCGAAAACGTCCGAAGAGAGATTACTGACCTGACACGATGAAATATATTTCAGGGACAGAGTCTGTGTTGGAGAGGTCAGAGAGTGATAAGGAAGGTCAAGGAAGCGAGGGAAACGCTGAACAAGACGAGGATGGTAACAATTAATCTTACATTTTGCAAAATGTGGGTAACGCTCTGTCAATGGTAACTAAAGGAATGGGACAGGTAACATACGGAGCACACACAGGCCCTCGTGTCTTTGCTAGGATTAAAGATGAAAAAATATTGTTTTTGAGATGATCCCCGATTCAAAAAGCTTCACATTACTGTACTGTGAAGCATTTCGACTCGGGGGTCATCTCAAAAGTTTATATCATTTTTATAAAATCTGTAATCCTCGCAAAGACACGATGACCTGTGATACGGAGATCAATATATACCAGTACCGTATGACTTCCGCCACATACGACGTACAGTGTACCACTGGGAACAATGGACACCCCAAAGAGAAAGCTGCAACACCGCTAACATAGAACACACGACATTCAGATAACATTATAACACCGCTAGTATTGGACACGCCACGAACAGGGAACATTGTAACACTGGTAACAGGACATGCCACGTGTAGGGAACATTGTAACACTGGTAACATAGGACATGCCACGTGTAGGGAACATTGTAACACTGGTAACATAGGACATGCCACGTGTAGGGAATATTGCAACACTGCTAATATAAGACATGCCACGTGTAGGGAACATTGTAACACTGGTAACAGGACATGCCACATGTAGGGAACATTGTAACACTGGTAACATAGGAAACGGCACGAGCAGGGAAGATTGTAACACTGGTAACAGGACATGCCACATGTAGGGAACATTGTAACACTGGTAATATAGGACATGCCACTTGCAGGGAACATTGTAGCATGGTAACTTAGGAAATGCCACGTGTAGGGAACATTGTAACACTGGTAACATAGAAAACGGCACATGCAGGGAACATTCTAACATTGGTAACATAGGACATACCACGTGCAGGGAACATTGTAACACTGGTAACATAGAAAAGTGCACGTGCAGGGAATAGTGTAACCCTGGTAATATAGACAATGCAAAGTGCGGGTAACATTGTAACACCAATGGTATAGGGCATCCCACGTGCGGGTTATATTGTAACCCTGGTAACAGAGGACATGCCACGTGTAGGAAACAATGTAACATTGGTAATATAGGATATGCCACGTGTAGGAAACATTGTAACACTGCTAATATTGGACATGGCACGTGTAGGAAACATTGTTATATTGGTACTATAGCATATGCCACGTGTAGGAAACATTGTAACCCTGGTAATATAGGACATGCCACGAGCAGGGAACATTGTAACACTGGTAATATAGGCCATGCCACGTGTAGGAAACATTGTAACCCTGGTAATATAGGACATGCCACGAGCAGGGAACATTGTAACACTGGTAATATAGGACATGCCACGTGTGGGGACATTGTAACACTGGTAATATAGGACATGCCACGTGTGGGGACATTGTAACACTGGTAATATAGGACATGCCACGTGTGGGGACATTGTAACACTGGTAATATAGGCCATGCCACGTGTAGGAAACATTGTTACCCTGGTAATATAGGACATGCCACGAGCAGGGAACATTGTAACACTTGTAATATAGGCCATGCCACGTGTAGGAAACATTGTAACCCTGGTAATATAGGACATGCCACGAGCAGGGAACATTGTAACACTGGTAATATAGGACATGCCACGTGTGGGGACATTGAAACACTGGTAATATAGGCCATGCCACGTGTGGGGACATTGTAACACTGGTAATATAGGACATGCCACGTGTGGGGACATTGTAACACTGGTAATATGGGACATGCCACGTGTGGGGACATTGTAACACTGGTAATATGGGACATGCCACGTGTAGGAAACATTGTAACATGGTAATATAGGAAGCGCCACGTGCAGGTTGCATTGTAACAGGTAATATAGGACATGCCACGTGTGGGGACATTGTAACACTGGTAATATAGGCCATGCCACGTGTGGGGACATTGTAACACTGGTAATATGGGACATGCCACGTGTGGGGACATTGTAACACTGGTAATATGGGACATGCCACGTGTAGGAAACATTGTAACATGGTAATATAGGAAGCGCCACGCAGGTTGCATTGTAACTGGTAATATAGGACATGCCACGTGTGGGGACATTGTAACACTGGTAATATGGGACATGCCACGTGTAGGAAACATTGTAACATGGTAATATAGGAAGCGCCACGTGCAGGTTGCATTGTAACTGGTAATATAGGACATGCCACGTGTGGGGACATTGTAACACTGGTAATATGGGACATGCCACGTGTAGGAAACATTGTAACATGGTAATATAGGAAGCGCCACGTGCAGGTTGCATCGTAACTGGTAATATAGGACATGCCACGTGTGGGGACATTGTAACACTGGTAATATGGGACATGCCACGTGTAGGAAACATTGTAACATGGTAATATAGGAAGCGCCACGTGCAGGTTGCATTGTAACTGGTAATATAGGACATGCCACGTGTGGGGACATTGTAACACTGGTAATATGGGACATGCCACGTGTAGGAAACATTGTAACATGGTAATATAGGAAGCGCCACGTGCAGGTTGCATTGTAACTGGTAATATAGGACATGCCACGTGTGGGGACATTGTAACACTGGTAATATGGGACATGCCACGTGTAGGAAACATTGTAACATGGTAATATAGGAAGCGCCACGTGCAGGTTGCATTGTAACTGGTAATATAGGACATGCCACGTGTGGGGACATTGTAACACTGGTAATATGGGACATGCCACGTGTAGGAAACATTGTAACATGGTAATATAGGAAGCGCCACGTGCAGGTTGCATTGTAACTGGTAATATAGGCCATGCCACGTGTGGGGACATTGTAACACTGGTAATATGGGACATGCCACGTGTAGGAAACATTGTAACATGGTAATATAGGAAGCGCCACGTGCAGGTTGCATTGTAACTGGTAATATAGGACATGCCACGTGTGGGGACATTGTAACACTGGTAATATGGGACATGCCACGTGTAGGAAACATTGTAACATGGTAATATAGGAAGCGCCACGTGCAGGTTGCATTGTAACTGGTAATATAGGACATGCCACGTGTGGGGACATTGTAACACTGGTAATATGGGACATGCCACCTGTAGGAAACATTGTAACATGGTAATATAGGAAGCGCCACGTGCAGGTTGCATTGTAACTGGTAATATAGGCCATGCCACGTGTGGGGACATTGTAACACTGGTAATATGGGACATGCCACGTGTAGGAAACATTGTAACATGGTAATATAGGAAGCGCCACGTGCAGGTTGCATTGTAACTGGTAATATAGGACATGCCACGTGTGGGGACATTGTAACACTGGTAATATGGGACATGCCACGTGTAGGAAACATTGTAACATGGTAATATAGGAAGCGCCACGTGCAGGTTGCATTGTAACTGGTAATACAGAACATGCAAAGTACGGGGAACATTGTAACACTGGTAATATGTAGGAAGCGCCACGCGCAGGGAACATTGTAACACTGGTAATATGGGACATGCCACGTGTAGGAAACATTGTAACACTGGAAATATAGGAAGCGCCACGTGCAGGTTGCATTGTAACTGGTAATATAGAACATGCAAAGTGCAGGGAACATTGTAACACCGGTAATATGTAGGAAGCGCCACGCGCAGGGAACATTGTAACACTAGTAACATAGGACACGCCACGTGCAGAGAACACTGCTAAAATAAGACATGCCACGTACAGGGAACACTGTAACACGTGCCTCTTGCAGGTACCATTGCAACACACGTGACACTGGATGACCCAAGGACCGTGCTTACAATTTTGACGAACTTGTTTTTATGCCATCATGTTCTACGACATGAGTAACGAATCTATCAGAATACAAGGCTGTCTGTTTGTCCTTCCATGACAATGTCCTTCAACGTGACAACAGTCGGTTTCAGTACCCGATCGTGTTCCTTGATACACGACGGGAAACCGAACACCCGGTCACCTCTTCCTAGTCGCCACGGGCAACATGGACGGGTTACTTAGGTCCAACATGGACTGGATTGCCTGGTCCATGTCGATAATGAGTGAGTGAGTTAAAATTTAAAGTCACATCGGCAATATTTCAGCCATATCGTGACTAAAACAGGTTTAGAATTCACCATAAATACATGTAAATTATAAAAACCTGTCATCGAAGGACAGTTAAACCGACTAGAATATCACAGTATCAAGAAATAAAACTAGCATCTCTCTCTAAAACTGGATTTTAAATTAGGACAATACAGTATAAATATGGGCTATAGACTACCAACAACTGAAGGTAGATCACCATACCAGGGACCATGGGGACTTACAGTGCTATTGCTACCTGCATGGACCCTAGTTGGATTGTCGATAATAAACATGGTGTATGTTGAATAATGTTGTGTGCAGTGCTGCACACTACACAAGCACACCCCTGGTTCACATTGCCAACCAGAATGACGTATATGCAAATATATATGAAGTTAATTCCTGATAGTTTATGGACGCTTCGCAGGTAAACAAGTAAATACAATAGTTTGTACTGCGAAGATTTTCAGAAAACGGAGACTGTCTTTAAATGCTGTCACATGTTTCAGGGCTAGAGTCAGTGGAGAAGAGGGCAGCACTTCGCAGGAAAGGTCAAGGTGAGTGTGATGACCCGAGGAATGTCATTCCCCAGTCAAGGGAGTTAACTTACTGCAAAAGTTCCAATTTCCACTTTTATGGTAAATTATCTCCCTTGTAAAGCTGCTCACTCGCTGGCAACAATGTCGACTTGGGAAGGGAACGACAATGAGTGTTATGAATGGTTCAAAACCTCATCTGCCACTCGTCTGATTTTACAACAGGATCAATGCATCGCGAAGGGTTATTTAAATGGGTAACACTAAATCTCGATGGGTCTTACAACGTGGGAACGATGTTGTACAGGCGGCATACAAGATGGTGGACACTGTCTTACGTGGGGTAATTCAAGGTGGGGTAGACTTGACAAGGGGGTATCTTCCCATAAGACAGACCTCCCAAAAGACAGACCGCTTAAAACAACACATTTTATGGTTGGTTGCATAAGGTTTGATTAAGCTGTACCCTTGATGATAATGGTATGTGCCAAGATACAAAATACAGCATTAGGTATTAACTAGGTAGGGGACTTGGTTACAGTGAGAGTGGAGTCTTTGTGATTTTTGCGACAGAAACTGTATGATTTATGACAGCCATTTTGATTTGTCACAGAGTCTTTGCAATGATATGTGTTATAAGATAAATGGTAATTATAGCTTTAGTCTATGGTATTAAAGACTATAATATTCCTAATGAACACATAATATCATATAGCAACTATATAATTTACTTGAATAACTCTAGCAAGAGCATAGATATAATTGTCTTCATAATTCGCAATGAAAGTAATTTATATAATAAAAATGAGTAAACCATCAAGATGAACAACCCTCGAAGAAAATATTCACAGCGAATTATGTCATATGTATAAATAACGGAAAATGCCTATCATTTTGAGTTTATTCAGGTTAAGGCTATAGGTTGTGTTGTTTATAAACATTTACTTGGCCAATGAATGATGTGCATCAGGTAATTTCAAATCGCCCACATGATCAAGTCACAAGATAAGATGATTTCTTTAATATCTCAAATGTGTACAGTTTTCCAGTTTTCACATTCTTAAAGCATGTCTATATAACATTTTTAACGAGTACCTGCAAGTGATTGCCAGTCACAATATCATTACCCCTCGACATGGAACACATACATATAGATAGTACAAAGCCCCAATCACAATGCTTTACTCACATAGTTTGTACAAAACAATTATTTTCAGAAGACAATAATGAGAGGAAAACACAATCAGATCAATTTATTATAAAAAAGTATGAAAGTCTTAACAATTTATGACTTTACAGGATTATCACGGGTTTTCAGAGTAATGTAACTATATAAGTAAAGTGCTTGAGAACATTCATAATTTCTCTAACAACTCACTACTACCCAGTATTCACTAGTAAACTAGGAGAGATAGGAGTGTGATGTTACTATACTCTGTAGTGACTCTGGGTCAGCTCATTAATTAAATAGGGGTGGACAGCATGGCTCAGCTAGTTAGTGTACTTATTGAGTCTGTCTTATGGGAGGTCTGTCTTTTGGGAAGTCTGTCTTTTGGGTGTGAACCGACAAGGGGGAGGTAGATTCGGTGTAGGGTGTGGAGGGGTGGGGACTACTATAATATATGGTGAGGTGAAATTGGGTTTAACGTCGTGCTTGAGAAATTTCGCTCATATGACGACGTGCATGCGTGTGTATGTGTATGTGCGGCTGCTTGTACTAGCCCAGACTGAAGCTGGTATTATAGTGCTAGCCCACTTATATACCATGCCGCAGTGAAGCATGAATACCTCACTCAGACACATTATACTGACTCCGAGCCGACCAGTCCCAGTTGTACCCATTAATGCATAGCGCCAGGCAGGGACAAACAAGTACCACATTTCAACGTCTTTTGGTATGACGTGGTCGGGGATCGAACCCGCGACCTTCCGCTCCCCGGGCGAACGCTCTCACCACTACACCACGGAGGCGGTCTATAATGCAAGGGGTTATTTGAATGGAGATGATGTGACGTTTGATTTTAAATAATGTAACGTATGTTTTTCAAAACATACACATATTCTTTTTATCATATAATTATTAATTATCTACATTTTGTCTCCAGAGAGACGAATGGGGGAGTACCTGATGGATGGCACAGGGTGCAGTGAGGCTTAATGTTTGAAACCAACACTGACAAAATACGAGTGGACTTCACACTGAAACGACCTGAGTACTCAGAGAGACCATCGTTGTGTTTGGTGTGAGATATTGTGAGAGAGATCTGTTGTGTTTGGTGTGAGATATTGTGAGAGAGATCTGTTGTGTTTGGTGTGAGATATTGTGAGAGAGATCTGTTGTGTTTCATGTGAGGACATTGTCACAGGTACATCTGTTGTATTTGGTGTAAGGACATTGTCAGAGATATGACATTTTGTTTGGTGTGAAGACATTGTCAGAGAGACATCTGTTGTATTTTGCCTGAGGATATTGTCAGAGTGACATCTGTTGTGTTTCCTGTAGAGACATTGTCAGAAAGGTGCTTCCTTTGTTTGATATGATGACATTGTCAGAAAGGTTTTTCCTTTGTTTGATATGATGACATTGTCAGAAAGGTGTCTCCTTTGTTTGATATGATGACACTGTCAGAAAGGTGCTTCCTTTGTTTGATATGATGACACTGTCAGAAAGGTGCTTCCTTTGTTTGATATGATGACATTGTCAGATAGGTGTTTCCTTTGTTTGATATGATGACATTGTCAGAAAGGTGCTTCCTTTGTTTGATATGATGACATTGCCAGAAAGGTGCTTCCTTTGTTTGATATGATGACATCGTCAGAAAGGTGCTTCCTTTGTTTGATATGATGATATTGTCAGAAAGGCGCTTCCTTTGTGTGATATGATGACATCAGAAAGGTGCTTTCTTTGTTTGATATGATGATATTGTCAGAAAGGCGCTTCGTTTGTTCGATATGATGATAGTCAGAAAGGTGCTTCCTTTGTTCGATATGATGACATTGTCAGAAGGGTGCTTCCTTTCTTTGATATGATGACATTGTCAGAAAGGTGTTTCGTTTGTTTGATATGATGTCATTGTCAGAAAGGCGCTTCCTTTTCTGATAGGATGATATTGTCAGAAAGGCGCTTCGTTTGTTTGATATGAAATTGTCAGAAAGGTGCTTCCTTTGCTTGATATGATGACATTGTCAGAAAGGTGCTTCCTTTGTTTGATATGATGATATTGTCAGAAAGGCGCTTCCTTTGTTTGATATGATGACATTGTCAGAAATTTGTTTCCTTTGTTTGATATGATGACACTGTCAGAAAGGTGCTTCCTTTGTTTGATATGATGATATTGTCAGAAAGGCGCTTCCTTTGTTTGATATGGTGATATTGTCAGAAAGACGTTCTTTTGTTTGGAGAGAGTTCATTGACAGGGTACGCCTGTTTCTTTCATATGTTGACATTACCGCAGATGACGTTCCATAACGTTCGGTGTGGGGACATTGTCAAAATGACGTCGGTTTTGTTTGAGGAGAGTCCCCTGACCGGGAAGGGGGTGGGGTGGGGTATCTTTAAAGTGATGACGTTCGTTTTCTTTGATATTATGAATTCGTAAGAAAGACGTCCGTTCCCTTATCTCTGAGGGCATTGTCAGAAAGACGTCCATTTTGTTTGGTGTAGGGACATTGTCAGAAAGACGTCCGGTTTGTTTAGTTGGGGCACATTTCAGAATGACGTCCGTTTTGTTTCGGGGACAGTACAGAATGACGTCCGTTTTGTTTCGGGACAGTACATGGACAGGGAGACGTCCGTTGCTTTAATGTGATGACATAAACAGAAGTACGTCCGTTTTGTTTGATGTGAGGACATTGTCAGAAGGGCGTGTTAAGATGTCAGGACATTCTCGAAAAAACGTCCGTTTTTCCTTGTGAATTTTATGACTTGTTATAATAGCTTACCGATTTACGTTACTGTCCACATGTGTCACAGTACCCAAAGGGTGTCACAGGCGTGAGTGAGTGAGTGAACTAGTGCGTGGGTGAGTCGGATGATGAGTTATTGGATGAATGGGTGAGTAAGTGAGTGGGTGAAGTTTTACTCAACTTAATACATCGCCAATATCATTCCGCTTTATGCATCATATTCATCATGTAATGTTTCCATTGAACAAAATACATTGATTGACTGATTGATTATTGTTTTACGCCGCACTCAGCAATATTCCAGCTATATGGCGGCGGTCTGTAAATAATCGAGTCTGGAGCAGACAATCCAGTGATCAACATCGATCTACGCAATTGGGATACGCTGACACATGTGTCAACCAAGTCAGCGAGCCTGACCACCCGATTCCGTTAGTCGCCTCTTACGACAAGTATGGGTAACTGAAGGTTCATTCTAACCCGGGCCTTCAAGGGTCCCGAAATACAAGTTCAGATAAGGATACAACCTATGTGAGTGAGTGGGTTTAGGTTTACGCCGCTTTCAGCAAAATTCCAGCAATTTCAGGCGGGGGACACCAGAAATGGTCTTCACACATTGTACCCATGTGGGGAATAGAACCCGGGCCATCGGCGTGACGAGCGAACGCTTTAACCACTAGGCTACCCCACCGCCCCGCATACATGTACATGTATATTTGTTTTTGAATATTTCATATATACAAATGTCGAGTACATATTGCCGATAGATCCACATTGTACACTTGCCTTAGCTCTTTTTTTATTTGTGTTCATATTTAAATTGTGTTCATGTTGACTGACATTCATATTATTTGCTTGGGTATAATAAACCTTTTCCGCAGTTTTGAACTAGGGCAGTTATTACATAGATATCAATGCATATGCCTTTATCACGGTTCACAGTTGGTAGCCTTCAGGCTTGATTCTGGTACAGGCAAACCAGTGCTTGGTGGTGTGGGTCATGTTAAAGTTTGGACTTCCAGAATCATACTGCACTACGTGTATATAGAAGGCTAAGCCATTCGTCTAGGAATTGTGAATATGTAGAGTGAGTGGGTTTAGCTGGCTTATATCAATGAAATCTGCGACATGCTGTCATTGCTTGTCGGAGCAGATATTCATGACGTAACTAAATAAATTGATTATGATACATGGCAATACATAATGCTGTCATTTCGTTTGGAATCTAGAGAAACATCATAAGTACATCAACTAAACAAATTGTCCCTACTGCTCACAAATTGTACATTGTATCTTTATTAAAGTACATCGCGGCACATCACATGCTTTCATTGTATACACTAAATCAAGTGAGGTATTGTATTTGCCTTTGAATGAACATAGGTTTCAATTCTGGAGCAAATAAGACGTTCATTGGTTCATTCATTCATTCATTCATTCATTCATTCATTCATTCTTTTCCATTCATTCATCCATTCATTCATTCATTCATTCTTTCCATTCATTCATTCATTCATTCATTCTTTCCATTCATTCATTCATTCTTTCTTTCCATTCATTCATTCATTCATTCATTCTTTCATTCATTCATTCATTCTCTAGCTGGTCCGAAACCCATCTCGTTCATAGGCCCCCCAATGACCATCATCCGAATTCAAATAATCCCAGGTGTGTACTTTCTTTTGTACGTCAGCATATATACAGACAGACATCATACAACTGATGTATTCTCTTTTACGTCATTAAACAACAAACAAACGTAGAAAAATTTAAACCAAAATATTGTCTGATATCTGACATAAAGAAACATTTATATAAAATACACTCAGTATGTTGCTTTTATTCCGGTAAAGGGGCCACCGGCCCTTTATACAGGTACAGGGTATAACTACAATTGTAGTGAGTGAGTGAGTTTAGTTTTACGCCGCACTCAGCAATATTCCAGCCATATGGCGGCGGTCTGTAAAATAATCGAGTCTGGACCAGACAGTCCAGTGATCAACAGCATGAGCATCGATCTGCGCAATTGGGAACCGATGACATGTGTCAACCAAGTCAGCGACCCTGACCACCCGATCCCGTTAGTCGCCTCTTACGACAAGCATGGGTTACTGAAGATCAATATTCTAACCCTTCACGGGTTTGTACAATTATAACATGAGCGCTGTATATAATACACGTACATTGAGAACATTAGTGTTACTAAGATATTATTTCACAGATATCCCTTTGAAAAAGGAATCACGTTTCTTAGCAGCAGGAAATATATATTTTGCCAGATTCTTGCAAATGTTTTGATTAGTGGAGCAAAATAACAAGACCATTTTCTCTCGAGTTGGGAACATGTGATAATATTGAGGTAAGAGATTGGATCGCAGATCAAGGTAAAATGGGCACACGAGGCAAAAGTGAAATTCATCCTCGACAACTGGTAATAAGAAAAGGGCAAACACGTTCATTTCGTGGAATTTTATAATATCTGCCCGTTTCTATTAGAAGACGGTGATTAGATCCAAGAAAATTTAAAATGTTAATTTGAAATAATTTTACATCGATAAATTGAACCCAGTTGTGGTATTGAAAATGATCTTTTTAAAGCAAAGAACAGTTCACGTTTGGAGCAGGATTGAATATTTGCATGCCAGATTTGATTCTCAATGTCTACACATCTTTTCCTAAACTGATGTAAGAATATATCAGCCCATCCAACACTCTGTTGAATTCAAACCTCTGCGAATCCGTACTCCGTAAGAGAATAAGCAATGATATTAACCTTGAGCGCCCACGAGCCAACGCTTTAACCACTACTACCCCACCGTTCTCTGCCCCAGCAAGTATATTTCTCTGAAATATTAAAAGTATAAGCTTTCTTCAATATCAAGTTGTTTTCTTGAGTTAATAATCTAAGCTAAAATTTTACAATTTTTAAATAATGTGGCACTTTGACAGAATTTCTAGCCAAAATAGATTTCACAAAATTATTTGGAGTATTTCTATTCAATCCCAAAGTTAAATTACAGAATTTAGTGTGTATTTTTAGACGTCTAGCGATGAATGAAATCCCTAAACTTCTGATACATAAGTCAAAATTGGTAACACTTTAACATCAAAAACATTGAAACAAATATATTGAGGCGTACATGAAATTTTACCCAACCTAGACTTGAGTATTTTTATAACCTTCCAAGCTTGTTGGAGGAACCAGAGGAAGATGACTGGACAACAAGATATTTATAACTAGATACTGTTGTAACATCATCATAACCAATTTTAAACTTTTCCTGATGTCTAAGCTTCCCACTATTTCTAAACACTACAACTTTACTTTTATCCATATTAATAGTAAGCTTCCATTTATCCAATATGCAGGCAACTTGTCAAGACGCTTTTGTAGACCAACAACAGACACGTCCATTAAGATATCATCGGCAAACAGCAAGATAAACAATTCTAAAGCATGTAATGTAACACCATGGGTTTCACACTCCAACTCCTCGATAACGTCATCAATGAAGATTGAAAAGAGAACTGGTGACAATACATTCAGTTGATAAGTAACCTGTCTCAGATTAGTTGCGCTGAACATTAAGTCTGAAACAAAGAAGTGAGTGAAATCGTTTTGTGACGTTTTTATAAGTATTCATGTGCCAAACCCATGGGAGAGGAAAGCATTAAGTGGGTCAAGTCTTCCTTATGTAGCACTTGGTTTTAACCCACAAAAACAGTCGGTTGGTTGTTGTTTAACGCCGCACTGGCCAGTATTCCAGCCATATGAGTGAATGAGTGAGCATGGTCCTAGCAATATAAGGGACCGTCAATAATTTATGGCTAGGGGGTGATGATGATTTTAAGGGGGGTCACCCATTTTGTTCTGGGAAGGTGTGTGTGTGGGGTGGGGTGTGGGGTGGTGGAGATGGTTTGACATCAATTTTGTACATGTAAATATTTAAAAAATTATGCTTAAAAATTTGGGAAGGGGGGGCCGGGGTCATTGATTTTGTACATGACATGCGGGGGCGGGGGTTGTCAGGTACTTTGTACATAAATCTTAGGGGGGTTCATTCACATTGTAGTGCTTCTCCATAAAAATTATCATCACGCCCCTAGCCATAAATTATGAACGCTCCCTAACGGCAGGGGAATCCAGCTATTTGGCATCGAGTCTGGACCTTGATCCAGTGATCAACAGCATGAGCATTGATCTACGCAACTAGAATTCGATGACGTGGCAAGCAAGTCAGCGAGCCTGATCACCCATCCCGTTAGTCGCCTCTTACTGCAAGAATTAATGGGTTGCTGAAGATCAATTCTAACCCGGACCTTCACGGGTCGCCAAAATCAGGAATGAATCTGTGACAAACTTTGAAACATGATCAATGCGGCCAGAGATTCGAACCCTTATGTGTGATAGCCCTTATGTGGATTTCAGTAGTCAAATATGAAATAATGCAAATAATAAATTTAAATGATTTATTGTTGAAAATCACAATTTTCAGTCTGTACTTATTTTGTCTGCTTCACATGTCAAAGAAATGTCCTGTAAAATCCCAAATTGGGAACCATGTTGTTTTGTGTCAGGTGTTTGAAACAGCTAGACATATTCGCTTAATTTCGTTCATATCAAATTTCATTTGCAATACATGGCCTCTCTGTGTCCAGTATAGGAATAAAAGATCTTACTGTGAGAAATTATCCATTTTAAGAAACATGTTTAGAAATACATGCTTCGAGTGTCTCTTTAAACGTTGATAAACATGCATCTTTGTATCAAACAAACCACGCAAATTGCACCCTTTTTATCGGACCATTCGAAGTGCATGACACGTTTCTTTATGAATAACAACTTCTTTTTCACTATTTATACGACGTTTCAGAGCTAAATCTTGCTGCTTCATCAGAAGAATAAAAAGAAGTTGTTAACCTTTCAAAACGTTTCATGTGTTCATGTTCGTCCAACTTCTATGCGCGGAAGGTCGCGGGTTCGATCCCCGACCGCGTCATACCAAAAGACGTTAAAATATGGTACTTGTTGGTTCCTGCCTGGTGCTCGGCATTAATGGGTACAACAAGGACTGGTCGGCTTGGAGTCAGTATAATGTGTCTGAGTGGGGTATTCATGCTTCACTGCGGCATGGTATCTCAGTGGGCTAGCACTATAAAACCAGGTACAGTCTGGGCTAGTACAAGCAGCCGCACATACAAATACACACGCATGCACGTCGTCATATGAGCGAAATATTCTCATGCACTACGTAAAACCCAATTTCACCTCACCACAGCAACTTCTATACCTTTCAAGAAATGCATTCGAAGCGTAATAAAATGCTTTCATTAAATCGTTTTCCGGGTTGAGTTATGCCCCTTGGAATGGTGACTTCCGGTAGAGAAATGTGAAAACAAAGCGAGAGGCCGAGACTTGCTATTTAACACTTGAAAACAAATCAGAAGAGCGACTTCAGCTTGATATGCACGGTGTGTATTAACAAACAATTCTCAACATAAACCCTCGTATCAAACTGATAAATATTTGCACGGTAAGGTGTCGAAAAGCACTGAAGCGAAACGTCTTCAAGAAACCATTGGTAAACGAAGTGCGAGGTCGGAGGGTATATTGTCATGTCCTGGAATAGGTAGTCAACCTGCATGTTAGCTTATGCAAAGGAATTTACCCATGTATTGAAATTCAGTTATATTGTGACGTAACGCCACACACACATGATTAAAACTAGTTGCATCGTTACATTGTATGTTTATTATAATCAAACACTCATTCCAAATTCAAAGTAAACTGTCACATAGAGTCTACACTTGATTTCATGATAGTATTGTTTATAAGCATGAGATGACGAGTGACCGCCCAAACCCTGGTGCTATCGGCGATTGATTGCTTGCTTGTTCTTCAATCACAAAGTAATTAGAGGCTAATTAGGGGAATTATTCCAGGTGATTGTACGGTCATCAGATGCTGTGATTTTGTTTTGTTAATGGTAATACTGCACTCAGCACAGGGGCGGATACAGCTTTTTGAGAAAGGGGGGGTGCACACTATTGAGAAAAGGAGGGGTGCACACTTCATTTTCACCCGAGTTTCAATGGTCATTTAACAAACATTCAGCACAAAAGGGTGTGTGTGCGCACGCACACACACACACCTCTGGATCCGCCTATGCAGCAATATTCCAGGGGTCTGTAAAAAATTTCGAGTCTGGACCAGATAATCCAGTGATTGGTATTGATGTAAGGAATTAGGATACAATGACCTCAACCAAGTCATGGAGTCTGACCTCCTCATCCCGCTTGTCGCCTCTTACGACAAGCATGTTTTGCTGAAGACCAGTTACATATCCCAGTGTCTGGGGTTTTTGACGATGTAAGACAAAGACATATTTTTTATCTGTAATATCATTTAAACTTTTTATTTTAATAACCTTGAGTGATAAAGGAAATATTCATCTATTTCACACAAAAATATCAAGTGTTTCCTACAATTATAGCGTTGATAACATCGTATCGGCGAAACTGTTACCGCTCACCACATCTGGGGATATTGTATGGGTTTTTGACGATGGTTCATACTTTTCTCTCCGCACTGCGATGGAGTGTTGTGATCACATGACTTCCTATTTATATATTGCCTGTCACCAGCAGACGACTGATCTTACAGAATTTTCGCATGCTATTTTTTGTTATTAAGGCAACTGATTTTGCATCTGAAGTGGTATTAACGATATTAACGGTAAATAATATTGATGTTTATTTGCTTTTTATATAACTTTACTTCCCGATTTCCATTCTCAATAACTTCTCACGACAGCGACTTGACATCCGCCCTACCGATGAAAATGCTTGTGCACTCAGATCGCACACATACTCCCCCGATATAGTGCGAGCAAAGCAATCATCTAAATCACCAGAACGTTGAATTCAGCTCGTTCTTGGATATAACCCGTACCTGCATAAGTTGTATGTAATAGCCTAAGTGGTGTGCTGCACAGTGCTTATTCAAACATCCCAATGACTATCACTTCTAAGTAATCATATATATCCTCACATTCTCCTTTTCATTTAAACAGTTTAGATGACATTGTTTATAAATTAAATGTATGATTATATTTATGTTCATACAGGTATGCACTTCAACAATAGAATTCAGTTTTTGCTGATAGGGTTATTGTCATTGATGATTGACCCTTTATGACCTAAATTACCTGTAAGCTTCTGCTTCACCCTTGACATCTACTTGTTTGGCACTTTTGATCCTTGCAAAAGTTAGGGAGTGGGTTAGGGAACCCAGTAATTTTCCAAGTGAATGGCGGCGGTCCCGTAAATAATCGCAGTCTGGACCTGTTGACAATCATAACAATCAACATTATGAGCGTTGAAACGCAGTAAGATACATACATGTGTCAACCATGTGAGCGAGCCTGACCACCCAATCCTGTTAGTCATCTCTTATTACAAGCATGGGTTACTGAAAATCAATTCAAACCCGGATCTTCACGCGTCTGCAAAAGTTTGGAACTGGCTGACAAAATATAAATGCTTGTTAAGTTAAAACACACTATTTTACTCTTCATGCCACAGGCACCTAATAAGGATAAATGTTTCTATAGTGCAGTAGTGCAGATAAAATATTGCTAGTGCAAGTAATCTATATTGTCAGGTTGCACCAGTGCAGGTAACACATTCCACTTCAAGCACATGGCAGCTATTTTATTGGTATAAATTACAGATGGATCAATCACCCGAAGCAGGGGTGGAAATAATTTTAAAATTGCTAGTGTACTCCGGTACAGTGGCACATGTAAAATCACTTGCCCTGATAATTTTTCCACTATACCGTCCGTTTTCTTGTTGATTTTTTAAATAAACAACTTAATTAACATTGGAATATCAACTGGACACCGGTACAGTGTGATATGCAAATTTGCTTGCCCGACAGAAAAAAACACTGGACTCTGGCTTCGGGCAATGGGTTATTTCCTCCCCTGCCGAAGCAACAAATGTCAACAAGCCTGTTTTCATGCTCATACATCAGTTTCATAGACCACTATTGTTGGGAATTGGTTAAAATCTCACAATTGATGATTGATTCATTACCAACGAACAATCATCGAAAAAAAATGGTTAGCGTCATTTTTCAGATTTTCTTATCCAGGTTGTTATTGCAGATATGTATAACATGATGCAACTTGCTACTTTAAAGAGATGACTAATATATCATGAACATAAACTTCCCAGGGTCTTTAAGAAATATTCAGTCATGGCTTTTCAGTTAGTGAAATGAGTTTTCTAAGAATTAAACACGTTTTCAGGCCCTGACACTTCAACGATATGTTCCATTTTCAAGTATTTTAAAGACTAAAACAGTAGTTCCAAAATCGTTTATGTTCGATTATGAGAAAATGTGATTGATTGCTTGGTAGTTTGGTCACTGCGACCAATCTGCGATTATTTCAATTAATCTGAACACCACTATAGACCACACACATTGTACACAATCTTGTGACATTTAATGGATAGTGACACGTCAATCTGTGATACATCGCTTGTCATGGTGTACAAGCTGATTTTGCCAAGTGGAAAAGAAATTGAATGAAAATGTCAAGTAAAAAGCAACCATCTATTAAAAATCCTTTCAGACAAATAATGTCAGCTTTTCTGGAGATAATGAAGTTGACCATGAATATCCAAAATAGAATTCTTGATAATGTGGTGCATCCGATATTCTGATGGTGTAACCTGCTTATTTCACTCGGTTGCAACTGGTGCAGGTACCTAAAATTCTGAATGGCGTACTGTTCCGTGTAATACTTCATTCAAACCCGAAGTAGATTGGTTAGATATCTACATTGTTGTCGCTGATAGCATCACTACATATTATTCTTTGAGAAGTGAAAATATAAATGGACATTTGCCAAGTTAATGATCCAGATAATGATTCACATACAGGGGTGGAAATAACTTTTATATTGCTAGTGTACTCCGGTACAGTGGCACATGTAAAATCACTTGCCCTGATAATTTTTCCGTGCTACCAGACGATTTTCTTGGTGATTTTTTTAAACAAACAACATAATTAAAATTGGAATGTCAACTGGACACCGGTACAGGGTGATATACAAATGTGCTTGCCCGACAGAAAAAAACACTGGACTTGGACGTCGGGCAATGGGTTATTTCCACCCCTGACATATGGTGTATGACTATGAAACAAAATATTATGGATGTCAACTTCTTGTGTATTCTATACACAACGTTTCTGGGCTTTTCCTTGCCCCTTCGTCGGGTGAATGGTGACTAATATATATATATATATATACTAGTAATGTACATGAAGCCAGAGTGAATTTAAACATGTATATGCAATAAACAGGATTATGAGATGAAGGAGAATAGGTATACAAAACAGATATGATGTTGTTACAATTGATGATAGAAGCCAATTGGGTCTAATTGATGTACAAAGAGGGTCGGGGGGTTTACAGTGGATTAAGAGGCGATAGATGAAACCATTGAGTCTAATTACATATGGTGGTTTGTTTATTTGTTGTTTAACGTCACACTCGGTAATATTCCAACTTTATGACAGTGGTCTGTAAATAATCAAGTATGGACCAGACAATCTACGATGACATGTGTCAATCAAGTCAGCAAGTCTGACCACCTGATCCCATTAGTCGCCTCTTACAACAAACATGGGTTTGCTCAAGACCAGTTCTAACCAGAATCTTAAAGATTGACAAGTGGTGCAAGTGACAGGGATTGTTTTTCCAAGATTTTCCAGGATTAAATCTTGGCTTTTCCTAGATTTTCTAGGAATAAATAAAGATTGTGTTAACCAGGGTCTCCGGGAACATATCTTGACTTATCCTTAATTTTCCAGGAATGAATCTTTGTGTTTCCTATATTTTCCAGGAATAAATCTTTGTGTTTCTTAAATTTTCCAGGCATAAATCTTGGTTTTTCCTAAATTTTCCAGGAATAGATCTATGTTTTCTAAAGTTTTACAGGAATACATCTTCATGTTTCCTAGAGGTTTTAATGTTTTGCCAGCCCAGGGTATAACAAACATTATTACTGTTGTTATAATCCAGTTTAGCTGCCATGGGCAAATTTGTTTTCAAATCCAAGATAAATTCCTTCTTGGTAGGGCTGCACAATATACCTGGGTTTGCCGGTATTTACTGGCGCAGACATGAAAACGATACGTATTGCGATACGCTGATCGAAAAACGATATTTTGACATGCATTCGGAATACTTTGTAGCACACGAAAATCTTCGGATATTTCCGTTTTTCACACCGGAAGTCAAGATAGTTGTGTTAGTAATTTTTGTTCAAGTGTTTCGCAATGTTTTTGGTGTGAAAATTTTAAATATTTACTCATTAATGACCAATGATCTCTGATATGTCCTGACCAGGTCAAGTTGTTGTCTAAAATCTCAGGCCTTTTTTTTGAGAGTGGAGAAACTAGTTTGTTCAAACTAGTAAGCTCTGTGTTGATGTTAAATTGATCTTTTCCTTGTTTCATTTGTGCTAAATATTATTTGCAATTTTTATTTTGTCATGATTAAAAGTTTTTATCGAAGCTTGATCAAGATTCTTGGTGATTAGGTCTACATGCCACACAGACATTTCAACATCGTTACATGGTTTGAAGTGTATGTGGAATGTTTCATTTCATTCAGGGATAGAAATACTTTTTCTTCTAAGTGTGTCTTAGGGCACCAGACAAATATTTTTAGATGTGCCTTTCAGAAATCAAGTGTGCCCACATGTTTTTAGAATAAATAACTGTAGCAATGATGATGATCTTTTGAATTTTATTGTTAGTAAACAACAAATGTAACCGGTTTTCTGTTATCACTGATATGTCTTCTGTTTAAAATGGCTTTCGCTTCATATATTCCGCTTTCCCAGCCCCTTATAGCTAAAACTTTTGTGACATGTTGACTTGTTCAATATATGTAAAATGCACAATTTCCTCTTCAGTAACCGAACTATAACTACTCCCATCACTCTAAATGGAAAAACAACCAGATTTCTTGACATCATCCATCATAATTCCAGCGATTTCCTGGGTGATAAAGTCAATAAATGTTTTTGCTTGTTTTTCATTTACGTAAGTGTTTTGTTTTGGGGATTACATGACTAAAGGTGAGTTATGTCTCTTAAAAATTAGGCGCGTGCCATAAGGGCACCGAGAACATTTTTTATCTGTGCCATTTCAATATTTACCGTGCCATGGCACACTATATGGGGAATTTCGAACCCTGTCATTATTTTTTTTATTAAATTAATCAAGGCATGTTAGTGA
Organism: Haliotis rubra; assembly: GCF_003918875.1. Lineage (NCBI taxonomy): Eukaryota > Metazoa > Mollusca > Gastropoda > Lepetellida > Haliotidae > Haliotis > Haliotis rubra. The sequence continues at coordinate 260,080 of NW_025767358.1, read as the reverse complement.
GACTAAAATAATACAAAAATGTAAATAATAAAGTACCTCTGACTGTGTATAAAATTCATTTATGATGATTAATGATGAACGATTAAACTGATAAATGTATTAACTTGGAGTTACCTCCCTTTGTTTATCCTCTGGCTTCTTGAGTCATTCCATTGCTCAGCTGATTGTTATGTAGTCTGTCATACAGACCCTGAAACAAATATACCCAATACAAGCTATGCAAGTCTAGAATGTATTTCAAGTCCAGATTACCAACATATAGAATGTCTCTGGGATCCTTTTCATTGTATTTTAGCAACACACTTTGAAAATATTTTTTTGTGAAAAATATGTTCATTTCAGAAAACTAGGTCTTAGTCTAGTTGTTATTAGATGTATGAATAGACTTTCTGGTTGGAATAAGTGGTAATAGATGGACGCCACACTGATGCAAATAAACTGCGATCTCTTGTGGTTTAATATAGATTAACCCGTGAAGGTCCAGGTTAGAATGAACCTTCAGTGAGTGAGTGAGTGAGTTTAGTTTTACGCCACACTCCGCAGTATCCCAGCTATATGGCGGCGGTCTGTAAATAATCGAGTCTGGACCAGACAATCCAGTGATCAACAGCATGAGCATCGATCTGCGCAATTGGGAACCGATGACATGTGTCAACCAAGTCAGCGAAACTGACCACCCGATCCCGTTAGTCGCCTCTTACGACAAGCATAGTTGCCTTTTATGGCAAGCACATGGGTTGCTGAAGACCTACTCTACCCCGGATCTGCACAGGTCGAACCTTCAGTAACCCATGCTTGTCATAAGAGGCGACTAACGGGATCGGGTGGTCAGGTTCGCTGACATGGTTGACACATGTCATAGGTTCCCAATTGCGCTGGTCAATGCTCATGCAAAGGTAGAAGGATCTGCATGATTTCGGTCTCCAGGTCAGCAAGCACCACTGTTCATGAGTACTAATGGAATGAATTGGTCTTCAGCAACACATGCTTATTGTAAGAGGTGGCTAACAGGAAGGATGGTCAGACTCGCTGACTTGGTTGACACATGTCATCGTATCCCAATTGCGTGGATTGATGCTTATGCTGTTGATCACCAGATAGTCTGGTCCAGGCTCAATTATTTACAGACCGTCACCATATAGATGAAATATTGCTGTATGTGGCATTAAATAACAAAACAACCATAAGGAATTTGGCATTATTCACTATGTGAATCTGTGATGCCTGAATTGGATCAGTTAAACACATATGGTTTGCAAGATGACGAGGTTAGACTGGTTAATTACACAGTGTTGTACTGTTTTTTTAAACATGAGTGAGTGAGTTAAAATATAACGTCACCTCAGCAATATTTCAGCCATGTAGTGACGATTTAAACTTGATGTCATGATGAACATTCAGTTCACTTTACATGAATACGCATCTTTTCTGGAGCTCATCATTTACCACGATTGTACCTCAACCCAAACGAACCATGAAGGTCCATGTTAGAATATTGATCTTCAGTAACCCATGCTTGTCGTAAGAGGCGACTAACAGGATCGGGAGGTCAGGCTCGCTGGCTTGGTTGACACATGTCATTGGTTCCCAACTGCGCAGGTCAATGCTCATGCCGTTGATCACTGGATTGTCTGGTCCAAACTCGATTATTTACAGACCACCACCATATAGCTGGAATATTGCTGAGTGCGGCGTAAAACTAAACTCACTCACACTCAACCCAAACACAGCCTATTAAGTAAGCCATATTGGAAGTGTGCTGAAAACTTGTGCTCATACACTTGTCTATATTTCTTAAACTCTCTGTGTCCCTTTTACGACATGTCTTAAGATATTTTATCAATATATCGGGATCTTTTGTCCAACGGTGTCCACGCCGAAGACCCGGGTTTGATTCCCCACATGGGTACAATGTGTGAAGCCCATTTCTGGTGTCCCCCACCGTGATATAGCTGGAATATTGCTAAAAGCGGCGTAAAACTAAACTCACTCACTCAGTCAGTCAGTTCAACGGTGTCTGTAGAGTTGTTCATTAACTTTCCCAGATTCATTGATTGTGAGTTTGAATCTCACGTGTGTTTGATCTTTGATTTGTCAGCAACATTTTCAGCACAATATAAATCCTTATAACCCTGCAGAAGAAGAAATGGCCGAATACATACATAATGTTTCAATAAATAGAACAAGGCCAGGCTGACGGTTCGGTGCCAACGTAGGTTACATAGTACAACCCTAAGCGTGCACTGTGAACAAAACTTCCCATGTTAAGCCGTGAAAATTCAGGTTAGAATTGGTCTTCAGCAACCCATGCTTGTCATAAGAGGTGACTGACAGGATAGGATGGTCAGACTCAAAGACTTTGTTGACACATGTCATCGTGTCTTAGTTGCGTATATGTATCGTCTCCTAATAGCGTAGATTGATGCTCATGCTGTTGATCACTGGATTGTGTGGTTAGATTTGATTTATGTACCGACCACAGCCATATAGCTGGAATATTGCTGAGTGCGGCGTAAAAAAAACAAACAAAAATACAAATAATCATTTATCTCTTTCTTCCCTTCCAGACTGAGTGACAGATCAGGAGAGCAGACCCATCCAGCAGAAATAGACAAGAGGGCAGCCATCACAACCACAAGACCAAATTCATAGATACAATCTCAAAACTTTTGGTACCTTCATTCTATCTGTGACCTGAGCCATCATCACCAACCGATCTATTCATGATGCTAATCACAAGACAAGCACCTGCCTAACCTCAGTGAACAGTTCGGAGCATGAGCGTATTCCATCCAGACACATCTCTATGTTAGTATGATCGACGCCAGTAAGGCAGCGGCATACCACCAGGCTGCCATCGCCACCTACCAGGTGTCCCTTTACGGCTTGTACACAAATGCAGGTGTCTGTGATCCCATCATCAACGGCACCGTAGTTGACAGCGTCACTGCAAGAGGAAATCCTAATTTGATAACTCAAATAACAAGCAGCCAAGTTGATGTCACAGAAGCGAGGAAAGACTTGAAGGAAAAACAGGAAAGGTTCACCTGTGATGAGTGTGGAAAGTCAGTGAAAAGTCGAAATTATCTCAAGTTGCACAAGAGAACACATACAGGAGAGAAGCCGTTCGCGTGTAAGCAGTGTAGTCTTAGCTTCAGTGTACGGGGAAACCTGTACAAGCATATGCGAACACATTCTGGGGTGAAGAATTACGGCTGTAGCTACTGCGGGCAGATGTTTCGGGACAGTACATCTCGGAATCGGCATGAGAGGCTCCACACTGGGGAGATGCCGTATCGGTGCGAGGACTGTGACCAAAACTTTCGATACCGAGAAATGTACAAGGCTCACATGATGAAGACCCATGGCCTTGATGAAGAGGAGGTTGTGTCTCTGCCTCCAGGGAAGAAGATGAAGATGGACCAGAGCAGTTCGAACTCACAAGGTGCATCCGGCACTCAAAAAGGTAGCACGGATGTGCACCATATGAGTCCCAAGACAGTCTCTTCCAAGGGTGATGACAAGATCCAGAACCTGTCCTCTGCTGTTCAAATAATTGGAAACGTAATTTTGAAAAAGGAAGTTGGTTTAGACAGCACGGGTCAGAAGGATAAGCTGGCTAACCTTTCCAGTTTCGCTTACAATACGACTGCTGGTCCAAGTGCACAGTGTATTGGGTCTGAGGAACAAGCTGAAATGTCGAGTTTGACCGAGGAGGATGGTGACATGGCGTTTGAGGACACATCCCCCTACAAACTGATGCCTCTAGAACTCCAGAACACAGATGCGGTCAGCATCACCAGACCAGAGGGACCTGTCTTGCTGCAGCAGGTGAAAAACAGAATAGAACAGCTTCAATGCAGCAAGTGTCCGAAATCTTTTGACAATAAATCCCAACTGACGCGTCATCAGAAAATGCACAAGTTACTGAGTGTTGTAAAGACAGCTTCTCATGCTAGTGGATCAGGCAGTAAGGTCATGGCCAAGAAACCTGTTCTTAGTCAAGGGGCTGGAACGGCCAGGAAAACCATGAGAAAACAATCGCCGTTTGTTAAAGTGAGTACCCCAGATTTGCCCGACTCTGAAGAATTCAGTGAAGAGAATACCCTTAAATCATCTCTTGAGCTGTCATCCCTGAATCCCTCAAGTAATAGTTCTTCATCACAGTCTGGTGATCACAGTATCCAGATTGATGCCTCTCTTCCTGAGACCTTTCTCCAGGAGTCTGTGATGACAGGAGTGGACGACTCTTGTTCTGATCCTGCTGGAAGCAGAGCACACTCTCCTTCTGGGGAATCACAGGAGATGCTGGAGATGGGTGATGATACAACCAGGATAACCAAGGTCGAGGATCAGAGTGGGAGTTCGACAGATGTGTCTTCCATGAAAGAGGATCCGGTAGCTAGAGAACAAAGTGCACAGTCCACAGAGAATCCTGATGCCTCGGTAACCAAGGACACACCCCAGTCGTCCAATACAAGAGACCCTCCTGGAGGAATTATTCTTGATGGTTGTGAATGTAAAATTTGTGGAAGGGTTTTGTCACGAGAGTCCTATCTGATAATACATATGCGATCCCATTCTGGGGAGAAGCCTTTTGTTTGTCAGTTCTGTGGAAGGGGATTCACTGTTTCTCAAAACTTGTACAAACATGTTCGGACACACACTGGGGAGAAGAATCATGCATGTCCGACATGTGGTCGCAGGTTCACCACCAGCAGTTCCCGGAATCGACACATGCTGCGTCATAGTGGCGACAAGCCTTACCCTTGCACTCTCTGTGACGAGGGTTTCTCTTACTTGGAGCAGCTGAAGTCACACTGTCAGAAAAACCATGCTTATTTTGATACATCCTTGCTGAAAAAGGTGGAAATTGATACTTATGAATTATCGAAAGGGAAAAAGAAAAAGAAATCGAAAAAGAAGTCAAAGAAACTTATTGTAGCACCAGGTGGAGTGGGCAGTCTAGTGGATGGCAAGCTTATATTTCCCTATGATAACCCCTCACAAGCTGGTAATCAAGGTGTGATAACAACTAACCAGGCAGCAGAACACATGCCGACAGACAGCAGTGGTATGCTGGACCCAAGCCTAGAAATATCCAGGCAACTCAGCAACATTCAGGAAGAGGATCATGCTCAGCTCGGAGACAGCACTGACCCCCACTTTGCTTCATCGGATCCGGGACAGACAGACGATGGATGTTCTTCGGGAGTGCGGTTTATGTGCTCCTTTTGTGGAAGCGAGTTCCAGAGTGAGCACTATCTCCAGCATCACATGACTATACACAAAAATGAACGTTGCTATGAATGTCCATTCTGTCACCAGGGTTTCGCTATGCAGGCTCACCTGCAGGCTCACCTCCGGAACCACGCTGACGCCAAGAAGTACAGCTGTGGCATTTGTGGTAAGGGCTTCAGTGTCAGGTCCAAGCTGGAGCGACACATGCTGGTGCACACTGGGGACAAGCCCAATCAGTGCCAGCTGTGCCAGGAGAGCTTCAAGTATAAGCATATCTTGAAACTTCATTATAGGAAGATGCATCCAAGTTTTGCATCTTCAGAACTTGCAAAGAAGAGAGGGAGGCCAACTAAAATGGACAGTTCAGAGGGCAATGATGTAAATGCAGAATCAGATGGTGTGTTTCGTTCCACTGATCTAGAAGATGGGGAGGTTGTGCTTGGGATGGCTGTTGACAGTGGAAGATCAGTGTCCAGATCTGCTGTGAATAATCCCAATGATATATCAGTGCTGAAATCCAATGGATTACAAGGGAGAAAAACTATACTGAGACTTCTAACAGGTGGTGATGTAAGTCAAGGCTTGAGTAGAAGCAGCAAGAATGAAACATCGATGAGAACTCATCCTGAAATATATAATATAAAGAAACCTGGTCCATCAAACTCTGAAGAAATGTCACAAAACATTCAGGGTGGTGGTATGTCTGAGATTGATTCAAATGTTCCAGAACATTATAAAGGAGAGATGAGTTCAGGCAGTCACACTGTGTGTTCCTTTAACTGTGTCCATTGTCCTTTAATCTTCCAACACAAGAAGGATCTAACTGAACATCTTCTGACACATTCTGAAAGGCAGATCGATTACAGCAAACAGTATGGGGTATTTGAAAGTGATCCAATCAAAGACATGGAGGAATGTGATTCAGTAGGGCAAGCATGGACCATCACCTCTGGTGTCCAACCAAACGTCTGTGATGTGTGTGGGGCCATGTTCTCTGAAAGCAGAAAGTATCAACAGCATATGGCTGATCATTTAGAATCAGACAAAGCTAGTGTTGAAACCAGTTCTCAAAGAGACAAGTTGAGGCCGCATTGCGAAACCTCATTTCAAGTTGTTGAAAATAGCCAGTCATTCAGTAGCAAAACTACCTCAAAAGTGAAAAGGAAAAGTGCAGCCAAATCTGCTCTGCTTCCTTTGAATAATTCTACCTCTGAAGAAGTGTGTTCGATATGCGGTGATGTGTTCTCAACTGCCGAACTTTTAGAGCACCATCTCAAAGGCCACAGTGATCCTGTACAAGATTCCAATAAGAACCGGGTTGAGGAGAGGAGCAGTGCATCGACACACACCGACGACGCTTCATCTTTTGTTCAGAGTCATCAAAAGCAGCTGATGAAGAGTCCAGTAATTAAGAAAGAACCAGAGGAGTGTCTTCCAGAACAAACCCCTCTGAGTGAGTGTCATGATGTAGCCAGACATGATGGTTACCACGGTGAGGGTTTCATTGAAGAGAGTCATCAGGTGGAATGCCGACACTGCCTTGCCATGTTTAATTCCTTCAAGGCTCTACATGATCACATGAAAGTTCATGAAGGACAGTCAGTGTTCAATTGTCCCCTCTGTAGCTCCGTGTTCCACAAGCAGGACCAGCTTCTGGAACATCTGAAAGAACACACAGGAGCTTGAGAGCTAGAATCTGAAGCTTCTCAAGGGACAGGCTGTGGACAAGCTTCTGGAACATCTGTGAAGAAACACACAGGAGCTTGAGAGCTAGAATCTGAAGCTGCTCAAGTGACAGGCTGTGGACAGGCTTCTGGAACATCTGTGAAGAAACACACAGGAGCTTGAGAGCTAGAATCTGAAGCTTCTCAACGGACAAGTTGTGGACAGGCTTCTGGAACATCTGAAGGAACACAGGGGCTTGGGAGCTAGACTCTGAATCTTCTCAAGGGACAAGCTCAGGCTTAAGAATTGGAGAATACTGAAGTAACTGGTCAACAGCAAACAAAGGTCTGAAAGTTAGGCTATGAAGCCATGTTGAATGGTCTCATTTAACAAGCTTGGACTAAAACTGAAGTATTGGTACTCGTAGTCTGGTCAAGGAACATGCAGTGTTCCTAGTATTATATTTCTTCAAGGAACATACATGGGAATCTTATACTGGGTACACAGATGGAAATGTCATCAAGGAACTTACTTAGACCTAAGATGTGTGCTGGGGAAGTGTCTCAAGGAACAAACTGAGACCCAAGTTATTCTCTGTGGTCCATTTTGAGTATTTAAAAATAATGGGTATGAAAGTTAGAATGTGTTGTGCTAAATGAGCTTTTCAAAATACATATTGGGGCCAGATACTTACTCTGTGAATTTGTCGTGTCATTGTGCTGGATCATATATGGGAACATATTAAGAAACATAGTCGGTTCTGTAGTTCTTAGAAGTTCAGTTGGAATATAATTACGTTAAATACGGTCAACAGATGTTTGCAGTGTCGTGCTGTTTGGCCATGTGGATGTCGAGATGGGGCTCATGGAGGATTTGCCTGAATCTTACACCATACATAAGACAACCATTTTTAATATTTTAATTCAATCAGAACTATTTGTGGAGCTTATCATTTTTACCAGATTGAGTTGTTGTTAAGGGTGTCCTAATTAAAATGTTATGGTCACAGATGTGATCAAATAGTTGTAACTGCTGCTTAACTGAGATACAGGTTAGGGCTGCAACGATTCACCCAGACCTCGATTTGATTCGGTTTTCGATATTGAACCCTTGATTCGATCATTTTCGATTCGATTCTTCATACAAGTGAAAACATCAGATTTCATTTAACTATCAGAGTTCAAGTGAGTCGGCTTTTTTGGCTTGAAACCCATCATCAACTTGGCGATGTCTCCTAAGAACAATTCTCAACAATAACTAGCCCGGCGTCAACCAATCACGTTTAGCATTATTTCAGCACTCGAAACTGCTCGAAGTTGGTGTCAAACTTATGTTCTCTTCGTGTGGAAATAATATTAATAGCAGCGTTCAGAATTCCCGCCTGCCCGACCTTCCGGAACGGTCTGTTTTCATCTCGGACGGTCAAATTTCAAAAGTAGCCTGTCCGGTGGTCTGGTAGATGTTTTACCCATAACAATAAATATTTCATAATATCAGACAGGTTCTCTTGTCGTCAGTTTGAGGTGTTTAAGGTATTATGATAATTACGATAAACTATTTACGATTGGACAGTTCATTTTACAATAACCAATCACAACACATGTACCTTCAGTTTACCTAAACTCGGTACATTGCCTGTTAGTGCTATGTTGTTCATTGCGATGCCTACAAACAGTAAAGTATTCAGAAACCCGATTTTTTTTGCATTGTTGAAAACCGGACAGGCAAGTTTGTATCCGGACTGGTATTTTTTTTAAAGTCACCAGTCCGGCTGTCTGGCTTGGAATTTTGGGAGTTTTAAACACTGTTATTGGTATTCGAATATTGAATTGAAATAGTGATAATGGTTATCGAAAATCAAAACTTAGGTGTCGAACCGAATCGTTGCACCCCTAGTTAGCATCACTACAGTAATGTGCACTGTTCCTCAGTGAAATCTCAACCTCCGTCAGTTGAACTGTTTTTAAAAAATTACATTGTGTAAAATGCCCTGGCAGCATAAGTATAATTTTGTTGGTACACATTAAAGAGACAAATACTATTCTCCATGAATTTTCTTTCACTACACCTTTTTCTTCGAATATTTTCTGACTTGACACTTGGATTATATTGTATTATAATTAATGAGATGGGGGCCATCCTTTCCCCTGTACAGTCTCCTTCATCTGTCCTGTCATGTCTTGTGTATTGTCATCTGTCTTGTGTTTTGTATAACCACAAAGGAAGTGTTGAAGGCAGTTTTGCTGTTCTCATGTCCTGTGGTGAGATGGTGGTTTTATTTTTAACCCGGTTGTAAATGAGGCATTTTCAGGTAGAACTTTTATAATGAGCAAGGATTGGAAGGTTTATTATTGTACTGTGTAACATGTTGGGATCCCAAGGAAAAGCTGACCTGTGCTTAATCTGGACGCTGTTAGTGTGGTCACTGTGCTTAGTGAAGACACTCTCTCTCAGGACACTGTCATTGTGCTTAGTTTTGACATATTCTATGTGCTTAGTCACGACACTCTCCCTCAGTCACGACACTGTCACTGGGCTTAGTTACGGCACTGTCACTGTGCTTAGTCTTGACACTGTCTTTCAGCCCAGTGGCTAAAGCGTTGGCTCATCACGCTGAAGGCCCGGGTTCGATTCCCCACATGGGTACAATGTGTGAAGCCCATTTCTGGTGTCCCCAGCCGCGATATTGCTGGAGTATTGCTAAAAGCGGTGCAAAAGCCAACTCGCTCACTCTCATGAAACAGGTCCACACAAACCATGTATCTATTCTGTCTGACATCTAGTTGCTCTTCTTGTGTATGACTTGTTGTAGTCCTAGCTGATGCTTGTATCTAACACTGATTCAGGACAACCATAGCTCCACCTCTGTGTGCTAGTGATTCACATAGTTCCTGTCAGGGGATTGTATCTAACACTGATTCAGGACAACCATAGCTCCACCTCTGTGTGCAAGTGATTCACATAGTTCCTGTCAGGGGAGAATCAATACACTGGTTACGATTAATATGTTTTTGTGTCGATACATAGTGATTGTCTTGGAAACATACTTCTTGTTAATGAAAGTCCCATCTCGTGTTTAATCAGACAGATATCGCAGAACAGTTCCCGATTTAGTGCTTTGTTACTTGTACTGGTGCTACCCAATATTACACAGTGCAACCTAGTTATTAGTCTAACTTGCACCAGGTGCAGGCAAGTTTCGAGAAATAAATCAACAATAAATCTAACATTATAAGCATAAATATGTCAGCTCATATTTCTTCTAAACTTTGAATAGGAATGGCACCAAAACATTGGTATTTATAGACACCTCTTGGCTATGACAGCTCCAGTAAACTGGAACCAGCTGTGTCTCTGCGTTGCTATGGTTTCATGGGTACAACATCACGGAAATATGTTTGTGTTCACCGAAACCTCTGACGTTTTAACACACTATGTTACAACTGGAATTTGGCTGGTTCTACTAGGTATCGTATCGTATCGTGACATGACCTTTGTGCTGTGATAGGTCTCGTATCATGACCTAGGTACTGTGATAAGTATCGTATCATGACCTAAGTACTGTGAAATGTACATCGTGACCTTGCTGTATTGGTTCACCTCTGGTTCCTATAGTTGAGGGGCGGTGGGGTAGCCTAGTAGTTAAAGCGTTGGCTCGTCACGCCGAAGGCCCGGGTTCGATTCCCCACATGGGCACAATGTGTTAAGCCCATTTCTGGTGTCCCCCGGCGTGATATTGCTGGAATATTGCTAGAAGCGGCGTAAAACTAAACTCAGTCAGTCAGTCCTATAGTTGAACATATTCACTGTAAAGTACCCAGCATAGACTGTAGGTAGACACCCATGCCCTGACATACACTAGCTCCAACACTGTAACCAAGTGTTAGCTCTTCCTGTACATAATCATAGACTAGTAACCCCAAGAGTCGACACTGTCAAGATGCATCGGACAGCATCAGTGATCAGGGTACGCCGCCTTTCAGTTGGTTTGGGGTCTTTATAAGTTGAGGGGGGACTTTGGTAATAAGTCTAGGGGACAGATGGGGAAGGGTAAGGAACCATCAATATTTTGAGTCATTTTTGAAAAAAATTAAAAAATAAAAATAACCCCCAAAACACCTTTATCTGGTGCTTCCAGCAGATGATAGCATTAAAGATGGTGAAATCTTTTTCTGCCTAATACCTTATGCATACAGATAATATCCATAAAAACATTCCATGATCCAGTTACAAAAAGCTGGAAGAAAAATAATCTTTCCCTTCTCCAACTTCTATCTTTGACACAAATGATTCAGTGATCCACGATGTGAAATATAACTTACTTTGTGAAAACTAAAGTTTAAATGAACAGCTCTCTCCTTGAATTCCGACGGCAAAATGTCTTGTAGGGGCTCTTTTGGAGTTGACTGAAATCAAACGGTCTTAAGTGATTGGAAACTTAACGATAAAGGCAAGACTTTATGGATGTCAACTTCGTTATTTTGAGGGACACAACATTTTGGAGTATATCCTTACTTCTTCATCAGGTAAGTGACAGACTAGTAAACAGACAGCTATGTATGTACATGTGAAACTACAACAGCGGACAGACAACAAGGGAAGCCAGTAGTTAATTAGCACTAAAGTGGTAAGGTGGTAGAAGCCAGGGGTTGTAAATCCAGGCATGAATGATGAGATAAAAATGGTGGCATTTAACAACAGAAAACAAAATACAAATGGAAGCCTAATTAGTGATATGTGCAAGGACAATGAAGCCAGCAGTGATAATTAAGTTAACATGTCCCATGGGAAAGGTAGATACGTTTCCTGGTCACGGTTGATTGTCGGTTGGGATCTCCTGATGTGTATGGCCTCTTGTAGTTTCCTTGTTAATGAAGTTGACATCCATAAGTTCGTGCCTTCATGTGTATCCCCCCTAAATGCGTTCAAAGACTCTAAACATTATGATATTGTTGAAATCTGAACAAAGACTGGCAGTGAGCATTACCTCCTATCATTCACTTTAAAGTAGCGGTGGAGCGGTTAAAGCGTTCGCTCGTCACACCAAAGACCCGGGTTCAGTTCCCCACATGGGTTCAATGTGTGAAGCCCATTTCTGTTTGTCCCCGCCATGATATTGCTGGAATAAAACCGGCAAAAAAGCGGCATAAAACCAACACTCATTCACTCAGTTTAGAGTCGTAAGAAAACGAAGAACACAGATGCTAGGATGATGAAAAGGGTGGAAGTTGTGGAGGAAAACTTTTTGTAAACATTGTATGGGGTTAGACTTCATCGTTTTGCTTTTCTTTATGTAAATATGCTAGAAAACCAAGGATTTTACTCTTGGTTTAAGCAGGTGGCTGACATAGAATATGTCAGCTTTGGGACCATTAAAACAATTGACATGTTGCCTAAACTAAGTTTCACACATTTGTGACCATGTTTTAATGAATGATACACATTTTACTCATATAAATTTGCTCAGAAATATTCAATATATATTCAGATTGGCTTTTGTAACTTGATGCCATACAGCTGTCAGTCTCTGTAATACTTCAGTGAATTACGTTATTACTTTTTTCTTGTTTTCTTTTGTTTAAGGGTCTCTGTAATGTATGTTCTTATTTATGGTACGATACACACGGAATGGAGGATACTGATGTAAATGGTTATCTATTGTTGTCTTGGGCTCTTTATTGAGAGTTCACGGTTAGAGCCTCTTGATTTAATTCAGTGGGGCCTCTCTGCTAGGCCATTTAATGGCCTCCCTACAAGGCTTTTTTTACATGGCCTCAATAGGGCCCTTCTTAATGGGTTTTACAGGGCTTCTTTACTTGTCCTCTCCAAAGGGCACTTTACATGGCCTCTTTAGCGTCCTTCTTAATGGCCTTTAAAGGGCCTCTTTTCTTGTCTTCTTCTCGACTGGGCTCCTTTCCATGGCCTCTTCTATAGGGTGTCTTTACATGTCCTCTACAGGCCATCTTTACATGGCCTTGATAGGCCGTATATTCATGGCCTTGATAGACCGTTTTAATATGGCCTCAATAGGCCATCTTTACATGGCCTTGACACTGCTTCTTTACATGCCCATTCTTCATTGCCTCAACATAGCTTCTTTACATGGCCTCTACATAAGGCTTTTCTTCATGGCTTTTTAGGGCTTCTCTGCATGCCTCTCATCTGACCACCTTAATGGCCTCTATAATTATGGCTTCTCTGCTTGGCCACTATATGAGGCCCTTCTTAATGGCCTTTTAGGGCTTCTCTGCATGCCTCTCATCTGACCAGCTTAATGGCCTCTATAATTATGGCTTCTCTGCATGGCCACTATTTGAGGCCCTTCTTAATGGCCTTTACAGGGCTTCTTTACATGGCCTCTCTAGGGCAATTGTGCATCTGATACAAATATGTTGAAGTTTCCTTGCAATAATAATGTGATTGGAATATAGGTCAGGATCAAAAGGTAGCTTGTCCATGTCAAGGCACTTTGGAGAATGGGAAATTTTATGTGGAATGAAACTTGTACAGTCTTTCAAATTATTATTTTTGGATTAGGATGAAAAGGAATAGATGTCCCAATTGTAGAATTGTTGTATTGGTCAGCCCAGCACATAATTCCTTGTTTGTATCTATGTGTAGGATTTGTTGCTAGGTTAGTTGAGGTGCACAGAATGAATTCAGTGAATCCTGCCGTAAATGATTGTAGATGAGTTAAAGGAGCAATATGTTTTTTCTGGTCTAATAATGTGTAAATTGTTGCGTAGGGACTGTTGTAGCAAAGGAATGGTACTCCCTATTCCATCTGAAAATCTGGATGTGCCCTGATCAAGATTATGTCTCAACTGTTCCGTAGAAGCTGTACGGTTATGTCAATTGATTCTATATTCTAATTACCGTACGAAATCAACCCAGGTCAGGTCAGCTGATTGAGTGATTGGGCGTTACGGAGATCGCGTGTATATTGGAACACTCTTAACTATTCATTGAAACAGGTGGTAGTTTGTGTAGTGAAGGGCTTCGGATGTTCCCGGGAACAGTCATACATCACAGGAGTGTCTTTCATTGTCATCATTATTGTCAATAAACACGTGTTACAAATAGTTCAGCTTCTTTTTGTGTACATATTGATGCAGCTGACCTGCATATAGTTGCAGCACTCTGCAGATATAGTACCTGTGAAGGTCTGGGTTAGAATATTGATCTTCAGTAACCCATGCTTGTTGTAGGAGGCGTCGGGATCTGGACTAAGGGGATCGGGTGGTCAGGCTCGCTGACTTGGTTGACAAGTCATCCGTTCCCAATTGCGCAGATCGATGCACTGTTGATCACTGGATTGTCTGGTCCGATTGTCTCGATTGTTTACAGACCGCCGCCATATAGCTGGAATATTGCTGAGTGCGGCGTAAAACTAAACTCACTCATGTGAGGGATACCAAGAATGGTCTTTACATATACTGAGGGAAACAAATCAGGGAACATCACTTAATGACTGTGTTAATTTATTTATTCCGCCGCCATATAACTGGAATATTGCTCAGTGTGGCGTAAAACGAAAGTCACTCACTCACTCACTGCAAATATGGAATGGGTACAAATACTTGACACAGGGAACAGTAGCACCATCATGCAGTGAAACTGTGACAATGTAGTACATATACCTGATTCAGGTAGCAATACGTGGTACACTTTACAGTATATGATATAGGTTGAAATATATCGTATCTATTGCAATATATAAACTGTATAGCAGTACATGATACAAGTTGCAGTACATGGTACAGGCGGTTGTACATGATACAGGTTGCAGCACATGATACAGTATGCAGTACGATACAGGTTGCAGTACATGATACAGTATGCAGTACATGATACAGGTTGCAGTACATGATACAGGCTGCAGTACATGGTACAGGCGGTGATACATGATACAGGTTGCAGTACATGATACAGGTTGCAGCACATGGTACAGGTTGCAGTACACGATACAGTATGCAGTACACGATACAGTATGCAGTACATGATACAGGTTGCAGTACATGATACAGGTTGCAGTACATGATACAGGTTGCAGTACATGATACAGGTTGCAGTACATGATACAGAATGCAGTACATGATACAGGTTGTAGTACATGATACAGTATGCAGTACATGATACAGTATGCAGTACATGATACAGGTTGCAGTACATGATACAGGTTGCAGTACATGATACAGGTTGCAGTACATGATACAGGTTGCAATACATGATACAGTATGCAGTACATGATACAGGTTGCAGTACATGATACAGGTTGCAGTACATGATACAGTATGCAGTACATGATACAAGTTGCAGTACATGGTACAGGATGTGGTACATGATACAGGATGCAGTACATGATACAGGTTGCAGTACATGATACAGGTTGCAGTACTTGATACAGGTTGTAGTACATGATACAGTATGCAGTACATGATACAGGTTGCAGTACATGATACAGACTGCAGTACATGATACAGGTTGCAGTACTGGTGATGCGTCTTGGCGTCCACCTTTAACCTTGCGCACTAGTACCCTGTCTTAAGTGTGGGTGCGTAGTAAACCCGACGTGCGCACGCTGCAGACAGCAATGTCTGGTTTGGCTTCCAACGTTCTATATAGAGGTCACCGAGTGCATCTGCTGAACATGTCAACACGGTCCAACAGAAGGAAAACAATGTTTCGTGCGTTAAATGTGCTGTTACACATTACTATAGAAGTGGATATTACACGGACGTGTCAATGGATACATCTAATCTCCATATTTGAGCCCAGTTGATATCACGTTGACAATGACGCTGCCAACCCCGCCTACTTTCACTCCCTGTCTGACCGGCAATGATGGTTAGAACTTGAACTCGACCGTCTACCTAGGATTACGTGACATGGTGTAATGTAAAGGTAACATGTGGCCGTACACTCACTGTAGTCGTGATGCTCATGGACTTGAACTCAAGACGATCAGTGACCTTGAACAGCGGCGCTGGCGACGACCGCCTTAGTTATAGTAACCAATGTCAAACAGCACGTGTTGCTTAACGGTACTCTGTCTCACAGACCTAGACTAACAACTAGTCTCTGAAATGAACATATTTTACTGAAAAAAGTTCATAGTAAAAAAAAAAAAATATTATGAAAAGGAGCCCTGAGACTTTCTTCATTTTCAGAAGCTGAGTAAATCTAGACTTGCCACATTTTCTAGACTTGCGTAGCCTTTCTTGGATATATTTGCTTCAGGGTCTGTACGACAGACTATCACAGACCCTGAACCGCATTATTTTCATTACTGCATATAGTCCTCCTTGTTAAGCAAAGGCCGTAAATGAAGCAAGTCTAGATTTCCTCCCATCTTGACGAGGCTCCTTTTCAATTTAAATGGGATTATTTGTTACTGTCAAATTTACATACATTTAGAGACTTAGCATTATGAGTGGTGATACTCTGACCATTTAATGGAAGAATTTTAATTCTAACTTTGTTATTTGTAATTCTTATTCTCGGGTGAGGCGAAGCTGTCTTCTGAAGTTCTATCCAAAATTCTTGGAGTGCCCAGAGCCATGGGAACTGGCACATTCATTCAGTGAAATCATCATCAAATTTTGAAAGCGACATTGTTTTTTTAATGTACTGCTGAAACATATGATAATATGAGAAAAAAAAACATGGTGTACGTTTTATCGAAATATGGACAAATGATTGTAGCGAAAGTTGCCCAGTAACGGCTAGGAGGAGTCACAGTCAGCCAATCGAAAACCTAGGTATACTGAAAAGCAACTCTTCGTTCGTCACTACTCGCCCATTACCATAAACTGCAAGAAGACTCACCCCGTATCAATGCTTGTTACGGGGATAAATAGGACAAACCAAACAGAATGCGACCCATGAAGATCTAGGTTAAAATTGATCTTCAGTAGCCCATTCTTGTCGTAAGAGGCGACTAACGAGATCAGGTGGTCAAGCTCGTTGACTTGGTTGAAACATGTCAGTAGATCGATGCTCATGCAGTTGATCACTGGATTGTCTGGACCAGACTCGATTATTTACAGACCGCCGTCATACAGCTGGAGCATTGCTGGGTGCGGCGTAAAACTAAGCTCACTCACTCACCCAGTCAGAATGCGCGAACTTATGGAGACACACGTGTTTGTACATAAAGGCTCTCGTGTGTTTTTTCTTTTGGGTGTTTTCTGTGGCGGTCTGTTTGGTTTTCCAACGTTATTTTAGTTTAAGATCTATTTCGGTATATGAGTAAGGATGTGGATACGCTCAAGTATCTCACCGGATGAGAACACGTACGCGTGAAGGTTAGAATTGGCCTTCACAACCCATGCTTGTCGTAAAAGGCGCTTGATGGGATCGGATGGTCATGGCTCACTGACTTGGTTGTCATCGTACCAATTGCGTAGCTTGATGCTCATGATGTTGATCACTGGAATGTCTGGTGCAGACACATTTCTTTAAGTGGTGGCATTTAAAAGGTGGTATGAACACTGACGCGCGCACACACAAACACAACACTGACGCGTGTACACAAACACAACGCTGACACGAACACACACAACCACAACACTGACGCGCGTACACACACAAACACAACACTGACCACTGACGCGCACACACACAAACACAACACTGACGCGCGTACACACAACCACAACACTGACGCACAAACACAACACTGACGCACACACACACAACCACAACACTGACGCACACACACAAACACAACACTGACGCGCGTACACACAACCACAACACTGACGCACACACACAAACACAACACTGACGCACACACACAAACACAACACTGACGCGCACACACACAAATACAACACAAACGCGCGTACTCACAAACACAACAATGACACGCGCACACACAACCACAACACTGATGCGCGCACACACAACCACAACACTACTGTGCGCACACACAAACACAACACTGACCCACACACACAAACACAACGCTGACGCGCACACACACAACCACAACACTGACACGCGCACACACAACCAAAACAAAAACGTGCGCACATACAAGCACAACACTGACGCGTACACACATAAGCACAAAAATACCTGGATTTTAAACTTACAGATTAATCGATTCATATTTAGTACCTTCTGAGATGTACCACCATTCTAGATACTGACTGGATCAGAGGGTGTGGTTAAACTCTAAATGGTTGACTAACCGTATAGAGGAAAACCACTTCACTTGTGAATTCTCTCACCCGGATAAGGATACTATCTTTATATCGGGTGACATTACAAACAGGATGCATGCGGCTAAGAAGGAAATACTATGTATCGCGTTTTTATCAGGAAATAAATACTTTAATTTGTAAGTTGTCGCATTTAACGATGCAATTGTTATCATTATCAATAATTCATAATTAACATATTTCTTGTGTACATTCTCTGCCTCTGCCTTCTAACACCCTTACTTAACACGTTATACAAGCTATGTTCATCAACCTCATCTATTGTACTAACATCCATCTGCCTTCCAATCATGTGGTTAATCTCTAATTCAATCTTTGTAGGTCACCTAACTCACTGGTAGGGAACTTGGTTACAGTGAGAGTGGAGTCTTTGTGATTTTTGCGACGGAATCTTTGCGATGTCACAGAGTCTATGTGATTTTTGCATCAGCAAGGGAAGGGTAAGATACGATAAATGGCCTGTATACCTACAAAATCAATATTACGAGAGAGTTGAATTCACATTTACTTACATTAGGTTTCCATCAGTAAGCAGCAAATATATGTTGTTCAGAAAGCTACTGATAATTATGTAAAACCATTAATTGTCACGAAATTAATACTTTTTGATAAATAATCGTCATATTGACCCCATAACGAAGTGTAAAAATAATACAAAGTGTTCCGATTAGAGATTATCCCCTTTCATCATAAAGCATTTACTGTTTTATCAGCGAAAAAAACCGAACATATTAATTTCCATGAACTGGTTTAATGTCTCAGACTGACTGACAGAGTTTGGTTTTACGCCGCTTTTAGCAATATTCCAGCAACATCACGGCGGGGGACACCAGAAATGGGCTTCACACATTGTGCCCATGTGGGGATTCGAACCCGGGTCTTCGGTGTGACGAGCCAACGCTTTAACCATTAGGCTACCCCACCGCCCCTTAATGTCTCAGAAACTTTTTGACTACGAAATTGATGTAACGGAAAATTCCTTCATTGTCATTATCTATGCAACATCTCGACTTGCCCCAATGAATTACAATTGTGTAAGATAACATTATGCGGTGATATGAAAATTATAATCTAAAATACAAGAAAGTAAAGCTATAATTACCATTTCGTCTTGTCAAAACTCATCTTAGTGCAAAGACTCTGTGACATAATTATCGCAAAGTTTCCGTCGCAAAAATCACAAAGACTCCACTCTCCCTGTAACCAAGTACCTAGTCTGTCTCACAGTCCCTGAACCACATTATTTTCCCCCCTGCCAAGCCCTCTCTGCAGTGCTAAAGCCCTAAATAAAGCAAGTCTAGATTTCCTCAGGTTCATGAAAATTTGGTTAAGCTTGTTACTATTCTAGCTGCCTCCAGCTGTAGTAATTCTAATTTATTAGCATTATAGGAAGTGCAATTGTTCCAGACAACGGTAGTCTGTCTCACAGTCCCTGAACCAAATATTTTCCCTATTGCCTATAGCCCTCCCTGCAATGTAGCCTACCTCACAGTCCCTGAATCACATTATGTTCCCTACTCCCCATCCCTCCCTGCAATGTAGCCTACCTCACAGTCCCTGAACCACATTATTTTCCCCACTCCCCATCCCTCCCTGCAATGTAGCCTACCTCACAGTCCCTGAACCACATTATTTTCCCTACTCCCCATCCCTCCCTGCAATGTAGCCTACCTCACAGTCCCTGAACCACATTATTTTCCCTACAGCCTAGCCCTCCCTGCAATGTAGCTTGTCTCACAGTCCCTGAACCACATCATTTTCCCTACAGCCTAACCCTCCCTGCAAAGTAGTCTGTCTCACAGTCCCTGAACCACATTATTTTCCCTACTGCCTAACCCTCCCTGCAATGTAGTCTGTCTCACAGTCCCTGAACCACATTATTTTCCCTACAGCCTAGCCCTTCCTGCACTGTAGTCTGTCTCCCAGTCCCTGAACCACATTATTTTCCCTACAGCCTAACCCTCCCTGCAATGTAGTCTGTCTCACAGTCCCTGAACCACATTATTTTCCCCACAGCCTAACCCTCCCTGCAATGTAGTCTGTCTCACAGTCCCTGAACCACATTATTTTCCCTACAGCCTAACCCTCCCTGCAATGTAGTCTGTCTCACAGTCCCTGAACCACATTATTTTCCCTCTTGCCTAATCTGTCTCACAGTCCCTGAACCACATTAATTTCCCTACTGCCAAGCCCTCTCTGCAGTGCTAAAGTCCTAAATAAAGCAAGTCTAGATTTCCTCAGATCTGAATCTCTGGTCTCCCTAGGGCTCCTTTTCAATATAAATGGGCTTGTTTGTTACTATCAAAATATATATATTCAGAGACTAAGCCTTAGTCTACCAAGTTCCCTACCAGTGTAACTGGCGTCCAAGCAACTTACCAGATGTCGCTAATACCAGAATCAGTTATCTAAACAATACGAAATAGCAATATCAAGGTGGTATTTTTTTATATGGAAATGTTAAGTTTAAAAAAAAAACACAACAAAAAACAACATTTTAAATGTATTAAAAAACAGTACACACCTGTGAGACAGCGCTCATTGTACTCGCGGTTAATGAACCATCTTGCACTCCCGTCACAGATATCGTTTCATGAAATGGAGTCGCTAATAAATATTACCTTTCATCAAGAAACCTTTGCAGTTGTCATAGACATAAATCTACTGATAGAAATGTTACAACAAACAGGAACTTCCTGTACATACATGCGATCGTGTTGTTATGGAAGCAGTACCGTTATGGATCGATAAGACTTCAGTTTAGATCACGTGACGCTGAACCGTGGCCAGCTTAGATGGTGCTCGTACGGGGAAGGTGGTCAATTCCTATCGACCAATAAACCGCGGTTATTTACCTGAATAGACTGCCGTACATATTGGGTATAAAATCTTTACAATGTTAACCTAGGACAAGTCTGACTATATGTTTATTTACCTTTAACGGTGAATATTATTCCGTCGTAAACAAAACATTGAATGTGAATGTGACACAATTTCCCGGTCGGTTCACTCAAATCTGGCAAGGTCGTTCTCGCCAATATCTATTTTTATACCCTACCAGCTGACAGAATCGCTTTGTTCGGTGGAAGGTGACTTGACCATTGGTGTAATATTTCAACTTGTACCAGCGTTATCCTTCCCCTGTCGTGCTGACGGGCCACATTCCTGTCAGATGAACACGGACATAGTGACGTAAGTGGATTCTATCAATATTTTTCCGTTAAAGACAACTCCTCGTTTTGCGGCCGAGCTAAGCGGAAGCAACGATCAGCTGTTGGCGGCCGCGCCGGCTCGCTTTGCGTCCCTAGCTCTCGATCACCAGATATCTTGGAAAATATGGTCAGACTCTGTCATGGCATTATGTTAAGCTTCCGACATCATGCACTATGAAAAACCTTCTATTATAATGTGATTCAGAGTCTACGCGGTGAGCAGATGCTATGTACACACAATCTCCACTGTACTAATATATATTAATGTGTGATGCTTCGGGGGTTTGCATATCAAGCAACTTCGGAATATTTTCGATCTATACATGCCGTATTATGCGCTTTTATTGGTTGTAGGATTACATATATTTAATGTATATAGCTGTCAGTGAAACGCGGGCCGATCACGAGTGAATGGTACATCTCATTATGCGCTTGTAATGAGAAGGATGACGTAAAGGCGTTATTTTTGTCAACATGGCACAGATTCTACATGGTCGATTTAATGCATGGTTGCATATTAATTAACTGTTGATATATCCATGTGAAAGTCTTCCGATCGATTGCTCTACCTGTACCCGTGTGTCACAATGGAGGAGAACTTCCTGCTGACTCGACCGTGTAATCGCATCGCCTCATGTTTTGTCATAGGTGTGAAATTGGTCGCACGTTCGGTTTAACAGTTTCGCTGTACATGTTAACACCGCGAGGCCTTTGTGTGGTCATATGTCGCGATGGTGTTGGTTACACCGATGAGGACCAGATTCTCGATTACGTGATTATCTCCCTTTACCCCACCCCATCTCCTGACCCCTAAATTCGACCCCTGGTTGAACCTCTGACCTTTCTTGTAAGAAGGTAGATAAGCCTGTCAGTGCCGGTCTGCTGTAGCCACGCGTTGTATTCCTGGAAACTATTTCTTGTGAATCTTTTACCATTTCTTTACTGCTAATTAAACCCAGCCAATATGGCACAGTCATCGATACATTTGAACACGGTAATCCGGAGTTCCCCAAAGTGATGTCCGGGTTAAAACAATATCTGATTGCTAAATTATTGTAGTGCAGTGCCCTCTCTGTCGGAAAGATTGCTTGTGGAGATTATCATCTATTGTGCTCTGAGAGTTGAGAAACCTTATGCTATTTACACGTATACACATCCCTTTCAGCGTGAGAACGATGTAAGAATATACATGGAAACGTCACGTGTACGAAAACCTAGACGTTGTCATCCATAGAGTTATACGGTTTTATTTTTAATAACGAGGAGCGGTGGGGTAGCCTAATGGTTAAAGCGTCCTCTCATCACGCCGAAGACCCGGGTTCGATTCCCCATATGGGTACAATGTGTAAGCCCATTTCTGAGTGAGTGTTGTTTTACGCCGCTTTTAGAAATATTCCAGCAATATCACGGCGGGGAACACCAGAAAATGAGCCTCACACATTGTACCCATGTGGGGAATCGAACCCGGGTCTTCGGCGTGACGAGCGAAAGCTTTAACCACTAGGCTACCCCCGAGTGCCCTGACCATCTCATAGGGCCATGTTCGGCCCTAACAGTACGAATCCCAAGTTGTATCCAAAATTTCTTACTTCCTCAGAAAATACAAAACTTTTTACATAATTTCCTTTAAGAAAATGATAAATTGTTCCCAATTAGCATGCCAGAGGCACCTAGTGTAAAGTGCGTGGTATATTGTAAGATATTGCCCTTCCTTTCCTTATAGTACTCTTTGACCCTAGACTGGGAACCTGTCCTGGGTCATCTGGGTGCGTTATATCGTGTGTAGAATGCGCACAATGTGTATCTGTAAATCACATCCGGTTTGGGATTCAGAACAGAAAGGAGACCGTTGTAGGTCTGACTCTATCGACCTATCCACGGCATCACTGTTATAATGAACCTTGGAGATTCCGGGTTTGTAGAGGTTTTCAAAATTGCTCTCGAGGCGATGGGGCCGTTATGTTCGCTGACTTGGTTGCATATCATGGTATTCATGTTGAGTCGACCGGTGCTTAATCACTTGATTGTCTGGTCCAGACTTGATTTTTTACAAACTACTGGGATTTCCCGTATTTAAGCCCTGGGCTTAATAACGGAAAATGACCCATCTAGTTAACAAATATAAACCCCATAATTAAGCCCAGGGCTTAAATTCGGGAAATGCTTGTAACTGAAGATAAAGTTCTGTACACGTGGAAACCTCTAACTGCACTACAATCGTTATATAAGCTGACGTTCGCCATGTGCTTTTGCCATGGGACGTCACTCTAAACAATATAAATAGAAATCTCAATTTAAGCCCATGTGCTTAATAACGGGAAAATATCCCGTTTTTAAGCACATAGGCGTAATTTCGAGTGGGCTTAAATACGGGAAATACCGGTACTGTTATATAGCTGCAATATGTTGCTGAGGGCAAAGAAAAACACATAGACAAAACTAGTATAACACATATGTAAGAAAAAATACACAAGGTTTAGCGTGAACACGCACGTACGACAGCTTACAGTTCCAGTGATTCACTGACTTGCGAACACAGCTAGAATACATTTATACCGTGATTAGACACCTGAACCGCAGAAGCTAATCTGTCGAGGTGTATATCGTGTTCCAGACTCCACGAATGAAGGAGTGAGTGATTGATTTTAGTATTACGCTTTTTTAGCAATATTCCAGCAATATCACGGCGTAGAACACCAGAAATGGGCTTCATACATTGTACTCATGTAGGGAATCGAACCCGGGTCTTTGGCGTGACGAGCGAACGCTTTGACCACTAGGCTACCCAACCGCCCCCTTACGAATAAAGTGTAATGTGACCTGTACAAACTGGTTTTCCTGCAACAAGCTTGCCTCAATTGCCCACAGTAGAATCAAGGATTACTGTGAATTATGACTCACGTTTCGAGCAACACGAAACGAAAGAAGAAAATAAACACAAAGAACACATGTACATGGGAGCATCTTCATCACAGATTGTGTAGTTCATCACAGATTGTGTAGTTCATCACGGATTGTGTAGTTCATCACAGATTGTTTAGTTCATCGCTGTTGCTGTGTTCATTACAAGTGTCATTACTCACAACAGAGAACATTGTTTATCATAGGTGACAACTAGGGCTGCGCAATATAACCGGTTTACCGGTATGTACAGGTTCAGACATGAAAACGATACGTATTGCGATACGCTGATCGAAAACCGGTATTTTGACATGCATTCGGAAAACGTCGTAACACTCGGAAATTTTCGGATATTTCCTTGTTTCATTTGTGCCAAATATTATTCACATTTTTAATTTATTATGATTAAAATTTGTTATTAAAGCTTAATCAAGCATAGTGATTTTGTTGTGTTTTTGCTCTATAAATCAAGCAGTAACTCGATTATAAGTAGTTTTTTGTTTAAAAATACTTCATGCAATATATTGTGATGCATATCGCAATACATGCTTTCGCATCGCAATATATAGCAATATGAATATTCTCTGCAATACCCACCCCTAGTGACAACGTTCATGGTTGATATTGTTCCTCGCAGGCTGGAGCGCAATAGTGCAGTGGTAAGGCGTCTGCCTATCACGATGAAAGCCCGGGTTCGATCCCCGGTGGAGACACCTAGGTTCGGTATCCTTGGTCAAGATACTTAGATCCACATTGTCTCAGTTCACCCAGCTGTATAATGGGTACCCGTGAAAATGTGCTGGCAATGTGAGTGTTTAGTTTATTGCGAGGCTAATAGGCAGCATGGTTGATTGTATGATTCTCAGGGAGTTGAAACAGCACCGAAAGTACGATAGTGTCCTATGACCGAGAATAGTAATGTACGTAGCGCCGTGAGCAGGCAGTGTGCCATTGTGAACATTGTTTGTTAGAGATGCCATAGTTCCTCGGAGGTTACATTGTTCAACAGATGACATCGTTCGATAGAGATGTCACTGTTCCTGCCAGGTTGCATTGTTCAACAGATGACATTGCTCGTTAGAGATGCCATTGTTCCTCGGAGGTTGCGTTGTTGAACAGATGACATTGTTTGTTAGAGATGCCATTGTTCCTCCCAGGTTGCTTTGTTGAACAGATGACATTGTTCGTTAGAGATGCCATTGTTCCTCCCAGGTTGCGTTGTTGAACAGATGACATTGTTTGTTAGAGATGCCATTGTTCCTCCCAGGTTGCTTTGTTGAACAGATGACATTGTTTGTTAGAGATGCCATTGTTCCTCCCAGGTTGCGTTGTTGAACAGATGACATTGTTCGTTAGAGATGCCATTGTTCCTCCCAGGTTGCTTTGTTGAACAGATGACATTGTTCGTTAGAGATGCCACTGTTCCTTGCATTGTTCAACAGATGACATTGTTTGTTAGAGATGCATTGTTCCTCCCAACAGATGACATTGTTCGTTAGAGATGCCACTGTTCCTCCCAGGTTGCTTTGTTGAACAGATGACATTGTTCGTTAGAGATGCCATTGTTCCTCCCAGGTTGCGTTGTTGAACAGATGACATTGTTTGTTAGAGATGCCATTGTTCCTCCCAGGTTGCTTTGTTGAACAGATGACATTGTTCGTTAGAGATGCCACTGTTCCTCCCAGGTTGCATTGTTCAACAGATGACATTGTTTGTTAGAGATGCCACTGTTCCTCCCAGGTTGCTTTGTTCAACAGATGACATTGTTTGTTAGAGATGCCATTGTTCCTCTGAGGTTGCATTGTTCAACAGATGACATTGTTCGTTAGAGATGTCATTGTTCCTCTGGGGTTCCATTGTTCAACAGATGTCATTGTTCGTTAGAGATGTCATTGTTCCTCGGAGGTTGCGTTGTCGAACAGATGACATTGTTTGTTAGATATGCCACTGTTCCTCTGAAGTTGCGTCGTTGAACAGATGACATTGTTCGTTAGAGATGTCATTGTTCCTGCCAGGTTGCATTGTTCAACAGATGACATTGTTCGTTAGAGATGCCACTGTTCCTCGGAGGTTGCATTGTTCAACAGATGACATTGTTCGTTAGAGATGCCACTGTTCCTCGGAGGTTGCATTGTTCAACAGATGACATTGTTCGTTAGAGATGCCACTGTTCCTCCCAGGTTGCGTTGTCGAACAGATGACATTGTTTGTTAGATATGCCATTGTTCCTCTGAAGTTGCGTTGTTGAACAGATGACATTGTTCGTTAGAGATGTCACTGTTCCTGCCAGGTTGCATTGTTCAACAGATGACATTGTTCGTTAGAGATGTCATTGTTCCTCGGAGGTTGCATTGTTCAACAGATGACATTGTTCGTTAGAGATGCCACTGTTCCTGACAGATTGCATTGTTCAACAGATGACATTGTTCGTTAGAGATGTCACTGTTCCTGCCAGATTGCATTGTTCAACAGATGCCATTGTTCGTTAGCGATGTCACTGTTCCTGCCAGATTGCATTGTTCAACAGATGACATTGTTCGTTAGAGATGCCATTGTTCCTGCCAGATTGCATTGTTCAACAGATGACGTTGTTTCTTAGAGATGCCATTGTTCCTCGGAAATTGCATCTCGAGCAAACAATGTCATGTGTTGAACAACGCAACCTGGGAGGAACAGTGGCATCTCTAACAAACAATGTCATGTGTTGAACAAAGCATGACATTGTTCGTTAGAGATGCCATTGTTCATCGGAGGTTGCGTTGTCGAACAGATGACATTGTTCATTGTGAATCACAGCTGCCTGGTCACAGGTAGCGTGTCACGGATCACGAAGAACGATTTTACGCCGCTTCGTAGAATTTCGTGGGGAATGTCTACGATAAACTACGGTATTATCGAACACAAGGGACCATTAGTTACGCTTTTCGGCTATAATAATATACAGGAAGTGGCCGGGACAAGACAGCCAGATCGTTATATGAGTAGATTGTTGTGTTTGTATTCTGTGGTTGAAAACCACTCCGCTTGACTGGACCACTTAATGAGCGGACTGTCGGTAACACTGATTGTTTGATTGGCATTCAGTAATGATATATACCGGTTTTTTTATAACAACTTCTTGTTTATTTCATACAGCGACGTTTAGGTGACAGTGGCCCAGATAAGCTACGTATCCGGGTAAAATACACATGGAAAATTTCCAATTACGCATTGAAAAAATAATTGTTGCGTACCAATTACGCATTTAAAATGTTACATACGCAAAATGTTTAAAACAAATGCGTACGGAATATATTTATAAAAATCGCTTGCGTAATGAAAATGACATCGATTGCTATCAAGTTGTATAGTGATAGTATAGGACTAGTGTTGTACTGTAAGTATAGAATGAGTGATATTTTTATGAAATCATTTCCATTCTATTAAGTTGGTTTTGATTAGGTATGACGTATAGCAGAACATACCTGTTAGTAAACTTACTCAATGACATAATACTTAGGTGAGTAAAATGACAGAAATACGCACATATTTGAAAGCTGTGGGTAACGGAAAATGAAATACCCACTCAACATTCATAATACCCACTCCCAAAAAATACAGTGGGTACAGTACCCACATGAGCTAAATCTAAAATCCGGGTGTCGGTATACAAGAAGTTGTCATCCATAAGGTTGTATGCTTCATTATCGGTAACACGTGGATCTACACAGTGTTTTAAACCAGGCGTGGAGGGACTAACGCGAGAGACCTAAACATGTCGAATATAACTGCCTTGTGGTTGTTAGTTTGTTTGTTTGTTGTTTAACGCCGCACTCCGCAATATTCCAGCTCTATGCTGCCGCTTCTAATACCGCAACTGCTAGTTACAGCTGCTTATACTGCTGCTGTTATTCACCTCTTCAACTATTAGGGGCGGTCGGGTAGCCTAGTGGTTAAAGCATCCGCGCGTCCCCCCGAAGACCCGGGTTCGAATCCCGACATGGGCACAATGTGTGAAGCCTATTTCTGGTGTCCCCCGCCATGATATTGCTGGAATATTGCTAAAAGCGGCGTAAAATCATACTCACTCTCTCACTCTTCAACTATAATATATTTATTTTCTTGGCTTGTTGTTCAGCGCGACCTGTGAAGGTCCGGATTAGAATATTGATCTTCAGCAACCCATGCTTGTCGTAAGAGGCGACTAGCTAACGGGATCTGGTGGTCAGGCTCGCTGACTTGGTTGACACATGTCATCGATTCCCAATTGCGCAGATTGATGCTGATGCTGTTGATAACTGGATTTTCTGGTCCAGGCTTGAATATTTACAGACCGCCGCCATATAGCTGGAATATTGCTGAGTGCGGCGTGCAAAACACACTCACTCACTCACTACTACTACTACTACTACTACTACTACTACTACTACTACTACTGACGCGTGAAGATCCGGGTTAGAATTGATCTTCAGTAATCCATGTTTGTCGTATGAGGCGACTAACGGGATCGGGTGGTCAGGCTCGCTGACTGGGTTGATACATGTTATCGTATCCCAGGTGCGCAGATCGATGCTCATGCTGTTGATCCCTGGATTGTCTGGTCCAGATCCGATTATTTACAGACCGCCTCCACATAGCTGGAATATTGCTGAGTTCGGCGTAAAACTAAACTCACTCATTCACTACTACTACTACTACTACTACTACTACTACTACTACTCAGGCTCTCTGACTTGGTTGACATACGTCATCGTATCCCAATTGCGCAGATCGATGCTCATGATTTTGATCACTGGATGGTCTGGTCCAGAATAGATTATTGACAGACCAACCAACCAACCAACTACTACTACTACTACTACGACTACTACTACTACCACCACTACTACTACTACTACTACTACTACTTCTACTACTACTACTACTTCTACTACTACTACTACTACTACCACTACCACTACTACTACTACTACTACCACTACTACTACTACTACTACCACTTCCACTACTCATACCTACCACTGCTACTACTACTACTACTGCTACTACTACTACTGCACTACTTACTACTGCCACTACTACTTACTACCACTACTACCACTACTACTACTACTCTACTACTACTCTACTACTACTCACTACTACTACTTCACCACTACTACTACTACTACCACTACTACTACTACTACTACTACTACTACTACTACTACTACTACTACTTCTACTACTACTACTGCTACTACTACTACTACTTACTACTACTACTACTGCTACTACTACTACTGCTGCTGCTGCTACTACTACTACTACTACTACTACTACTACTACTACCTACTACTACTACCTACCACTACTACCATAACTACTACTACTACTACTACCACTACTACTGCTGCTGCTGCTGCTGTTATTACTACTACTACCTACTACTACTACTACTACTACTACTACTACCACTACTACTACTACTACTACTACCACTACTACTACTACTGCCACTACTACTACTACTACTGCCACCAGAAGCACAACATTTACACCACCTCCCCCAACACGAGTACTACTACCACTGTTTCTACTACTACTACTACTACTGCTACTACTGCCACCAGAAGCACAACATTTACACCACCTGCCCCAACACGAGTACTACTACTACTATTTCTACTACTACTACTACCACTACTACTACCTACTACTACTACCACCAGAAGCACAACATTTACACCACGTGCCCCACCACGAGTACTACTACCACTGTTTCTACCACTGTTAGCACACATAATGCTCCACTAACTCAGATACCGAATACAGTATGTCAGTGAGAAGTGCATTCTCTCACGTAACAGTGAGACAGCTGTTGGCCTACCGTCCAGATGCCGTGATAAGTCATGGAGGCCACACGTCACACAACATCCAAATATGTCTTACAAATAAGGTTCCACAAACTGGTTCCACTCTTGCTTCGCGCAACAAGCTCGTTTTGACCAACATACAGGGCGCTGTCAACATACATCGCATTTTGACCAGTATAGAGCGCGTTTTGACCAGCATGCAGCGCGTTTTGACCAACATACAGCACGTTTTGACCAACATACATCGCGTTTTGACCAACATACAGCGCGTTTTTAGCAACATACAGCACGTTTTGACCAACATACAGCACGTTTTGACCAACATACAGGCGTTGTGAACAACATACAGCACGTTTTGACCAACATACAGGCGTTTTGACCAACATACAGGCGTTTTGACCAACGTGCAGCACGTTTTGACCACCAAACAGCGGCCTAAATGGTACCACGTCCCGCTACAAATGCATGCATAGCTGTAAACCTACCTGTACCTGTACCTCTCATTACAACCAGATGTTTGTGCTCGCTACCGCTTCAGAAAGATCTGACGACGTCACATTTTATCAGATCGTCATCTTATTATAATGATATTTATCGAAAGTATGTTTTGGGTGATAACAAATAATATTATAACCAACTGATCAGCTGATGTTGCATCGTCTTTTGTTGTTTAACGCCGTTGCTATGGCGACACGAACAGACATCAAGTAATCGCGCCCATATCGAGGACAATTATCCAATGTCGTCAAATCGCAGCCCACGAAATATGGGCAGCCACCTGGCTAACTGTTCAGATAGACAGGAGCCCGGTCAAAGGTTGCCATGGTGATCTCTTGATTGCGCAACAGTTATGGATGAAGGCATCGTTTGTACAGATTTGCTGTAGACACTCACGCTGATAATGGCTGTGGAAGTGTTCTCAGACAAATGTGGCTGTTGAAGGCTGACTGTATATATACTGTGTATGGTTGATAAAATTTAGGGGTTACTACTGAGGGGGGAACAACTATTGCGATAGCGATAGTCTATGGCAACATATTGCGATAGCGATAGTCTATTGCGACCAACTATTGCAATAGTTTTGCAATAAAGTTTTTTCTCCTTGAATTGTCTCATTTGAGGTCATTTCCCAAATGAATGTATAGTTTATATGAAATGAAAACAGGTTCACGTAGTTTCAGTCTCTTTTGATAACTGACAAGAAACTTGACACCCAGATCAAGTAAACAGTTAAAACATAAACTCAATGAAGCTGCAAGTCTGCACCCAAACAAAAAAACAACCAAATATACAAAACAACATAAATATTTGTCAACGGAAGTCAATTACTAAACTGTCAATATTCACACATACTATCGATGCATCGATAGTTTTTCGTTTCTATCATCGATTAATTGCTATCGGAGACTCAACAATTGCAACCCATCGATAGTTCGATGCATCGTTACAACCCTAGTATATACTGTGCATGGTTGATATTAGGGGTGACTCTCGGGGGCGAACAGCTATTGCATATCGATAGTCTATTGCAACATACTATTGAAATAGCGATAGTCTTTTGCGACCAACTATTGCAATACTATTGCAATAATGTTTTTTTCTCCTTCAATTGTCTCATTTGAAGCCATTTCCCAAATGAATGTATAGTTTATATGGAATATAAATAAGCTGAAGTAGTTTCAGTCTCCTTTAATAACTGACAAGAAACTTGAAACCCAGATCAAGTTTGTTTAAGAAGTAACAGGGGCGGATAACTCTAAATCAAAGTGAACGAATCTGGTACTTCCTGTATTTTGCGCTGCGCATTTATCACCGGAACTATTATTAAACTATCGATAGTCACACATACTATCGATAGTTTTTCGTTTCTACCATCGATTAATTGCTATCGGAGACTCAACAATTATAATCCATCGATTGTTCGATGCATCGTTACGGCCCTTGTTGATATGTGCCCTCCTGGCTTGCCTGGTAGTTACATCGTTCGCTTATAAAGTCTACAAGGCCGGAATTCCATTGAAATATGGAGACACTCTTTGAAGCTCGTTCTTTGTTAGGCTAACGCGCAGTCTCTGAATAAACATGATTCTGATAGAAACAAATAACTCCATTTAAATTGTAAAGGCGCCCCAGCGAGATGGGAGCTTCAGAACCTCAGGAACATCTGAACCTGCGTCAACCTTTCTATTGCCTGTGAAAGGTGAGTGTGTGAGTGAGTTTAAGTTTTACGCCGCTTTTAGCAATATTCCAGCAATATCACGGCGGGGGACACCAGAAATGGGCTTCACTCATTGTGCCCATGTGGGGATTCGAACCCGGGTCTTCGGCGTGATGAGCGAGCGCCTTAACCACTAGGCTACCCCACCGCCCCTGCAAGTGAAAGGGCTGAACGGAAGGGAAAATAATGTGGTTCAGGGACTGTGAGACAGGCTAAACCTTTGTGTCAACCCAGTCCCGATTAAGACGATGTCACTCTCATCCACTCATTGGGCGGTGGGG